>NC_063332.1:88032917-88038866 GCF_021869965.1 Rhincodon typus | reverse complement strand
TCCCCGTCATCCCCGTCATTTACACATGAAAAGTACTTGACACTGACCCAGCTCTCTCAAAGCAAACAGGATGTCTAACACTCCTGTTCTTATCTGTCAGCCTGGACTTACTGATAGGCTCAGATTAACAGGCCAATCAGAGAACTCATACTCCATGAGGTCCACCTGGCTGACCTCATTATAATCACTATATCCCTCGCCCTCTGAGTCTGAGGAGATAGGCCGGTCCTTTTTTTCTTGTAGGTCCTCCTTGGGCATTTTAGCAGCGGATCGGGTTCCTCCAACTCTGCCTCTGATACACATGTAGCACACAATAGGTTACCTCTTGTACCCGGAGCAACTTGGAAGAAATTCATTCTCCTCTCCAAATGGCAAAAGCGTCAAGGCAGTGACATCCACTGTGTCCATCTCAGATTCTGAGGTATCTTCAATATTTGACAGAGAGGGAGAACCTAGAGGTTCCGGAGCAGTTGGAAAGACTGTTGAGAAGCCGGGGACATTTTGCTCCCACACCATTTGTGGGTTTGCTGTTTTCATATTGTAGGGAGTGCTGCCTGGTTCACTGTTCACCAGATCCTTGGTCATGACACTGGGCTTATGTATGGAAAGTGGTGTCGTAGAAAAACACCAGAGGCAGATGTTTCAGAGGCAAAGAAAACTCTGATTTTATTAAACAAGCAAAATTAATATATTTACAGAAAACAAAACCAGAAAGTGAATATCAAATTAGAACCTGCCTGTCTC
Source organism: Rhincodon typus (assembly GCF_021869965.1). Classification (NCBI taxonomy): domain Eukaryota; kingdom Metazoa; phylum Chordata; class Chondrichthyes; order Orectolobiformes; family Rhincodontidae; genus Rhincodon; species Rhincodon typus. The sequence goes on along the minus strand of NC_063332.1, from coordinate 88,038,122 downwards.
TGACTGAGACCTTGTCTCCCAGTAAACTTAACCACCAGTTAATTGACATAGTGGGTAAAATAGATACAGTGGGTGACTGCTACTTATACGAATAGGGAAGAGAAGGGGAGACAGAAAGAGAGAGAAAGAGAGAGAGAAAGAGACAGAGAGAGAGAGGGAGAGAAATTACCTGTGGACCTCAAGTCCTATTCCACTTCCCTTCCTTAGAGGTGACCTACACTGTTAACCCCAAACCCTCCCTTCCCCTGTCTAAGGCTAGCCCAGCTGGGTTAGAGGGTCTCAATGACCTTAAGCTCACCCCTGGAGTGAAAACGTGATTTTGATTGGCTCTGTCTGTAGTCGCTTGAATAGCTGGGACTCCGCGAAGGGCCAATAATGGTCAGTCAGGCAATGTCTGTCGATGCGGTTGGACATGTGGGACAGGCCTGGTGAGTAACCTGGTTTTTCTCCTCCTCCTGGTGGTCCTTGCAAGCGGGTTGTTGTTGCGGCTGGTGGAGAATGTTACTGGTGTTGCACCGGTTGGTGTTTCGCGTCTCCGGATACCTTCGGTCGCCTCCGAATGTCTATTGGAGGTTCACGGTTAGTTTTCCGGTGCTCAGTAGTTGGTATGTGCCCCACTCACAGTGTAGGATTCTCGGTACACTCACTCTCTTTCTCTCATTTCTCTTGCCTTTACATGCTTCTCCTTTTCCTTCGCTGATGTGCTGGGCTCAGGGTCTCCAGTTATACCCAACTGCAGGCTCCCCCCTTATCTCACACCAAATCTGTTGACCTATTGTTCTTCCTCTCGGGGCTGAAAGGGCTTCCTGAGCATTGGAGTGGGTGAGAATCATTTCTCAATTGAAATGAATGGTTTTGATGATTTTGGAATGTCCGACATTTCCCTCAGATCGGTTCGCGTAGTGGTGTGAAGGTTTTTTTAACATCCAAGGTGAAACAAGTTTGTATGTAACACAATGGTGTGGAATGTTCAGTAACTTTGTGCCTGAGCACTGATTTGGAATTGAGTGAGTTTATAGTTGTGTAGGCTCCAAAGGGTCTCAAGTTGTTGAAGCTGTTTGCTTCCTGTAGACTGGCTTGCATTGTTTTAGCTGAGGCAAGAATGTGGGTTTCCCTTGGTTTCAGTTAGCTAAATGCTGTCCCAGACATCTGCCCTGGGTTTGTATATTTCCCAGTCTGTCCCAGCCAACTTCTTCCTGGCTCAGTTGCAGCCCATGGTTTCTGCAGTCTCAGTGACTTTAATCCGACATAATATAATTCCCACAACATCTGCCTTTGGAGGAGTTTTAAGTCCAGGGTATGTCCTCAAACTGATGGGAATTTTTGCCCCGCCTTACAATTTCGTCCACGTGCTGGTGCATTTACTCGACTTGACCCGCGCTCAAGTCGACCATGCTTCTGACTCATGCAGGGCCATTCATGTGGTTCCTACACCAAACTTCATCGCCTGAAGTGAATTGTCTCTCTCGTGCTGAGTGGAGTCTTGTGTCTGGCATTGGCATTCCTGATGCTTTTCACCCTCCCTCCCAGGTCCAGGAAGATCAGATTTAACCTGGTGTAGAGTATTCTCCCCACCAGCAACTTTGCTGGAGCCATCTCTGTAGTTGCATGAGGGTTGGGACTATAATCAAATAGGAACCGGGGCAGTTTGGTATCATGTGAAGCTGTAGGCTGATTCTTTAAGCCAGCCTTCAAAGTTTGGACTGCTCTTTCTGCTAGACCATTCGACGATGGAAGGTATGGAGTTATCCTTATATGTTGAATTACATTTGACTTTACAAAATACTCAAATTCCTACTGGTAAATGATTGCCCATTAGCTGTGACTAATACCTCCAGGATTTCATTTAAAGAACAAAGAACAAAGAAAATTACAGCACAGGATCAGGCACTTTGGCCCTCCAAGCCTGCGCCGATCCAGATCCTCTATCCAAACCTGTCACCTATTTCCCAAGGATCTGTATCCCTCTGCTCCCTGCCCATTCATGTCTCTGTCTAGATACGTCTTAAATGACGCTATTGTGCTCGCCTCTACCACCTCCGCTGGCAACACGTTCCAGGCACCCACTACCCTCTGCGTAAAGACCTTTCCACGCATATCTCCCTTAAACTTTTCCCCTCTCACCTTGAAATCGTGACCCCTAGTAATTAAGTCCCCCACTCTGGGAAAAAGCTTCTTACTATCCACCCTGTTTATACCTGTCATGATTTTGTAGACATCAATCAGGTCCCCTCTCAACCTCCATCTTTCCAATGTAAATAATCCTAATCTACTCAACCTCTCTTCGTAGCTAGCACCCTCCATACCAGGCAACATCCTGGTGAACCTCCTCTGCACCGTCTCCAAAGTATCCACATCCTTTAGGTAATGTGGCAACCAGAACTGGACGCAATATTCCAAATGTGGTTGAACCAAAGTCCTATACAACTGTAACATGACCTGCCAACTCTTGTACTCAATACCCCGTCCGATGAATGAAAGCATGCTGTATGCCTTCTTGACCACTCTATACACCTGCGTTGCCACCCTCAGGGTACAATGGATCTGAACACCCAGATCTCTCTATGCATCAATTTTCCCCAGGGCTTTTCCATTTACCGTACAGTTCGCTCTTGAATTGGATCTTCCAAAATGCATCACCTCGCATTTGCCTGGATTGAACTCCATCTGCCATTTCTCTGCCCAACTCTCCAATCTCTCTTTATTCTGCTGCATTCTCTGACAGTCCCCTTCACTATCTGATACTCCACCAATCTTAGTGTCATCTGCAAACTTGCTAATCAGACCATCTGTACCTTCCTACACATCATTTATGTATATCACAAACAACAGTGGGCCCAACACGGATCCCTGTGGAACACTACTGGTCACAGTTCTCCATTTTGAGAAGCTCCCTTCCACTACAACCCCCTGTCTCCTGTTGCCCAGCCAGTTCCCTATCCATCTCGCAATACACCCTGGATCCCATGCGACTTCACTTTCTCCATCAGCCTACCATGGGGAATCTTATCAAATGCCTTACTGAAGCCCATGTATATGACATCTACAGCCCTTCCCTCATCTATCAACTTTGTCACTTCCTCAAAGAATTCTATCAAGTTGGTTAGACATGACCTTCCCTGCACAAAACCATGCTGCCTATCACTAATAAGCCTATTTTCTTCCAAATGTAAATAGATCCTATCCCTCAGTATCTTCTCCAGCAGCTTCCCCACCACTGACGTCAGGCTCACCGGTCTATAATTACCTGGATTATCCTTGCTACCCTTCTTAAACAAGGGGACAACATTAGCAATTCTCCAGTCCTCTGGGACCTCACCCGTGCTGTAGGATGCTGCAAAGATATCTTTTAAGGCCCCAGAGATAACAAGATGGAGAGCTGGATGAACACAGCAGGCCAAGCAGCATCAGAGAAGCAGCAAATCTGACGTTTCGGACCCTAAACATCAGCTTTCCTGCTCCTCTGTTGCTGCTTGGCCTGCTGTGTTCATCCAGCTCTACACCTTGTTATCTCAGATTCTCCAGCATCTGCAGTTCCTACTATCTCTAAAGCCAGAAATATGTTGGCCCATTCAAAACCTGAGACTCCTGCCCTTGTGGTGCCTTTTAACTGTCCCTGTTCCTGAACACTGACCAAATCAGAAGTCCCTAACCCAAGGGTAGACCACCTCCTGGATTAAAGTGCTGAGGAAACTTGCCGTCTCTCTCATATGCTGCAGCATCTACAGCTCAGTCTCCAGCTCACTGACTCTAAGCTGAAGAAGGGTCTAGGCCCGAAACGTCAGCTTTCCTGCTCCTCTGATGCTGCTTGGCCTGCTGTGTTCATCCAGCTCTACACCTTGTTGTCTCAGATTCTCCAGCATCAGCAGTCCCTACTATCTCTGTTAAGGCCCCAGCTCTTTCCTCTCTCGCTTCCCTCAGTAACCTGGGATAGATCCCATCCAGACCTGGGGACTTGTCCACCCCAATGCCTTTTAGAATACCCAACACTTCCCCCCTCCTTATGCTGACTTGACCTACAGTAATCAAACATCTATCCCTAACCTCAAAATCCGTCATGTCCCTCTCCTTGGTGAATACCGATGCAAAGTACTCATTAAGAATCTCACTCATTTTCTCTGACTCCTCGCATAACTTCCCTCCTTTGTCCTTGAGTGGGCCAACCCTTTCTCTAGTTACCCTCTTGCTCCTTATGTATGAATAAAAGGCTTTGGGATTTTCCTTAATCCTGTTTGCTAAAGACATTTCATGACCCCTTTTAGCCCTCTTAATTCCTCATTTCAGATTGGTCCTACTTTCCTGATATTCTTCCAAAGCTTTGTCTGTTTTCAGTTGCCTAGACGTTATGTATGCTTCCTTTTTCCTCTTTGCTCGTCTCACAATTTCACCTGTCATCCATGGTTCCCTAATCTTCTCCTTTCTATCCCTCATTTTCACAAGGACATGTCTGTCCTGCACTCTAATCAACCTCTCTTTCAAAGTCTCCCACATATCAAGTGTGGATTTACCCTCAAACAGTTGCTCCCAATCCACATTCCCCAGCTCCTGTCGAATTTTGCTATAGTTGGCCTTCCCCCAATTTAGCACTCTTCCTTTAGGACCACTCTCATCTTTGTCCATGAGTATTCTAAAATTTATGGAATTGTGATCACTATTCCCAAAGTAATCCCCTACTGAAACTTCAACCACCTGGCCGGGCTCATTTCCCAACACCAGGTCCAGTATGGCCCCTTCCCGAGTTGGACTATTTACATACTGCACCATAAAACCCTCCTGGATGTTCCTTACAAATTCTCTTCCTTCTAAACTCCTAACACTAAGTGAATCCCAGTCAATGTTGGGAAAATTAAATCTCCCATCACCACCACCCTGTTGCTCCTACATCTTTCCATAATCTGTCCACATATTTGTACTTCTAACTCATGTTCGCTGTTGGGAGGCCTGTAGTACAGCCCCAACATTGTTACCGCACCCTTCCCATTTCTGAGCTCTGCCCATATTGCCTCACTGCTTGAATCCTCCATAGTGCCCTCCTTCAGCACAGCTATGATATCCTCTTTGACCAGTAATGCAACTCCTCCACCCGTTTTACCTCCCTCTCTATCCCGCCTGAAGCATCTATATCCTGGGATACTTAGTTGCCAATCTTGCCCTTCCGTCAACCAAGTCTCAGTAATAGCAATAACATCATACTCCCAGGTACTA
>NC_063332.1:87919158-88032517 GCF_021869965.1 Rhincodon typus | reverse complement strand
CCCCACCACTGACGTCAGGCTCACCAGTCTATAATTTCCTGGATTATTCTTGCTACACTTCTTAAACAAGGGGACAACATTAGCAATTCTCCAGTCCTCTGGGACCTCACCCGTGCTGTAGGATGCTGCAAAGATATCTTTTAAGGCCCCAGAGATAACAAGATGGAGAGCTGGATGAACACAGCAGGCCAAGCAGCATCAGAGAAGCAGCAAATCTGACGTTTCGGACCCTAAACATCAGCTTTCCTGCTCCTCTGTTGCTGCTTGGCCTGCTGTGTTCATCCAGCTCTACACCTTGTTGTCTCAGATTCTCCAGCATCAGCAGTCCCTACTATCTCTGTTAAGGCCCCAGCTCTTTCCTCTCTCGCTTCCCTCAGTAACCTGGGATAGATCCCATCCAGACCTGGGGACTTGTCCACCCCAATGCCTTTTAGAATACCCAACACTTCCCCCCTCCTTATGCTGACTTGACCTACAGTAATCAAACATCTATCCCTAACCTCAAAATCCGTCATGTCCCTCTCCTTGGTGAATACCGATGCAAAGTACTCATTAAGAATCTCACTCATTTTCTCTGACTCCTCGCATAACTTCCCTCCTTTGTCCTTGAGTGGGCCAACCCTTTCTCTAGTTACCCTCTTGCTCCTTATGTATGAATAAAAGGCTTTGGGATTTTCCTTAATCCTGTTTGCTAAAGACATTTCATGACCCCTTTTAGCCCTCTTAATTCCTCATTTCAGATTGGTCCTACTTTCCTGATATTCTTCCAAAGCTTTGTCTGTTTTCAGTTGCCTAGACGTTATGTATGCTTCCTTTTTCCTCTTTGCTCGTCTCACAATTTCACCTGTCATCCATGGTTCCCTAATCTTCTCCTTTCTATCCCTCATTTTCACAAGGACATGTCTGTCCTGCACTCTAATCAACCTCTCTTTCAAAGTCTCCCACATATCAAGTGTGGATTTACCCTCAAACAGTTGCTCCCAATCCACATTCCCCAGCTCCTGTCGAATTTTGCTATAGTTGGCCTTCCCCCAATTTAGCACTCTTCCTTTAGGACCACTCTCATCTTTGTCCATGAGTATTCTAAAATTTATGGAATTGTGATCACTATTCCCAAAGTAATCCCCTACTGAAACTTCAACCACCTGGCCGGGCTCATTTCCCAACACCAGGTCCAGTATGGCCCCTTCCCGAGTTGGACTATTTACATACTGCACCATAAAACCCTCCTGGATGTTCCTTACAAATTCTCTTCCTTCTAAACTCCTAACACTAAGTGAATCCCAGTCAATGTTGGGAAAATTAAATCTCCCATCACCACCACCCTGTTGCTCCTACATCTTTCCATAATCTGTCCACATATTTGTACTTCTAACTCATGTTCGCTGTTGGGAGGCCTGTAGTACAGCCCCAACATTGTTACCGCACCCTTCCCATTTCTGAGCTCTGCCCATATTGCCTCACTGCTTGAATCCTCCATAGTGCCCTCCTTCAGCACAGCTATGATATCCTCTTTGACCAGTAATGCAACTCCTCCACCCGTTTTACCTCCCTCTCTATCCCGCCTGAAGCATCTATATCCTGGGATACTTAGTTGCCAATCTTGCCCTTCCGTCAACCAAGTCTCAGTAATAGCAATAACATCATACTCCCAGGTACTAATTCAAGCCCCAAGTTCATCTGCCTTATCTTCTACACTTCTCGCATTAAAACGAATGCACCTCAGAACATCTGTACCTTTGCGTTCATCATCTGCTCTCTGCCTACTCTTCCCCTCAGTCACACTGACTTCATTATCTAGTTCCTTACAGGCTTTAGTTACTACCTCCTTACTGTCCACTAACTTCCTCATTTGGTTCCCATCTCCCTGCCACATTAATTTAAACCCTCCCTAACAGCGTTAGCAAAAGCACCCCTTAGGACATTGGTTCCAGTCCTGCCCAGGATTAGACTGTCCAATTTGTAATAGTCCCACCTCCCCCAGAACCGGTCCCAATGTCCCAAAAATCTGAACCCCTCCCTCCTACACCATCTCTCAAGCCACTCATTTATCCTGCTTATTTTTTCATTTCTACTCTGACTAGCACATGGCACTGGTAGCAATCCTGAGATTATTACCTCTGAGGTCCTACATTTTAACTTGGCTCCTAACTCCCTAAATTCTGCTTGTAGGACCTCATCCTGTTTTTTACCTATATCATTGGTGCCTATATGCACCACGACAGCTGGCTGTTCACCCTCCCCCTTCAGAATGTCCTGCAGTCGATCTGAGACATCCCTGCCCGTGCACCTGGGAGGCAACATAGCTTTCGGGAGTCTCCTTTACGACCACAGAACCGCCTATCTACTCCCCTTACAATCGAATCCCCAAGGTTACAGCCCTTCGACTCTTTTTCCCGCCCTTCTGTACTGCAGAGCCAGCCATGGTGCCATGAACCTGGCTACTGCTGCCTTCCCCTGGTGAGCCATCTCCCCCAATAGTATCCAAAACTGTATACCTGTTTTGGAGGGAGATGACCACAGGGGATACCTGCACTGCCTTCCTGCTTTTTTTCTGCCTTTCGGTCACCCATTCCCTTTCTCCCTCAGTGATCCTAATCTGCAGTGTGACCAATTTGCTGAATGTGCTATCCACGACTTCCTCAGCATCGCGGATGCTACAAAGTGAGTCCATCTGCAGCTTCAGAGCCGTCATGCGGTCTAACAAGAGCTGAAGCTGGACACACTTCCTGCACGTGTAGGAGTCAGGGACATCAGCTGCGTCCCTGAGCTCCCACATTGAGCAAGAGGAGCATAACACGGGTCTGGGATCTCCTGCCATTTTTACTCTTAAGCTTAGCTTAGTCCTACTATAATATCAAATAATATATAAATGAAATTAAAAATTTATTACCAATCACTCTACTTACCAGCATATGATTAAATAAAAGAAAAATAAAAACCTTACCTTCTCAACACACCACAGAGTTTTTTTTTGGTCAGAGGAGGAGGGTGGGTGGGAGACACTACACGTGTAGTGTCTCGGGTTTAGCCACTGCCCAAATATATCAGTTCACTCCCCTTCCCAGAGCGCAATTCGACCGCTCTCACTGAGCTCCGCTGCTGAAAAGAAGGACTTACCGTCCCGGCAGCACCCTGGTCCTCGCCGTCACCGCTCCCGCTGCTGCAAAAATGGATTTATTGCAAAAGATGCCCACAGTTTTTCTATTATCATCCACATGTTTGAAGAACGAACTCTATGCACAACCAGCCACTTTGAGTGGGCATTCGCAATGACTAAGAACATTGAGTCCATGAAAGAACCCGCATGATCGACATGTAACTGAGTCTAGAGTTTATCTGGCCATGTCTATGAATGTGGGGGAGCTACTGGCAATAATTTTTGTTCTTGTTAGCACTCTGGGCACTGCCCCCCCAATGCAGCTATATTTGCCTCCAATTGTGGCCACCAGACATAACTTCATGCCGACATCCTTATTTTGGAAACTCCTGGATGACCCTCGTGGAGTTCAGACAGTATCTGGCAGCGACCTTTGCTTGGGACAATCACTGTCTTGCTCTCCATAATAAAATGCCATCCTCTACTGTGATCTGGTCTCTCCTGGTCCAAAAAAAAATTCAATTCTGGTTGTGCAGTTTCCCCCATCACCACCAGTTGTTTGCCAGGACCAGATCTTTCTGCGTCCAAAGTCTGATATTGTCAGCTGTAACTGGATGTGTGTCTAGAAAATCCAAAACCATTACGGACTCTAGCAGTGGCAATATCACTGCTGGTGTATCTCCCAGTGGGAGGTGGCTCAATGCATCTGCATTTGCTACTCAGCCTACCGGACGCTGCTCCGACTTGTAATTATGTGCACTTAGTATTAGAGCCCACCGCTGGATTTGGTCTGAAGCTACGTGTGCCACTGTGCGCATATGCTATTGGGCATTCCTCTCCATTGGACCACCTATGAGTTATTACTACCCCAATAAAGTAAGGGATTGCATCACATGTCATTACCAGATCTCGCTTGGGATCACAGTGTGCCAACAACTTAAAGGATGATAGCTGTTTCTTCACTTCCCTGAAAGCTATGGCTTAGCTACATGAACATTTCAAAGGCTGACCCTTCTTTTAAGAGTTGATGCAAAGGTGCCAGGATGGAGGCCGGTTACATATGAACTTTCCATAATAGTACACTAGCCCAAGGAAATATCTAAGCTCAGTACAGGCGTTTTATCTTCCAATGGGTGTAACCCGGTCTTGTCAACTCTGTAGCCCAAGTACGTCACTTGGGGTGCCTGGAATAGACATTTTTCCCTTTTATGGCATATGCCCGCCTAGGAGAAACGTCTAAGGACTATGTCCAATTCTCTTAAGTTCTCCTTATTGGTCTTTCCTGTTATAAGTACGTCATCTAGATAATTGGTGACCTGGGGTAACCCTTGTAAAATGTTTTCCATCGTCGACTGAAAAACTGCACAGACTGACAATACCCCAAATGGCAGTCTCGTATTTTGGTACAAACCCTTATGGGTATTAGTCATGGCATACTTCTGGGAATCCTCATCTAACAATTGCAAGTACGCATGGCTCATATCCAGTTTCGAGAAGGACAGCTTCCCTGCCAGCTTTGCGTATAAATCCTCTACACAAGGGATTGGGTATTTATCCAGCTGTGAAAAGCGGTTTACCATTTGTTTAAGATCTCCACCAAGGCAAACCGACCCAACAGGCTTCACAATCAGTACGATTGGTGCTGCCCATTCTGTCAACTGGCCTGGATTGATGATTCCTTCACTTTCCAGCCTCTTGATTCCTGCCTCTACTTTTGCCTGTACAGCAATTGCACTGGATGGGCCTTGCAGACATATGGAATTGCTTCCTCGACAACATGCAAGTTGGCCTTGGCTTCTTTGATAGTCCCAAGACTTTCCTGAAAAAACATCCGGGTATTTAATTAGGATTTCACTGTGACACCAACTTTATAATTGAAAAACGTTGAACCAATCTAGGTGAATCTTTCTCAACCAATTTCACTCCATCAAGCTCGGGCCCAAGCCTTTCAGTGGTAATTGAACCAGCTGCTCCTCTAAAGATAACACAGTGTGGAAATGGAGGAACAGAGCAGGCCAGGCAGCATCAGAGGAGCAGGAAAGTTGACGTTTCATCTCGGGACCATTCTTCAGAAAAGGGCTCCATTCTCAAACTGCTGTACAAAACTGTTAGCGTCTCAGAATTTAAGGAGGTTTGGGGTTGGTCACTGGCCCGAAAATAAAACACATTCTTTATACCCTGGACCAGTCATCAATGGCAAGATCAAACAAGTCAAGCTTCCCAAATAATGGCATGATGCCAGAAATCCCATTTATCCCAAATCAAAGCCAACTGCTGTGAGTCAATTTCTTCAGGAGCGTGCTTTTCCCTTGTTGCCACTGAAATAACTCCACAGATGTCAGTATCCAGTCACCCTTTATTTACACATGGAAAGTCCTTGATGCTGATCCAGCTCCCTCAGAGCCTTTTTATTCACTCTCAGGATATGGGCATCTCTGGCTAGGCCAGCATTTATTGCCCATCCCTAGTTCCCAGAGGACAGTTAAGTGTCAACAACATTGCTGTGCTTCTAGAGTCACATGTAGTCCAGACTAGGTAAGGATGACAGATTTCCTTGCCTTAAGGACATTAGTGAATCAGGTGCTTTTTGTTTTCCTGACAATCAACAATGGTTTCATGGTCATCATTAGACCCTTAATTCCAGATTATTTATTGAATTTAAATTCCACCAATTACCATGGCAGGATTTGAAACTGAGTCCCCAGAACATTAGCTGAGTTCCTGGCTTAATAGTCTAATGATCATACCGCTAGGCCTAGGCCTTCCCTTTGAGTAAACAGGATGTCTGACACTCCTGTTCTTATCTGTCAGCCAGGGCTCCCTAATTGGACCAGATTACCAGCCGCAATAAGGGAACTCATATTCTAAGAGGTCCACCTGGCTGACCTCATTACAAACACTACAATGTGCAGTTTAGAAATTTCAGCAGATGAGCTGATTTGGGGTGGAGTCATGTTATGGAGGTTTAAGAGCAGAAAATTATGTGCTGCAGCAAGTTTCAGCTGTGTGAAGACGCCTACAGGAACATATTTTTTAAAATGCTCTTAGTTAGTGACCACGTCAAATGTCTGCTTCCTACAATTCCCGAAACATCTGCAGCAAAGTACGAAACATGAAACATCCCAATTTACAGGAATGGATGTGGAAGCATGATAGTAGAAAAATTCAGAAAGTTATAGTGTCTTATTTTGAAGAAGATGTAAGGCTCCAAGGGAAAAAAGAAGCTCAGCACCAAAGGAAGGACTTGGTTGGGGATTAATTAAAGAATCACAGAATTATTACAGTGCAAAAGAGGCAAGTCAACCCATCTCATCTGTACCAATCTCCCGCCTTCTCTCTATCACCCTGCACAATGTTTCTATTTAAGTAATCATCTAATGCCCTCTAGGATGTCTCTACTGAACCTGCCTCTGCCACACTTCCAGGTAACTCATACCAAAACTGAACTATTGTTATATGAAATAGTACTTACATTGCATTGTTTCATTTCGAAAACACTTTAAATCTGTGCCTCTTGTCAATGGGTATTCTTACAAGCAGGAAGTGCCTCTCCCTACCTACTCTGTCCAAACCCCTCACAATTTTGAAAACTTCAATCAGATCTCTTCTTAGCCATCTCCTCTCCAAGGAAAACTGTCCCAATTTCTCCAATCTTCCCTAAAAATTGAAGTTTTATGTAAATCTCTTCAGCATGTTCTCAAACACATTCACATTCTTCTTCTTCTTCTCATATGACACCCAGAACTGTACACAATAATCCAGCCGAGGTCTAATCAAGTCCTTATGCTAGTTCAACATACCCCCCCTGCTCTAGTACTCTATGCCTTTATTAATGAATTATGCTCATATAGATCCAGATCTCTCTACGCCTGTACGCCATTTAGAATTATACCATTTATTTTATACTATCTCTCCATTGTCTTTCGCCACAAAACTTATGAATGACACAGTATTGTTCAACCTCATTTTGTGCGATTCAATATTGGGGGCCTGTATGACCAGTAATTTCCAAATATTACTTTTTTTTTGCACTTTTGCAATTCTCCAAATGTATCCTGCTCACCAAGGCCTGGATCATTAATGTACGTCAGGAAAAACAAGGGCACCTGAAGAACTCCACAACAAACCTTCTTCTATCTTCTACCAACCTTCAAAACATCAACCCTTACTGTTATCACTTCAAAAAACTCCAGAAATTTAGTTAGACATGATTTACTGTTTGCAAGTCCATGCTGGTTTCTCCAAATTAGTTGTTTTCTTTCAATGTGATTATTAAGTTTATCGTAAATTGGTTCTAGACTTCTTTAACCACCACTGAAGTTTAACTGTCAGTCTGTATTTCCTTGGTCTTGCCTTCACAGGGTATTTCAAACAAGGACACAATGTTTCCAATTCTCCAGTCCTCCAAGATTGCAAATGATGTGTTTCTGTGAGCTGCCACAGGAAGCAATTTCCTGACTTTTTAGGTCTGGCATAATAAGCCCTGTGAATGAGCTTTGATATCTATGTCTAGCACTTGGGCTGTTTTAACCTACTTTAGTTGCTCATCATCAGTACTCAGAAGAATCAGTGCATTTTACAATCTAAGTTTTCACCTCAACTGCTCTTCCACACATTTCCTGAGATGCATTTTCCATATGAGCAGCTTAGTGTGATAGAAAGGAAGATTTTTCATTGTATAGACCAAACGTGGAATCTTATCTTTTTTTGGCTAAGTGCACGTTGTATTGAGTTCGACAGATGCATTGCCTATTAAATAACAAGGCTAAATATATTACCACATGCAGTAATAGAAATACTACTGAAATATTTTCAAACAGTTTGTATTATTTGACATTATGAACATTAATATATTGCGGTGACTCAAGTTATAATGACTATCATTTCACTAACACTATCTTATCTTTCAAAGTTATCAAAAATATTTTCCCAATGCTAATTTCCCAAAACATTAATTAAACATATTTTTAATCTATATCCTCATGACAGGCTGATTTTTTATACAAAAGGAAAACAGTAAGAGTAGCAGTGCAGCAGAAACAAACTGCCCCCATGGTTATTTCAATATTAGAAATCCATCAGGTAATTTAAGATGCTGAGTGGTAGACAACTGGAAGGAGATGTTTTCGGAATCCAAGGGAAACAGTGTATTGTTCAGCAGACTTGAAAGGTGCACAAGGAACTGAGGGAATGGGGAGAGTCAAGAGCTCTGGGAAGGAAAGGTACATCTTAACAAAAGCTGGAAAATCACTTATCCAACATGTCAGTTGCTAAATGCACAGACATATAGTAGAAACATTGGAAATAAATGCAGAACTAAGCTATTCATTGAAACATAGAAAATAACAGCAGGAGTAGAATATTTGGCCCATCTTGCCTGCTCTGATCATAGCGAATCATCCAACTCAGTACCTCGTTCCCACTTTCACCCCATACCCTTTGACATGTTAGCCCTAAGACGCACCAATCATTGGGAAAATTCTTCCTGTAATTTCCTTGTTTAGTCTTGCCGGAATTTTATGTGTTTCTTTGAGACCCCCATCATTTTGTTCTAAACTTCAATCTATATAGTCTTAACTGATGCAATCCGTCTTCATACTTCAGTCCTGCCATCCCAAGAATCAGTCTGGTAAATCATCACTGCACTCCCTTCATTGTCAATACATCCTTCCTCAGATAAGGAAACCAAAACTGCACATAGTACTCCAGGTATGGTCTCACCAAAGCTCTATAGAATTACAGCAAGGCATCCTTTCTCTTGTACTCAAATCATTTTACCATGAAGGCCAGCATACCATTTGCTTTCTTCACTACCTGCTGTACCTACAAGCCTACTTTCAGTGACCAGTGTGCAAGGACAGCCAGGTATTGTCTCAACTTTCCCTTTTCCCAATCTATTGCTTCTCAAATAATAATTTGCCTTCTTGTTTACACTACCAAAATGGATAACTTCACATTTGTCCACATTAAACTTCACCTGCCATATACTTGCCCACTTACTCAGCTTATCCAAATCACACTGCAACAATTTTGCATCTTCCCTCATCTAAATCATTAAAATATATTGTGAAAAACTGGGATTCAAACACTGATCCCTGCAGTACCCACCAGTCACAGCTTGCCTCTCAGAAAGTAACCTGTTTATTCCTACACTTCATTTCCTGTCAGTTCATAATCCATATCAATTATTAACCCCAATCCCATGAGCATTAATTTTGCATGCTATCTTTTATGTCGGACCTTATCGAAAGCACTCCGGAAGTCCAAGTGCACTGTTTCCACTGGGGAACTTCCTCAGTTCTGAGTAAGTGTCATTGGGCCCGAAACGTTAACTCTGTTTTTACCTTCACAGATGCTGTGAAGGACCTGCTGAGATTTTACAGTAATTTTTTTTTCCACTGGCTTGTTCTTATCAATTCTACTGGTTACATTTGCAAAAAGTTCCACCAGATTTGGCAATCATAATTTCCCTTTCGTAACTCCACACTGACTCTGTCTGTTCCTGTCACTATTTTCCAAGTGGGCCTAAGATGATTAATTGAATAGAAACAAGTGCAAGATTATGGGGAAAAAGGCAGGCAAATGGCATTAAATTAATATGTTCTGAGCCACAAAGGGACAAATTGCCTCTGTCTACATCAGAAATAGACCATAAGATGTAGAAGCAGAAGTAGGACTTTCAGTCCATCAAGTTTGCCATTCATGGAGATCTGATCTATAATCCTCAATTTCACTTCCTGCCTTTTACCCACATCCCTTGAGCTCTTTACTGATTAAAAATTTGTCTATCTCAGCTTTGAATACACTTAATAATCCAGGCTTGACAGCCGTCTGCAGTAAAATTCCATAGAGAATTTCAAACATTCACTCGACTAAATGAAGAAATCCCTTCTCATTTCAGCAAACTGCTAACTGCCAGGGTGCCAATAGAGACATTAATTTTAACATGGGTGATGAGCTGGTTGTTTGTTATCCACACTACCCTATCTTCTCTTCCATTGACTTTAATGGGTTGGGTCATATAATGGTCTGCTGTTCTCTAACTGCTCACTTTGTGTTCTTACCAAAGCTAAAATTCACTGTCTCCATTCAGCCTCAGTGTTCTCAGGCAAGGCACAGAGCAATCAAAGAGTGACCGAGTACACAATTGTTCTCCACAAAGCAATATTAGAAATTGCACATTTGAGAACAGATGGCACTATGTAAGCAAATGTAAAAAATGCATAAACATTCACTATGTAAAATGAAATCATTTGGTTGATATCGCAGAAAAGTGCTAGCAAATGCAAAATAGCATTGAAACGTAACTCAGTAAAGGGAATAGAGGAAGTGAGTATAAAATCATAGAATCATACAGTACAGAAGATACAAAGCCACATACAAAGACACAAAGACATACGTAAGGAAAAGATCAGCCTTTTGTTTCACCTTATCAAATCTGTCAGCAACATCAAATATATTGAAAATGGATTTCATCCCTTTGTTTCATTTGGAATCTTTATAAACTAAAAGCATTTATAGCAGAGTTCATATGGCAATGGCAATGGCAGGTCAAAGGGTGGTAAATGACAGTGCAGTCCATGGAACATTCCAGGGCATGTTGGTGAAGAGATAGTAAAATGGCGGCCTGGAGAAGCAAACGGTGAGCTACTGTTTGTATAGTCTTCCAATGAAGCACAAAGAAGGTTGGAAGAACAGCATTTAATTTTCCACTTAAGCTCTTTACAGCCTCTAAGAGTCAATATTGAGTTTCACAACTTCAGATTATGACCTGTGTATTCCACTTTTCTTGCAGCCCCCACCATCCACTGGCCATATCATGTTTGTATCTCATTGACTTTGATCCAAGAAGAGCAAGCCCACTTTCTCCCTTTCAAAGCTAACACCTATTTTACATATCTTTCATTCCATTATCCCCATCTTTTCCACTTGCTACGCCTCATCCTGTATTGATTTACCAGCTCCTTTCTGTTCTGAATAAGAATCATGCTGTACTTGAAACTTTAACTCTGTTTCTCTCTTCACAGATGCTGCCAGACCTGCTGAGTTTCTCAAGTATTTTCTTGTTTTATTTCAGATTTCCAATATCCACAGTATTTTGAACTGATAGAACATAGAACATAGAACAATACAGTGCAGTACAGGCCCTTTGGCCCACGATGTTGTGCCGACCTATTATCCTACTCTACCCTGCATACCCTACATTTTACTATCATCCATGCGCCTATCAAAGAGTCGCTTAAATGTCCCCAATGTGTCTGACTCCACTACCATCACTGGCAGCGCATTCCACGTGCCCACCATTCTCTGCGTAAAGAACCTATCTCTGACATCTCCCCTATAACTTCCTCCAATCACCTTAAAATTATGCCCCCTCGTAATTGTAATTTCCGCTCTGGGAAAAAGTCTCTGGGTATCCACTCTATCTACGCCTCTCATCATCTTGTACACAAGCTACATGCACCAGGTAACCAATCAGTGTAAGTATCAAGTTTGGAATTGGCACTGTCTAGTTACTGAGCAGAGGAGGGGAGAAATATAAGCTGCATAGAAATGAGGTAAGATTAGTTAACAGGAGGTACCAATGTAGGGAAATATGGTAGTCACAATTTATCGTCAAAATTTAAAGCTCACTGTTGGAATTTTAAGGGGAAAATAAACAAAGAACAGGGAACAATACAGCACAGGAACAGGCCCTTCACCCCTCCAAGCCTGCACTGACACGTTTTCCCCTTGCATACTAAAACTGTCTTCACTTACAGGATCTGTATCCGTATCTCTCCGTTCCCTTCCAATTCATGTATTCGTCCAGGTGCTTCTTGAATGCTGCTTTCGTGTCTGCTTCCTCTACCCCCTCTGGCAGCGCGTTCCAGGCACTCACCATCCTTTGTGTGAAAATCTTGCCTCGCACATCTCTTTTAACTTCCTCCCTTGCACCTTGCATCTGTGTCCCCCAGAAATCGACTCCTCCACCCTGGGAAAAAGCTTCATACTTTCCGTGATATCCATGCCATTCACAATCTTGTACACTTCTATTAGGCTGCCCCTCAACCTCTTGCATTCCAGTGAAAACAAACCCAGTCTAGCTGACCATTCTTCATAGCTAAAATCCCCCATACTAGGCAACATCCTGGTAAATATTTTCTGTACCCTCTCCAAAGCATCCACGTCCTTCTGGTAATGTGGTGATCAGAACTGCACACAATATTCCAAGTGTGGCCAAAGTAAAGTTCTATAAAGCTGGAGTATAACTTGTCTATCTTATACTTAGTACCCCTTCCATTGATTCCAAGCATACCATAGGGCTTTTTTACTACCTTATCTACCTGCGCTGCCACCTTCAGTGATCTGTGGACCTGTACACCCAGATCCCTCTGAACAACCTCCCCTACACAAAACCATGCTGTCTATCAATAATTAGTCCATTTGTTTCTAAATGTGTATAGATCTTGTCCCTGAGAATCTTTTCCAATAACTTCCCTGTCACCGACATGAGAATCACGGGCCTGTATTTTCCAAGATTATTCCTACTACTCTCCTTAAACAATGGGACAACATTGGCTATTCTCCAGTCCTCTGGGACCTCACCTATGGCCAAAGAGGATACAAAGGTGTCTGTCAAGGCTCCAGCAATTTGTTTTCTTGCCTCCCTTAATATTCTGGGATAGATCCCATCAGGACACAGAGACTTATCTACCCTAATACATTTTAATATGCACAACACCTCTTCCTTTTTGGATTTACCCTCAAACAGCCACCTCAAATCAAAATTCTCTGTTCCTGCCTGATGTTTTTGTAGATCACCTTCCCCCAATTTAACACCCTCACCTGAGGACAACTGTTATCCTTATCCATGAATATCTTAAAACTCACAGTATTATGGTCACTATTCCCAAAATGTTCCCCCACCGAAACTTCACTCACCTGGCCAGGCTCATTTCCCAAAACCCTTTCCTGTTTGGACTGATTACTTACTGTGCCAAGAAACTCTCTTGAATGGTCCTTACCAATTCTGCCCCATCCAAGCCACTAGAATGTAGTGAGTTCCAGTCAATATAGGGGAAGTTAAAATCAACCATCACAACAACCCTGCTGTTTCTACATCTTTCCAAAATCTGTATGTGTATTCTCTCCTCTATCTCCCACTGGCTGTTTAGAGGCCTGTAGTATACTCCCAGCATTGTGATTTCATCTTTCCTGTTCCTGAATTCTACCCATTTGCCTCACTGCACGAGTCCTCTGATGTATCCTCCCTCAGTACTCAGATACTCTTTCGTCATAGCCCCAGGAACTAACCAAAGCTCCAAGTTCATCTACCTTGCTTATTATACTTCATACATTGAAACACATGCATTTCAGACCACCTCCCCTGCTCCTTTCAGTGACGTTTCCCTGCCTTTTCTTGTTCTTAGTAATGTTTGCCTTGGTTTCTATCTTTCCCTCCATTTCTGCATCTACTGTCCTACTCCTCTGGTTCCCATTCCCCTGCCACGCTAGTTTAAACTCTCCCCAATCACTCTATCAATTATACCCCCAAGGACATCGTTCCTGGTCCAGCCAAGGTGTAACCCATTCAGTTTGTACAGGTCCCACCTCCTCCAGAACTGGTGCCTATGCCTCATGAATCTGAAACCCTGTCCCTCACACCACCTTTTCAGCCATATGTTTCTACTCAGATTAGCTTGTGGTGCTGGTAGTAATTCTGAGATAAATAACTTTGAGGTCCTACATGTCAACTTTCTTCCTAATTCTCTATATTCTGCTTTTAGGACCTCATCTATAGAATTCCAGATCCTTGGAGTCCATAGAATCTGTACAGTGTGGAAACAGTGCATTTGGCCTAACGAGTCCACACCAAACCTCCAAAAAGCATCCCACCCAGATCCAACCCACTACACTGTAACCCTGCATTTCACATGGCTAACCCATCTAACCTACACATCCCTGAGCACTATGGTTAATATAATGTGGCCAATCCATCTAACTCGCACATCTTTGGACGGTGGGAGGAAACCGGAGCACCCAGTGGAAACCCACACAAACACAGGGAGAATGTGCAAACTCCGCACAGACAGTCGTCCAAGGGTGGAAGCAAACCCAACTCCCTGGTGCTGTGATGCAGTAGTGCTACCACTGAGCCACTGCGCCACCCTAATTCTCCATATTCTGCTTTCAGGACCTCATCCCTTTTCTTTTACCTATGTCATTACTACCAAAGTGTGCCACGACCACTGGCTGTGTTCACCTTTCCCCTCTGGAATGTCCTGCAACTGCTCTGATACACTAGGGAGGCAACACACCATCCTGGACTCTCATTTATAGCCACAGGAATGCCTGTCTACTCCCGTTACAAATGAATCCCCTATAATTATGACATTTCTATGCCTATCTCTCTTCGCAGCAGAGACAACCATAGTGCTATGAATTTAGCTGCTGCTGTTATCCCCTGAGAGGCCATTCCCCTCAACAGTATCCAAAACAGTATATCTGCTTTGCAGGGGAATAGCCACAGGAGATTCCTGCCTTAGTCCTTCTACTCTGCCTGATGGTCACCCATTCCTTTCCTGCCCATGGAGTCTGAGTCTGCGGTGTGACCACCTCTCTATTTGTGCTATCCGCGATACTCTCTGCCTCGCGAATGCTCCATAGGGTTCCCAATTCCAGTACCACTCCAACTCCGAAACTCAGGCTTCCAGGAGCTGCATCTGGAGACACTCCTTGCACATGTGCGGGTCCCAGGCACTGGAAACATGCCTGG
Organism: Rhincodon typus; assembly: GCF_021869965.1. Classification (NCBI taxonomy): domain Eukaryota; kingdom Metazoa; phylum Chordata; class Chondrichthyes; order Orectolobiformes; family Rhincodontidae; genus Rhincodon; species Rhincodon typus. The sequence goes on along the minus strand of NC_063332.1, from coordinate 88,017,659 downwards.
TTTCATACATCGAGCAAGAGGAGCAGACTACAATTTGGAGCTCTCCTGCCATGTCTTACCCCTTTCAGCTAACTAACCCTTACAATGTTAAATACTTTTAACACTAAATTGAAGCTGCTGGTGCTCTCTGATCTGATAACAATTTCACAAAACTTATCTGTTATTCACCATCAACAGTTTCCAGAAACAGTTTACGCTCGCACTCCTTCACCTCCTGGATATCTCGCTGCTGACTTTTATCTCACAATAGTCTGTCTTCTCTGAACCTTGCTTTTCCCGTTTTTTTGGTTAGAGGAGGAAGGAGGGATGGAAACGATACAGTAATGTAATGTTTGGGGCTAACTGTTCTTCAACAGCAGGTACTTCCACGATACCCTTCATACCCATGCTGACTGCAAAGCCCACTCCCAGAATGCAAACAAGCGACGACACAGCACCCTCTGGTTGGATGTGAACCTTTTTCTCAATATCTGGATTCAGATTTTTTTTAATCTCGCCATATTTTCTTACATTCATCACCAATACCTGGGCTGCTGAAGGACTGATAATATTCCGCCCAGTGACTTTCTCACTTAAACCGAACAGTAGACAGTGACAAAAACAGAATTTGCTGGAAAAACTCAGCAGGTCTGGCAGCATCTGTGAAGAAAAATCAGAGTTAACGTTTCGGGTCCGGTGACCCTTCCTCAGAACTGACAGTAAGCTGCTCTGACGTTCTGAACTCTCACTTCTGATTATCTGCTGTAAACTCTTCCAATCCAGCCCTTTTTCCCAGGTCAATTTCATTCTGGTAACATTTGCAGCCAGGAAGTCCCATAGATAGTGTTAAATGCCAATGAAAAGCTGCAAGTATATTTCCCCACCTGAATGTTATCCCACATTTGCCAAAGGGTTAATCCAGTTGACTCATAAGTGAATACATTGAAAGGCCTCTCAGGACAGATCCCTTTGCCCAAGCCTTTGGCATATCTCCTGCAGCGACACTATCTCATACTTTATTTTAAATCATGATCCTCAGGAGCACCTTGGAATATCTTATTTAATTGTAAAGGTGCCATATAATTGCAAATTCTTGTCATTGTTAAAAGGAACAAGTATCTCTTTTGCAGGTGGTTTTAGTTTTGATAGTATCCATGTCCTCACAGCCCAATTTAATGTTCCAACATGCATCATCAGGACAAAGAAGACATTGTTCCCATTTATTCTCACCAGTTCTTCAAACTTTCATATCAACAGAAGTGTAGCTGATTGTTTGAAATTGAAAAAATCTCACGGAAATCAATTGTAAACAGACTTATGTACACTTATAGAGAAAGGCTAGTTATAAACCAGAGAAAACCAATCATTTGGTACTACACCGTTAGCTATCATGACCTTTATCTATCAACCTGTTTCTTTGTTTCGACAGAAAAAAAAACCTCTTGAAACAGAAAACATGAATTTGCTGCATAGAATAAGTCATGAACAGCCGAAAGAATTACAAGATGAAATAATGTTAGACAAAGTGCTGTGTAGAAACTTTAGCTCAGAAACAAGCCATTCCATCCAAAATGTCTACATGGGACTCCTCCGGCCCTATGTTATCTAATCTCATCAATATTACAACTTTATAAAACATTGGTTAGGCCACAGATGGAATACTGAGTGCAGTCCTGGTCATCAGATGATGGGAAGGACGTGATTGCACTAGAGAGGATGCAGAGAAGATTCACCAGGATGCTTTCAAGACAGACTAGCCATTCTCTACTACCCTCAGCTCTCACTATAACTTACTCAGCTTCTCTTCTGTCTTGGACTATCATCCATAATCCTTTCATTTACCTACCCTTTTCACATCTCTCTCTGTGAGCTTCATCTCTACCTATCCTCTCATTTCACCCAAGCACCCGCACCCTGCCCCCTGCCCCAACTCCATCTTCAGCCTGAATACCAGCCACTTCTTTTACCTCATCTATGTTTGTCTTCCTCTTAAATATAACTGTAATGATTGTAATGAGGTCAGCCAGGTGAACCTCATAGAATATGAGCTTTCTGATTTGGGCTGTTAACTTGGTGCAATCAAGGAGCCCTGGCTGACAGATAAGAACAGGTTTGTCAGATATTCTGTTCATTCTGAGAGCTGGCTCTGAGGGAGTGGGACGAGTGTCAAGTACTATGCACATGTAAATAAAGGGTGACTGTGTGATGGGATACTAGCCTCTGTGGACTTATTTCATTACCTACTTCAAATAATTCTCATGGTAGTGAATTCAATGTTTCAATTAATCTCTGCATATAGAATCTTTGTCTGTAATCCTTATTGGATTGATTATTGTCGATCTTACGTTGATAATCACTTGTTCTAGTTTCTCTGACCTATCAAATGATTTAATAAAGTTTAAAACTATAATCAGTTCACTTCTTTGCTAAAGAAATGGGTTAATCTCTCCTAGAACCTTTTAATTCTTGTAACATCCAAGTAAATCCTGCTTGCACCTTCTCTATTGTCTCCATATTGTTTTAAGAAAATGGAGAGCAACAGTGTTCACAACACTTCAAATATGATCTAACCAAGATTCCATAGCAGTTTAATGAACTGCTCTGCTTTAACATGCTATTCCTATGGCATTGAACATTATGCTGCCTTTCTTGTTCTTAACACTTGCCCTATTAAACTATTGCATTACTTTAAAAATTTTATGTCTGTGTCCTTAAACTTCTTTGCTATATGTCATTTTGCTAGTTAAGGAAATATCTGTGGATGTGCTATATACGGATTTTCAGGAGATTTTTGGTAAAGTCTCTTCTGAGAAATTATAGGCTAAATTTGTTGTGCACGGAATTAAAAGTAAATCATTAGCCTAGTTAGGAAACTGGTTGAGAGACATGTATTAATTCTCTGGATTTGCACAGGACAAACATGAGCTTTACCTGTGCTAGGATTTGAATGATGTCTTTCTATTCAAATACGTATAATGACTTTTCCATCAACAGGAATAGAATACAAGGAGGGAGAAGTTATCACTCCATCCAGAAAATTACTTTGAAAAAAAGGTTAATGTCTAAACATCAAACAACTTATGGACAAAAGTATTTTCATATATAAGAAATATTTTAAATTAGGAGTAGTCAGTAGATACTACCTTGTCAGCAGCACGGGGTTTTTTTTAAAAAACTGGAAATATTCAAGATTTGAATCAGTATAAATGTCATCAAGATGATTTTGGAAAAGCAGAGTTACTGTAGGTGAAATTGATGTGAAACTTTTTGAAAGCTAATGATTCAACACAGAGTGTGGAACTGACAAGAGCTAATTGCCTTTGAATTTATCATGCGTCACCACTTGGCAGTGCTGCAGTTATTATGCAAGTACATGATGCTAGACAAAAGGAACATTCAACATCTAGATATTATTATTTAAAAGTAACCCCAGTTAAAACATTCCATGACACAATATTAAAATTGAAGTTGAACATCTCAAGCTACTTCAGAAAGAGTGAAAAGACTTACAAAAATGCTGGCAAAGAGGCACGTGTAAAGGTCTAACAGAACTTGTTTAAACCTAATTGCCAATGCAAAGCTGAAGTTTGAAACTGTACGATTTAAAGCTCACCTAGCATCATTGGTGCAAGGTATTTCAGACAAATCTCTACAGGGTAGAAGTAAGGTAAGATTACAAAACAACTTCTGCCCTGTAAAACCACTTCCCAGCTGCCTGTTTAATCAATGACATGGGCCTGGGATAACAGTTGAATGGAGAACATAGAACATTACCAGACCTAGCATGAGGTCTTCTGTAAAGGATTAAATAACAAAATGAGCCATACAAATTTAACATCTAAAAAAAATAAGGTAATAGCTTCCAGATAAATTTTCATTTATTTGAGATGCAGAGGGACCTGGGTGTCTTAAGGCCTGAATCACAAAGGTAAGTATATGGGTTTCATCAAGCAATTAGGAAAGCAATAGAATGAAATCAATTATTTTGAGTGAAACTGAATACAAAAGTAGGGACCGATGCTTCAACAGGGCACTGGTGAGATGACATATGGTGTACAGCGAATAGTATTGGTCACCTTATTTAAGGAAGGATATAAATGTGTTAGAAGCAGTTCACAAAAGATTTGCTAGACTGATAGGTGGTTTGTCTTATGAAGAAATGTTGAACAAGTCAAGTTTGTAACCACTGGAGCTTAGAAAGATAACTGAAACATATGAGATCTTGATGGGTCTTGTAGGTAAACTTGGAGATGTTGTTTACCTTTATAGGTGAAACCAGAATTAGCAGTCATTGATATTTTTTTTAAAATGTCATGTTGTCTATTTCAAATAGAAATGAGGTGAATTTATTTTTCTCTCTCAGAGAAATGAGAGTGTTTGGACCTCTCTACCTGAAAAGGTGATAGAAGTAGCCTTTGAACATTTCAAGGCAGAGGTAGATTCATACTCAGTGGTGTGACAGGTTATCAAGGGAGGAAGGAATGTGAACTTGAGGTCATAATTAGGTCAGTCACAAACTTATTAAATGGTGGAGCAGACTTAAACAACAGAAAGGCCTAATGCTGCCCCTCACTGAGCCTTATACGTTCACAATCATAGGGTCTACAATTACATTTTGCAGCTATTGTTATTTCAGCTGCAATGTAGGAAACGCAATAGTAAATTTGTACCCAGAAAAGTCTTAAAACAACTAGTTAATGATGACAAAGAAAATAAAAACTTGATTTTATATCACATGTTTCACAACCACCAGATGCCTCAATGTTCTTTGTAGCTGATGAAGTGCTTTGTGAAGTGTAATTACAGTTGCAAATGCCACAGGCAATTTGTGTACAGTACACTCAGCGAAAATATTCAGAGGATCTATTCTTTTGTCATGTAGATTGAGGGACAAATATTGTTTCGGTCACTTATTAAGATTGCGCCATGATGTCTTTTACACCAAGCAAGCAGGCTGGGCCTCTGGTTAATGTTTCATCTGAAAGATGACATTTCCAACTCTTCCGTATTGCATTGAAGTGTCAGCTTTTTTTCTTGTGCTCAAGGCTGGAGTGGGACTCATGATTCAGAGGCAAAAGCACAACCACCTGATCATGTGATGATGCTATCTTGCTTTTAGCTAAAGTTGGTCAAAATTTTAAAATTGATTTGACTATTAAGCAAAATTAGTTTTTTTAAAATATATATATATATATATATATCTATGTAATCCTGAGAGGGAAGACAGAATCATGCTTTCATGCCAATCCAAAATCCCATCAGTGTCACACCAAAGCCTCTCAGTTATTCTCATGTCTCTGGAGCAGGACTTGACTCTGCAGACTTCTGATCAGAGGTTATGCTACCACCGATTGAGCAACAGATGAAAAAGCAAAAACTATTAAAAATATTAATATCTTCCTGATTATCCACTGTAATCTTAGCAGGAGATCTGCAGAAATCATAGAACAACAGGGCCTATCTAATTTTTCGACATGAATAGGGTAAGCCATCAGATTTACAAAGTCATAGAATCATAGAGTCCCGCAGTATGGAGACAGGGCCTTTGGCCCAAACCAGTCCATGCTGACCAAAATGCCCATCCACGCTAACCCCATTTCCCTGCCCTTGGCCCATATCCTTCTAAATCTTTCCTATCCATGTGTTTGTCCAAATGCCTTTTAAATGTTGTTAATGTACCTGCGTCAACCATTTCCGCTGGCAGCTCATTCCATATGTGTACTACCCTCTGTGTAAAAAAGTTGCCCCTCAGATTCCCATGTATTCTTTCCCCTCTTAAGCTGATGTCCTCTAATCCTTGATTCCCCAACCCTGGGAAAAAGGCTGAGTGCATTCACCCTATCCATGTCTCTCATGATCTTATACACTTCTACAAGATCCCCCCTCAGTCTCCTACTTTCTGAAAAAAAAGTCCTGGCTTGTCCAACCTATCCCTATAACTCAGTCCCTTGAGCCCTGGCACCATCCTTGTAAATTTCTTCTGCACTGTTTCGAATTTAATAACATCCTTCCTATAGCAAGGTGACCAAAACTGAACTCAATGCTCCAAGTGCGGCCTAACCAGCGTCACGTACAACTGCATCATAACTTCCCAATTTCTATCTTCAATACCCTGACTGATGAAGGCCAGTGTGCCAAAAGCATTCTTCACTGCCCTGTCTCCCTTTGACTCCACTTTCAGAGAACCGTGCAGCTGAACTCCAAGGTTCCTCTCTTCTAATACACTTCTTAAGGCCCAACCATTCACCATGAAACTCCTGCCTGGATTTGACTTTCCAAAATGCAACACCTCACACTTATCTATATTAAACTCCATTTGCCATTCCTTGGTCCACTTCTCCAGCTGATCAAGATCCTGCAGTAATTTCAGATAACCTTCCTCATTGTTCACGATACTGCCTATTTTAGTGTCATCCGCAAACTTATTAATCATGCCTTGTACATTCTCATCCAAATCATCGATATAGATAGCAAACAGCAATTGGCCCAGCACTGACTCTTGAGGAACACCACTAGTCAAAGGTCTCCAGTCAGACAATCATCCTTCCAGTATTACCCTCTGCCTCCTACCATCAAGCCAATTGTGTATCCAATTTACCAGCTTTCCCTGGATTCCATGTGATCTAAACTTCCAGAGCAGCCTACCATGTGGATCCTTATCAAAGGGCAACTGAAATCCACAAAGACTATGTCTACTGACCTGCCCTCATCAACCTTCCTGGTCTCTTCATCAAACAAGTCTAACAAATTTATGAAGCATAATCTCCCCACACAAAGCCATGCTGACTACCCCTAGTCAAACCCTGTCTTTCCAAATGCATGTATATCTTATCCCTCAGAATCTTATCAAGTAACTTACCTACCATAGATGTTCAGCTTACTGGTCTGTAATTCCCAGGTTTTTCTTTGTAGCCCCTCTTGAATAAGGGCAGAACATTCGCTACCCTCCAGTCTTCCGCGACTTCACCCGTGGCTAATGATGATGCAAATATATCAGCCAGGGCCCCTGCAATTTCTTCCTTAGCCTCCTGCAGGGTTCTTGGATATATCTGGTCAGGACCAGGAGATTTATTCACCTTTGTACATTCTAATACTTCCAATACCTCCTCTACTGTGATATGGACTGTCCCCAGGGTATCGCCATTAACTTCCCCAAGTTTCCAAGTCTTCATGGTTTCTCCACGGTAAAAACAGAGGAGAAGTATTCATTGAGGACCTCGACCATCTCTTGTGGTTCCAAACATACATGTCCACTTTGGTCCTTGATGAGTCCTAATCTCTCTCGAGTTGTTCTTTTTACCTTTATCATACTTAAAGAATCTCTTTGGATTCACCCTAATCTTCTCAGCCAAAGCTATTTCATGCCCCCTGTTTGCCATCCTGATTTCCTTCTTCAGTAAACTCCTGTATCCCCTATATACCTCCAGGGATTCCCTTGATCCCAGTTGCCTGTTCCTGAGCCATGCCTTCCTTCTTTCTGGTCAAAACCTCAATATCTCTTGTCTTCCAGTGTTCCCTACGCCTGCCAACCTTCCCCTTCACCCTCACAGGAACATATAGACTTTGAACTCTAGATATCACACTTTTCAAGGCCTCCCACTTGACAGAGGTCCCTTTGCCTGCAAACAAACCACTCCAATTAACCCCTGCAAGTTCCATCTAATTCCATCAAAATTCACCTTGCCCAATTTGGAACTTGAACCTGTGGACCAGTTTTGTCTTTTTCTATAACTAATTTAAAATTAATAGAACTAGGGTCACTGGTCCCAAAGTGCTCCCTCACTGTTACCTCAGTCACCTGTCCTGCCCTATTTCCCAAGAGTAGGTGAAGTTTTGCCCCTTCTGAAGTAGAACCCTCTATATACAGCTTAAGGAAATTTTCCTGAACGCATTTAACAAATTCCACCCCCTCTAAATCCTTAACACTATGACAGTCCCAGTCTATGTTGGAAAATTAAAATTCCCCACTCTGACAACTGTATTGCTCCTGCAGTTCTCCCCAGTCTCCCTGTATATTTGTTCCTCTAATTCCCGTTGACTATTTGGGGGCTTATAGCGCAACACCAATAACATCACCATCCCCTTCTTATTTCTTAGCTCCACATACAAAGCCTCACTGGATGATCCCTCAGTTATTTCATCCCTGACTATTTCTGTGATACTCCCCTTAATCAAAAATGCAACTGCCCCTCCCCTCTTTCCTCCACCTCGTCCCAAAGGTGGAGTGGTAGCTTTGAAGATATTCTCTCTTTGGAAAACTAAAGTATGAAGGGAGATGCTGTAAGGGTCTCTGAAGAGTGAATTGGTGAGCTACTGTAAGCAGGGACAATTGGGCCTAACATTGTACCTGTGGGTTGGAAATCAAGTATGATGCCATTTGTAAAGATAGGGAGCTAAATCAAATTTCATCCACCTGACAAGAATTTGGGCATCTATAACTGTGAATAAAAACTTCAAGGTCATTCTCTGAATATATGATTCAGTGATTGATTTTCTGTTGGCATGGCTCTGTGTCATTTGATTATTCAAAAAGCACTGGCCCTTTCATAGCCCTGGTGTATAGACATGACAAATAATTTAATCGTAAGTGACTGTTAGATTCTTCCATTTAAAACATCAAATGGTACACAATAGCCTTGGCACAAACTAGAAATGTCCGGCTAACCAGTCTTAAATCCACTTACAAGCTCATACATAAACAAAATCACAAATCTGAAATTTTAACTTTCTGTTTTTAACTCCACAGATTGCTTGATTTTTTCAGCTTTTTCTGTTTTTGTTTCGAACTTCCTGCATCTACACTGCTTTGTTATTGAATCAATAAAACCTGCCTCATTTGCACTTCAATAGGCATTTTCTTACCTTCCAATCTTTAATTAAGAAAAATGAAAGAGGAAACCTAGCTATTGTAATCACACAAAGTAGTTGTGGGCTCCATCTTAAGCATCTTGATGGTCGGACTTTTTTACCATTGAAATAGTGCAAAATAGAATTATTATATAACTCAGGATGAAACCCAGTTTCTAACATTTCATGAGCATGAAATCCACAGATTCCTTTGCATAATGACCTTGTTTGTACAAGAGATTTGTATTGCAAGAATTATTTTCCTCTCAGAATTGGTTTAATGCCCATTTTGTATAGTAAGAATATCACTGTGATATTGAAAATAACCACGTATTCCTTTTCTCTGCATGAGATGTTGCTAATTGAAACAATTAAGTGTTGGCTCAGTACTGTAATAATGTACAATAAAAACAAACTGCATGTAAGATTGTCTTTGTGACCGTTCATTAGAAATATAACTATAGTCCAAGCTGCTGCTCTAAAAGTTCCATGCACAGTGATCAGTGTTGTCACGCCGATGGTGGCATTGACTTCCACTTACAGAAGTCGCTGCCATATATGGGCTATTGAGGCCAATGCAGCTTGAAAGAAAACTAGAGGGACCGCCACTGATAGAGCGGCACAGTGGTTAGCTCTGCTGCCTCACAGTGCCAGGCATTTGGGTTCAATTCCATCCTTAGGTGACTGTATGGAGTTTGCACAGTCTCCTTGTGTCTGTGTGGGTTTCCTCCCACATTTAAATATGTGCAGCTTAGGTGGACTGGCCATGACAAATTGCCCATAGTGTGGATTAGTCACGGAAAATGTAAGGTTACTGGAATAGTGTAAGGGAGGTTGGTCTGGATGGGATGCTCTTTGGAGAGTTGTTGTAGACTTGATGGGCCAAATGGCTTGTTTCCACACTGCAGGGATTTTATGATTCTAAAATGCTTAAGAAAACGTTTCATAGTTTTACTCTACAGGAATATGAACAATGCATTAGATATTAAAAATGGAATATCCATGAATGGTTTTGTAATAGACACCATTCACTTGAATATTTCTGTTCTAATTGAAAATACTGAAAAGCAATAATCAATCATTCCACAATTAAATAAAGTGGTAAAAATAGACCAAATAATCAGAATATTTAAAGTGACAGCTAGATTTCATCTCATGTGGCTGGGATCTATTCTATTTTTGTGAGTGAACTTAGTGATCATAGTAAATTACTTCTTAAAAAAACATAGTAAACACTCATTTGCAAAACAATTTACACACAGCATGATGCAAGCCTTGATGCAAAATTGAGCTCCATTCTACCCACCATGACATCCTATTCTGGAAGCACAGCATAAAGTTTCCCAGTTTGAGCACAACTAATATTGTATGATCCTGAGGGAGATGAATAACTTTTAATAATACGTTCAAGTTAATACCTGAAAGAATTACACCTCAAAGTTATCTGTTTCAAACAAAAACTTTTACCGTGCAAGAGTTAAACAAAGCAAGTACTATTAAATTAGAACTAATAATTTGCAAGTACTTTATCCTGAATTTTCTGCTCCTTTGTAGTGTGGGAAATAACAGGAAATATGGAAAAGTATGTCAAAAAACAAATAAAAGAAATCTGAATCTCAACATTAAGAAAAAAGACCTAATTCTCTTCTTAAGGTTTAAATGCAGGTTCAAGATTTCATTAAAGATGCTCCAGTACCTTGTTTCCATGCATTTGCAGTTCATTGCTTGCCCACTTTGACTCATTTCCACACTGCTTCCTATTTTCCACTCCCTCACCAAGAAATGAAATGGCACTAATACCCAGTAGGAGCGGTTCTTTCCCGGAATGTCGGCAACAGCAGGTCCCTTTGTTGAAATGGTGGTCCCAGGAAAGGGCAGCAACGTAAGCCAAAACAAGGCTTTGCCATGGTGGGCCCATCAAGCTGGAGCCCAGTTCGGAACTTGGCAGCTTCAGTGGACTCATGGTGACGATGACATCATTTGAAGGCATGATGGCACGAGGAATGGCGACATGGGCTCCAGGCCATGGCTGGACCAAGGTACCTGATGACAGAGGAAGTGACGTTCTGCCTGCGGCTGCGTGCAAGGACTCGGGGCACCTGAGTACTCACAGACTGAGAGATGAAATTTGTGGCTTTGTTTTTCCAGCACCAAGGACTCATGGCGAAAGTGGGGGAGTGTATTCCAGTCCTCAAGTACACATGACCATAAAATCTAAATCTAAATCCATGCTCACCGTTCTTCTCCATTATTCATTCACATCAGTCAGCTGCAATAAACCACCAGCCTCACGCCTGCTGTTAGATCGATTCATACATCACATCAGCCCATTAGAACTTATTTTGGAACTCAAAACACTTTTGACTTGCATAATTCTACCAGGTTGGTTAGCTTATTTGACTGTGTGACTGGTTTGCGATGTAAAGTGATGCCACCAGCTGAGCTTCCCATGAATGACTCTCTTCCTCAATACCTTCCCTTGCCTGAGATGTTATGACCCTTGGGTTAAACTACCACTAGTCGTCTTTCCCTAATGAGGCAGCAGCCCTATGGTCTGGTAAGATGATGGCAACTTTACCATTTACTTTTACTGTGTACTGCTATGAGTAGAATCACAGATATATGAGGTCTGATCACTACATTAGGTAAGGGCTAATCTGTCTATTTTGCGTGTTTATGACTATGTGTTCATAAGATTCTCTCTTATTCCACAGTGTCCGAGAGTAGTTAGTGTAGTAGTGTACTCTGGTGTAATACAGTTTGGTCTAGTGTTGTTTAACTCCTATATTTAATTCTATTTATACTGTGGGATGTACAGCTCTGTGACATTGTTGCAAGGTTTCTCCAGGTTGCTAAATTCTTACATAACACATTCAGCCTGCATTTGGTGTGTGATTCTGCATAGATTATCATGTTAGTAAATTCCACTATCCAGACAGTGATATATTCATCTTATGCTAGCCCACTACTCCTGTCATCTTCAAGCCACCTTACTGGACCACAGACCGGTTGCTCATAGATAACACCAATTCACTTTATACATGACGATGATTCCCCTCTATCTCTTGACCAGTCATGGCTAACATTTCTATAATGTCTGTAATCCGGAATGGCATGAGTAGGCCACTGGCATCCTGAAGCAATGTATAGATTAAAAGTAATGAGCTCTCCAGTACTCATTCAAATGTGCCTCCTGATTTGTAGTAATTTGCTGCATATCATTGCAAGCAGGGCTTTGACGTTGAGCTCAGGAAGTTGAGATACGAGGGAAGAGGAAGAAGAGGAGGAGAAGGAACAGAACCAACACCTAATCACTGTGTGTGAGCTGCCCATGAGTATCGCATCAAACTCAGGTTCCACGGGAAATAATTTCCAGGGTATTGTTGTCCCAAAGTGACGCTTTTGAGATTCCACACAATGCTAACTGAAGAGAAAAATTGAGCACAATGAACTGGGTTATAACAAACGGCCCCAGGCAAAGAAATGGTTAAGTGCTAGATGGGGTCAAAATGAGAGGAGTTGCAATAATGTCCAAATTAGGTTTACAGTGTATGTGCGTTAGCACATAAAACTCGATTCTGGATAAATGGGAATATTGTGTCACAGCAATAATGGAGGCCTGGATCAAAGAAGAGCAGGACTAGATAATAACTTTAGCTGACTGGGCTGCTTCCTATAAGATCATGACACCATGAGGTTAAGTTGACGCCAGCAGGATAATGGCCTGAAAACAGTACCAACCAATAATTATTTTCTGTCTTTGTAGATTATTCCCAAAGTATTCATGAAAGATAGGGAAGGAAAGAATAGAAGAAGTGTGCAAATATTGTTTAAGGAAGATATTATATTGGTTGAAAAAAGGATGTACTGGAAGGGCAAAGAGAGAATCTAGTTTAATATAAGAAATAAGACCATAAGACCATAAAAGAACAGGAGTAGACTATTTGGCCCCTCAAGCGTTCTGTGCCATTCAGTAGGATCATGGCTGATCCAACATTCCTCATGCCCACTTTCTTGCTCTTTATCTGTAACCCCTGATTCTCCACTGATCAAGCATCTATATACCTCACCCTTAAGTATTCATAAGGACTCTGCCCACACAGCTCTCTGTGGCAAGGAGTTCCAATGACTCACAGCACTCTTGAGAGAAGAATTCCTCCTCGTCTCAGTCTTAAATTGGGTCCCTTTATTCTAAGACTATACCTTCTGGTCCTAGACTCTCTCATGAAGGGAAACATCCTCTCATCATTACCCTATGTGGTCAGGTGACCTATAACCTCCAGCGTTGCTACAGAATTATTGACTTTCTTTTCATGAGCACAGACAAAAACTTGAAATGCGGAAGCCAAGTTTATACCTAGCCAGACTCTGCAATTTGTAAACTGTCGAGGTGAAACAGACATTACTCATGCAGCCAGGCCTTCGACAATCAACTTCCTGTCAAAACCAGACAGGCCTGGAACTGCCTGGCCAGGCACTAATGGTCACATTGTTTCAGAACAAACTGTTGTTTACACCTTCAGTGAACCCACTTTGTTAGAAGAATGCTACACAGTGTCACCCGGGTCAGCAGGAGGCCAGAGGCATAACATAACAAGGATAGCACTTGACAGTTGAAGGTTCAAAATCACGTTCTGCCACCTCTAAATATGGAAAGTATACAATTTATTGAATCTTTCTGACTGCCAATGCAAGAATTGAACACAGGCCACAGAATCTTCAAGAAGGGGATGAAGACAGGGAGAAAAGGGGCAACACGGAGACACAGCTCTCTCTGCTTTTACACTTGATGTGATGACATCTCCAGAGAGCACCTTCAGCTGGCAGCCGAGCTTAACAGCATCTCCAGCTCCGTGTACCTCATGGGGAGCATCAGCAGACTGACCAGACCCAGAGAGACCACCTCGGTGAGATGACCCTTAGACCAGAACAAGCGGGGAAGCCCAAATCGACGACTGCAGATCCTGAAACACCAGCCAGCACCAAGGAACAGCCTGTGTCAGCTGTACTGAACAGTTATTACCAGTCAAGTCAGACAACCTGTTCAAATACAGTGGTAGGGACCTGTAAATAGTGCATTGTAAATCCTCAGAAGTGCATGGCAGAGGTAGATAGCTAGATTTGAGTCTATTTACTTAGAAATTTAAGACTATTTACTGAAGAATCCTGTGAAGAGATTGATAGAGTTTGGTAGAGTTTAATTAAAGTACTACAGCAGAATCTGGTAAACATTGCTTTTCCTTGATAAAGTGTTCATAAAGTTGTGTTGGGCCTTGCCTTGACTCTTGTCCCCTTCGCCTATCTCAACATGCAACAAGCCTCAGTTAAAAAGGATTACAGCAAATTGGCCAAGGTTAGTCAGTGTACATTTACCCACCTTTCACTTTTCAACACCGGTTAAGTCCTTTAAGAATCCTATAGGTTTCATAGTATAAGTATCACTGCAGTAGAGGGCATATTCAATAGGCTAACTTCTGGTCAGAAAGATGTAGAGGATTGATCTTACAGGGTAGTTGAGAGCTGTAAGAACTATTGAATACTCATAGAGGGGGACGTTGATGATCCAAATATAGACTGAGATAGTAATAGTGCAACAGGTGGAGAGGGTGAGAGATTCTGAAATGTACTTGGGTGAATTACATTAGTCAGTATTTTTTGCATCCAGTGATGAAGGAGGCAGTGCTGGATCTGGTTCTGAGGAAGGAGGTAAGTCAAATGAATCGCATGGTAAGGAAACAATTAGGGACAGTGACCATAGCATCATATAGTTGGAGTTATCAACAGAAAAGGCATGGATAAATCTAGAGCATTTTTGATCGAGCTGGGGTCAAGGACTTTTGAGGTCAATACAGAAAAGTCAAGTCTAAACCATAACAAGATCAGCCAAGATCTTATTAAATGATAGACTAGGCTTAAAGGGCTGAAATGCTACTCCTGCTTCCAAGTTTTATGTTCATAATGCTAGTCAAAACAGTTAATTGGAAGAGAGGACAATTTCAGAGGTTGAGAATAAATCAGTCTCAGGTAAATTAGAATCAAAGATTGGCCAGCAAATCTGTAACTGAACATCAGACTAGTTTTAAAGATGAGTTAGTTGGGTATAGTAGATTCATATACCAATGAGGAAGAAAGGAAGGATAAAGAAAACTGCACAGATGATAGGTTAGAAAAATGAAGCAGTAAAAGGGTGTGCATGATAGGTATCAGGTCGATAACAAAAGTTAGAACCAGGCTTAATATAAAATGTCCAAAGAGGAAATGAAAAAATAAAACTGCAGATGACATCAAAGTGATATATTAATTGTGAATTACAAAATTATAATCACAAAATTATAAAATCATAAACTATAAAATTATAAGTATAGTGGGCAGTGAAGAAGGATATCTAAGTGTACAGAGGATCTTGATCAACTGGGCCAGTGGGCCGAGGAATGGCGGATGGAAGTTTAATTCAGATAAATGCAAGGCGTTGCATTTTGGTAAGGCAGGTTAATAGTAGGAGAAAGTAGGAACTGCTGATGCTGGAGAATCTGAGATAACACGGTGTAGAGCTGGATGAACACAGCAGGCCAAGCAGCAACAGAGGAACAGGAAGGCTGACGTTTCGGGTTGAGACCCTTCTTCAGAAATCAATTCTACAATTCTGGTCACCCTGCTGCAGGGAGGATATTATTTCACGGAAAAGGTTACAAAAATATTTGCAAGGATGTTAGCAAGGCTAGAAGGTTTGAGTTATCAGGAAAGGCTGGATAGACTGGGACCCTTTTTCCCTGGAGTGGAGGAGGCTGAGGATTGATCTTATAGAGGTTTATAAATCATGAATGGCATAGATAAAATGAATATCAAAGGTCTTTTCCCCAGGTTAGGGGAGTCCAAAACTTGAGGGGCATAGGTTTAAGGTTAGAAGGGAAACATTTAAAAGAGACCCAAGGGACAACATTTTCACACAGAGGGTGGTGCGTATTTGGAACAATCTCCCAGAGGAAGTGGTGGAGGTGGGTAAATTACGACGTTTAAAAGACATTTGGACAAGTACATGGATAGGAAGGATTTAAAGGGACATGGGCAAAATGCAGGCAAATGAGACCAGTTGAGCTTAGGAAACCCGGTCAGCACAGATGAGTTGGACTGAAGGGTTTGTTTCCTATATGACTCTTTGACTGTATAAAATGAGAGGCACAGAGAAAATGAGTAGGGAGTGGAAGCTAACAGGAATTCAAATATTTTCTAAAGGCATATACATAGTAAAAGGAGTGGAAGTAGGAAGGATGGGCGAATTAGGGAGGAGACGTTGCTGAACTCATCATGAAAGAGAAAGTTGTTGAGACAAATGGTAGGTTAATTATTGATTGCAAAGAGGTTTTGGAAAGGTTGACTGTACATAAATTTGATAAATTACCAAGACAGGATGGGATGTATCTGCAGATACTGAGGAAAGCCTTAGTACTTTCTGCCTTAAAATCAGAAACTAAGAATTACAACTGGCACAATCTCGCGCTAAATCCAACACCTTTACTGAGACTTTCAAATAAAATAATTTTGATTAAATCATACAGTTACACCTCAGGCAGTCAATCTGACCTGAATACAGGTCACTTAGTAATTCTTAAATCAATATTTGAGTTTAACAACTTCAGACCATTAATTCTGTTTTCTTGTCAAGAGCCAGTTTGAACCTTGTCTTTCATTATTTTGTTTTTAAACAGAACTTATTATTACGCTATTCACAGTTACTGTGGATGCTCCATTTTTTTACTACGACCATAGCCAATCCCTTTGCATTTTGTTCCATGGCATCTTTTTAATCTCCTCTATCATCTACCCTGTTCCAGATCTGCCCTTTAGTTCTTTTCCATCCCACCCTCATTCAGCAGTAAGGGTCCATCACATTCCCACCCTTCTTCAGTTCGAAAGAAGAGTTTTATTTAACTTGAAACATGAACTGTATGTCTCTGTGAGATCTGTTACATATCTCCAGCACTTTCTGGTTTTATTCAGATCGTCATTATTTCCTTCCTGTCATGAGCTGTCTGGTTTTGATCAGTTGCTGTGATTAACTACACTATTTTAATTCACATATTTCTATTCAGTGCAAATGGTTCTCTTCAATTCTATCACTACATCAGGCCCACCCTGATTCCACACTGCTCTGAGTATGTAGCTCTTCTATTAACCTTTTCATTACAGAATTAAGGTTGGAAATTATCGAACTCCGAAACTTCACATTCTCCTTAGACGGGGATGTAACCAGAAGACTGGAGAATTACTAAAGTATTTGACAAGTCTCTCATGGTAAGTTGATCCAGAAGATCCTTGCTGAGTTGGGAAGTTGGATACAGAAATGGCTTGGTCATAGAAAACAGAGGGTAGTTGTGGAGGGGTGTTTTTTCTGACTAAGACGGTCTGTGACCAGTGGTGTTCTGCAAAGAACAGTTCTGGGGCCTCTGTTGTTAGTAATATTTATAAACGATGTGAAGGTGCCGGTATTGGACTGGTGTGGACAAAGTCAGAAGGTATGACAACGGATGAATGGATACTGCGCAACAATTGCCAGATCGGAATGTTCCCTCCCAGTCAGGGAACATTTCAGCAGTCAAGGATATTTGGCCTCTGACCTCCAGCTAAGCATCCTCCAAGGTAGCCTTCGAGATGCACAACAACGCAGAATTGCCGAGCAGGAACTGGTAGTGAAGTTCTGTACCCATGAAGACGGCCCCAACCGTGATCTTGTGTTCATGTGGCGTTACATGTAACACCACCATACAATTCTGCATATGTAAAATCTTCCTTACCGTCCTGTTTTGATACCATCACCTTGATAAATTGTTATGATCTCTCTACATCAATTAGTTTGTACAGTTTTGGATTACTTATTACTTGGGTTAGACACTCAGCATGTGAGTCTTATACCTATCATTTTATTCCAGTCATTTAATTTGTCTCCAACGCCACTTTGCTTTTAAATTTTTGTAATTATCTCTCTGCCTCATTTAATCAGATTAAGGTAATCCCTTAGCTTGTTATTCAGTTGTTGACACTTTACTCACTCCATTGGACACTTTTGATCACCTGCAGAGACTTATTATTTGACACTCCACTCACACCATTCATATGATCTTTTGGCTTCTCTGCCCTTGACCTCTCTGCCTATAAATTCTGAGTCTGTGTGTATCTCTATCACTTCACCTGACAAAGGGACTACGCTCCGAATGCTCGTGATTTCAAATAAACATGTCGGACTATAATCTGGTGTCACGTGACTTCTGACTATATTTATAAATGATTTGGATGAAATTGTTGATGGCCTGATTATTAAGTTTGCAGATGGCACGAAAATTGGTGGAGATGTGGATAGTGAGGAAGAATGTCAAAGGATGCAGCAGGCTGTTGATCGACTGGGAAGTTGGGTGGCGAAATAGCAACTAGAGTTTAATCTGGACAAATGTGAGGTGATGCATTTTGGGAGATCAAATGCAGGAGGAAAGTACACTGTAAATGGTAGGTCACTGATGAATATTGTTATGCAGAGGGATTTGGGGTCTAAGTCCATTGCTCCATGAAAGTGGCAACACAAGTGGATAAGGTGGTAAAGAAGGCATACAGAATGCTTGCCTTCATCATTCAGGACATTGATATAAATGTTGACAAGTCATGTTGCAACTGCATTAGACTTTGATCAGGCCACATTTGGATTACTGTGTGCTGTTCTGGTCACGGCACTAAAGGAATGATGTGGAGGCTTTGGAGATGGCGCGGAAGAGGTTTACTGGGATGTTGCCCAGACTCAAGCATATTAACTATAAGGAGAGATTGGATGAATCTCAATTGTTTCCGCTAGAGTGTTGGAGGCTGAGGGGCAACCCGATAGAGAAATAAATAATTATGAGAGGCATGAATAAGGTGGTTAGTCGGAGTCTCTTTCCCAGTGTGGAAGTGTCAAAAACTAGGGGATGTAAGCTGAGAGAGGTAAAGTTTAAAGGAGATGTGCAAGGCATGTATTTTTACACAGGGGGTGGTTGGTGCCTGGAACGCCCTGTCAGGGTACATGGTAGAAGTAGATACATTTATAAAGTTTAAAATGCATTTAGATAGATATATGAACAGGCAGGGAATAGAGGGATACAGACCATGTGCAGGCAGATGGGATTAATTTAGAGTAGCATCATGGTCGGCACAGGCATGGTGGGCTGAAGGGCCTATTCCTGGACTGCACTGTTCTGATTGCAAATCATACAAACTGTTCAAGGAAGAGTCAACTACATGCCAATCAGTTTAATATCAGTAATGTAAAACAATACTGCAGATGTTGAAGATCTGAAACAAAAACAGAAATTGCTAAAGAAACTCAGCAGTTCTGGCAGCATCAGTGGGTAGAATTCAGACTTAATATTTTGGATCCATGACCCTTCATCAGAACTGATAACAGCTGGGAAAAGGTAGTACTTATGCTGAAGACAGTTTGGGATTGAGGCTGGTGAGCATATAGGTGGAGAGAGGCCACAGAGAGTGACAGTGAAAGAGATATGAAAGGTATAGCCAGATAAGGCAATATTGGTAGTAAGCCAAAACAGAAGAGATGCTGAATAACTGATAATGACAGGTAAGAACAGAAGAGAATGGGTAGGTTGTGGTGAAAACAACATAAATGATGGGAAAACATTCGGAAATAATAATATGAAAAATATTTAACAATCTCTTGAACAAATCTATCTTAAGGAAAGCTTGTTTGGAATTCCTAAGCCTAATTGTGTTTACTGAACTTGAACAAGTTTTTTAATAAAGTAACAGAGTGGGTTGTTTAGGGTAGTACAGAAGTTGTGACTTATGTGGGCTTCCAAATTGCATTAGATGAGATACATGTCAACAAAACTAAAGCACATGGCATAATGAGGGCAGTGGTAGCATTGACAGAAATTTAGGTGAGTATCATGAAACAGAATCATGGTGAATAGCTGTTTTCTGTCCTGGAAGAAGATGTGCAGTGGAATTGCCCAAGGTTTGGTACAAGGACTCTAGTTTTCTAGATCTATATTAATGACTTCCCAAGACTGCAAGAAACTACACAAAGTCCTGAACACAGTCCAGTCCATCATGCAAACCAGCCTTCCATCCACTCACTCCATCTATACTTCCAACTGCCTTGAGAAAGACCCCTGCCACCCCTCTTATACTCGCTTCCACCCTCTTCCATCAGGCAGAGATGTAAAAGTTTGAATACACGTATGAGAAGATTCAAGAACAGGTTCTTCCCCATTCTCATCAGACTTTTGGACAGACATCTCAAATGTTAATTTTGATCTCTCTCACCGCACCTTCTCTGCAGCTGTAACACTGTATCCTGCACTAAATTCTGCTACCCTAATGTACTTTGTGTGGTACGATCTGCCTGTAATTTCACGCAAAACAATGCCCTTCACTGTATTTCAGTACATGTGACAACAATAAATCAAACAAACAAACATTGCCTTGAGTGTTTAAGACATAATTTTAATTTGTAGATGACAAAAATGTTGAAGTATTGTGAGAAGGTTAATATGATACAAGGACCATAGACAAGTCCCATAAACGAATGGGTAAAACACAGCGCAGATTAAACTTAATGCAGAGAAGTGTGAAATAATCAATTTGGTAGGAAGAACAAGGACTGGCAGCAAAAAGTAAGGTATACAATTCCAAAAGGAATGTTGGAACATAGGAGTCATTTGTGCATATGTCATTGAAGGTAGAAAAGCAGGTTGAGAATTTGGGGAAGAAGGTATACAGAAATCTAGACTTTACAGACACAGGCATAAATTACAAAAACAAAGAAGTTATAATGAACATTTATAAAACACTGATTCAGCCTCATCTTGACATCACACTTTAGAGATAATGTGAATATTTCACAGATTTAGAAAAGGTTTATAGGAATGGTACAAAGGATGAAGGACTCAGTTAAATAGCCAGATTGTAGAAGTTGGTATTGTTTGCTTTATAGAAGATAAGGTTGAAAATAGAGTTCAGTGAGATGTTCAAAATCATGATGGGTCAGACAGAGTAGATAGTGAGAAGTTGTTGCCATTTGATAAAAAGCCAGAGGATATTGATTTAAGATGAATGGCAAAAGACAGAAGGAAAATCTGTATGCAGTGATCTGGAATGTATTACCTGAGAGTGTTATGGAGGCAGAGTCAATAATGGTTTTCAAAAGGGAATTAGATATGTGGATATAGAGTAAATAAATGCAAGGCTTTGGGGAAGAGATGAAGGCTGTCGGACTAGTTGAGTTTTCCCTAGCAGAGATTCAATATGGATATGACAAGCTGAATGTGCTGTAACCATTTTATGATTGAATTTCCAGCTTTTTCATCCTCCATTGCAATCAACATAGTGTCCTGTTGGCCAAAATCTTGAAAGAAAAGACAATATAAAACAATCATTCCATACCAATTTTATTGAACAATAATTTTAAAAGTTGATGCTATACTCAATAACTCACAATTATGTTTGTCCTTACTACTTGCCTTAGTACACCCATGCAGTGTTTCCCCAGTGACTATCCAGATGACATGACTGGTGAAAGGTTGCTAAATTCCGAGAGGGAAAGACCAGTAAAAATTTGTGGAAGATTTTGAAATGTGGAAGGAGGTGGCAATTAGAGAGTTTCATTAGTTGTACTTTATTCAATCATGGGATGAGGGCATTGCCGGCTGGGCCAGCATTTATTGTCCTGCCTAACTTGCCCTTGAGACGGTGGTGGTGAGGTACCTTTTTGAACTGCTGCTCTCCATGGTATAGGTAGAGCCACATGCTGTTAGGAGGGAGTAGAATTTTGACCCAGTGACACTGAAGGAAATGTGATATAGCCCTAAGTCAAGGTGGTGAATTATTTGGAGAGGAAGTTTAAGACAATGGTGTTCCCCCCTGAGTAAAAGAAAGAAGGATGAAATTATATGATCTTGCTCATAAAATTGACATAAATAGGAGATTCAATTAATTTGAACAGAATGCCAAGACAGGTACAACTAAACTCAGCCTAGGAGCAACATTCCCTGTAGGCTTTCTAGCTGCTGCACACTCTTTCAAGATCCGTGAGGAACAGTTCTTTCTGGAAGTTGAAGCCATATACAGATCAGTGTGCGTGGAACTTTAGATGTTAGCAAGTTTCCTCTATGATCTGTCAGACATGGGATTGTTTGTCCAGCAACTATAACTCCACTCATATTTACATGGGAATTTCTTTTGCAGCAGTGAGTTTTATTACATTAATCACAGTACTGGATTGTGAGTAAAAATGCTCTGCAGCTCAATATTCATTGACGAGATGATATAAAATTAGATCACAGGCCTGGATGATCTACTTCAATTGTCATGGCTGTGAGTATGTGATTGACCCTGAATCTCTTGACCCTTAAGAAAACGATGACCCAGTTTGCAAGGAGAAGAGTGACCAACTCCAGTCTTTCAGGCCATCTGTGTGACTGAATGACTCCTGGCTACATCAAAGACACAATGCATTGATACAGGAAATATGTATTACTCTCAAATCTAACACAGTAATGGCCAATGCATTTCTTATATATGCTTGCACATTTACATTTTTAGCTGCATATCCTGCTTCCATTTTCAGACATAGCTTGATCAGTTTTGTTTTAATATGCAACATGCGATTTCAATACACAAACAGCCTAAAAATCATGGAGCAGGAGTTCTGTATTCCATTGGCATTGGGGTATCTCAAAGATTTGCTGATCACTTCTTCAAATATCTGTAGCTCTTCCTGTATTTCCTAATGTTCCATCATGAATGCCCCCTGCCCATTCACATTGAGGCCCCTGGATACCATAACTAGCAGTTTGTCCTTAACTCAGCCTTTAAGAACTGGATTATTGGAATTTCTGGTCTTGCCTTGATTACATCCAGCTTCCTATGTAGAATATCTGATGAAGAGCGTCATTTTCTTCTTCCATAGCATCAGGGGAACACATTTGGGGCTCATTATCTAGCTTTGAGCTTTTAGTCTGATTTCCTTCACCAATGCCTGAGTCTTCAATAATCCCTGTGCAGCTTCAGCCTCGCTCACGGACATTGCCAGTTTAACTTCCTCTGCCAATTGCTCCATCCCAACCAGGCAACTTACAACCTTATTCACCTTGACCTGATGCTTGTGTTTTAGAGTCCTGCCAACAACACTAGAAACGTAATGTAAGATTTGAACATACTGACGGTCCAAAGATCATAAAACAGAATTTTTAAAAATTATTATTCTCTAACTCTTTACTTTTTATTCCACTGGCATCATGTCAGTTCTGACGAAGAGTCAGACTGATCTCAAAACATTAAATGTCTCTCCACAGATATGACAAGGCCTGCTATGTTTCTGGCTTGCTTTGGATTCTTTCATATGCTTGTGAAAGCAGAGAATGATGAATTATGAGGGTCCATGAATGAAGCATATTTGGAATTCTGGAGTGGCAATGACGGTACAGGAAATTGTTTCAAAATGTGACAGAAGCTGCACTGAGCCAGATCAGGATTGGAAAATGGGGCAGGTTCCACAATAAGGTGTTTGTGATGTGAAGCAATTGTCATGCAGAATCAGTGAGATGCCTGGCCGATGTTGCAGCTGGTGAGATCTGGGACCCAATTTTGTTTGAACCTTGAGCCTCTGACTTAGGGATCACTCCCAGAACATCTCCAATTTGAAGTCTGATCTGCTGCAAGCACATCAGTAAAAGATCAGTGGAATTCCAGCAGGAATGGCACAAACTATTAAAAATTGCAATTCACACCTTTTCTTCAAGATGCCTCTCAACCTGCACAAGCTCCACAAATGCATTGTCATTCTGTCAAACAAAAAGGCCCAGATGCAAGGAATCAGAACACGTTCATTACTATGTATTATTAAACAAAGACAAATTCTACTGATTGAAATAAGTGGATCCAATCATAACGGCTGCTCTTTGTGTTCACATGCTGTCAAATAAGACATCTTAATGATGAGTACCTGACCTTATTTTCTCTGTCTGCCTCTGGAGAAAAGTGAAATACACAAATGCCCAGGATAAAGCACGAGTCGATATCAATGTAATATCATAAGTGGTAACCTTTACATCAGATGAATCACTCAATAGGGCATGATATGAGTTGGAAATGCAGACATCTGAGATAACAGAGACTTCCATTGAAGAGTTCTGAAAAGTGGATTCAATCCAAGAGTTGAGCAGTGCAGCTGAGTGAAATGATCAAAAATTAAGTCTACAGAACAAATTTGTGATAAATCAAAGTAAAGTTGAACTGATTTTCCTGCTGGTACCAGAAACTGTGTAAAACTTTAATATACTACTGTATTTGATATATCAAAGTGGAGCATATCGAAATTCAATTGAATGTACAGTATTTTGCTGTTAAGCAAGGAGTAGCATGCTTGGAGTATATGATACTGTGAGAGGTCATACAAACATGTTGAAATACAAAAATGATAAGCAGGAAAGGAACAAACAATTCCTCAATCTACCCAGACTTACAATACTTAATTGTAAAAGGTTGGGTTTCATTTATCCGTGGGCAGGATATATCAGGACACATTTCCACAATATCAGGGAGATGGCCAATGTCTGGGTATATTGGATAAGTATAGCTGGGGAGCAGAGTTAGCTTTCAAGCATGAGTCTTCAATATTAATGCAATACCCAGTGTTTTCATATTTCTTGATATCACATGCAAATGAATCAAATTGGCTGAAGACGAGCACCTGTGATGCTGGGCATCTCGAGAGGAGACTGAGATGGATCATCCACTTGGCACTTCTGGCTGATGATGGAGGTAAATGTTTCACCCTTGTATTTTGCACTGAAATGCTGTGCCACCCCCAATCCCCCCATCCCTTGTTAAAGGTGGGCTGTTTATGGATCATATGCCAAAACTGAATTTCAAATCTGATGTATTTTTTGTGGGATTGCTTAGCCCTGCCTTTTGTATACTGCTTCTGTTGTTTGGCATGCAAGTAGTACTGTGCTGTAGCATCGCCAGGTTGACAGCTCAGTTTTGGGTATGCCTAGTGTTGCTCCTGGCATGTGCTCGTGCAGTCTCCATTGAACATGGATTGATCTCCCAGTTTGACGGTATTGATAGATTAGGGGATTTGTTAGGTTAGATGCTGTGGTTGAATACAATTCTGCTGCTGTTACTAATTGCCTACAGCACCTCGTAGATGCTCAGTTTTGAGTCTCTTCAACATAACAGCTTAGCTTTGGTGAATCTTGACTTATGTCCTCATCCCTGCAAACAGACAGAGATTTCGACAGGATAAGCCTCTGAATTTCTAGAGCAAAGCCTCCAAATTATGATGGTCATTGCCCTATATCTTGAAGTATCACGTCATAGGAGAACCATTGGCCTGTGCATTCTACTGTTGGACTAGACTACCAGCTTTAGGCTATATACTAACACTTTCCTGCACTGGCTGAGGCCACAATGAAGGGCTCCCCTTAATCTCTTCCATCACCCAAGGCTTGATAACGCTCACGTTAAACCAATACCAGTCATCTCTCTCCAATGAGAGCACAGACCTATGGTCAGTTAGGACCCAAACAACTTTACTTTTACCTGTCATGAATTAACATTTGTCCAAATTTCACTCCATCTACTTTTAATCTGAATTTGTCTGCATAGATTTCAATTACATGTGCTGTGTTTCTGGGATGTATATAAACCTTTTAATGTTTTTACCCAGCCTGTTTCAAGAGAATGATCCTGATAATGTACTTTGTTACAAACTCAAGAAAACTTGCCTGGTTAATACTTTATAACCAGAACATATGCAGGGGAGGCAATGGCCTCGTGGTATTATCGCTAGACTGTTAATCCAGAGACCCAGATAATGTTCTGGGGACTCGGGTTTGATTCCTGCCACAGCGGATGGTGGAAATTGAATTCAATAAATATGACCATGAATCCGTTGTCAATTGCCAGGGGAAAAACCCATCTAGTTCACTAATGTCCTTTAGGGAAGAAAACTGCCATCCTCACCTGGTCTGGCCTACATGTGACTCCAGACCCACAGCAATGTGGTTGACTCTTAACTGCCCTCTGGGAAATAAATGCTGCCTAGCCAGCAACACCCTCATCCTGTGAATTAATAAAGGAAAAAAAAAGTCACACTGTACACTGGTGACCCCAGCTTTTAAGTAGAATTAACTGAGGAGGAAATTGTAGGGAAGCCATTCCACCTCTCTTCACCTGGTCGTAGCAATTTTTTTTTTCAAGAAATTCTCTTTATCTTCTCTGCTCCATTAAAAAAAAATTGGTATCTCCTGTCTTTCTGTGTAAATGTAGCTCACATCATTCCCATTCTAAAGGCACCTTGAGTTGCCACCAACTTCTTAAAGGGAGTTAAGGCAGGTCAACAACAAATGCTGGTCTTACCAACCAATAGAATAGAATCATAATTTATTGTCACTTGTATTTTGTACAAAAAATAACAGTGAAAAGTATTTAAGTCACCATATCATGGTGCCATATTAATAACAGAAGTCATAGATAAAAAAAAAATTTTAAAAAATTAAGACAAAGTCCATCTTGTTCGATTTACAGCTTCTGGGTTCGGAAAAAGATGGTACCCGTCATCCCCAGCACTGCAGAAAGCCGCCAATACCGCTACTGAAGATGATCTCCATGCCCGGCCACTGGAATCCTGTTGCCAAATGACGTCCACATCCAAAATAAATTTTTTAAATATTCACATCATCTTGCTGAATGTTGTCTATGTTTTAGTGCTTATTTTTTGAAGCAATTGTACACGGCATTCTAATTGTGGTCAAACCAGTATTTTGTCCTTACTTATTGCTATTTAGTTACTCTTAAACCCTGTGCATTTTTATAAAACCAAACGTTTAATTGCTCTTCTTTACAGCTTCGTCTATCAGCACTCACACTTTCAGCCAATTAGCTGTTTGAAACCTTGGGATGTTAGTAATCAAAACTTTTGAAAGCCCTTCCATGACTTTTCTTTCTGCAGTGTACTAACGCATGCTCCAATTCTATCTGTCAAATTATCTGTCCAGTCTATTATTCTCTCAATGTATTTGACAAAGTTTTCTTAAGATGATTGTTATTCAGAAGTGTGGCAGAAGGGGAAATAAAACAACATGAGTTGTAAGTTTAAAGCAAAAACATAAATAACTGGGGAAACTCAGCAGGTTTGGCAGCATCTATGGAGAGAAAGCAAAGTTTCTGAAGAAAGATCACTGGACCCAAAGCATTAACTCTGCTTTCTCTCTGCAGATGCTGCCTGGCCTGCTGAGTTTCTCCAGCAATTCTTGTGTATGTTTCAGATTTCCAGCATCCACAGTTCTTTGTTTTTCATTTTATAAATTGGAAATTTATTGGTGGACAGAAGGAATTAGGGCAGTTATTTATTGTATTACAAAAGGATAAGAAGTCATGCACTGAAAGTATTACTGCTGATTTGACTTTCATTCTCAGTTCAAACAGAGAATTTGGATTTAGCTGTGAGGAGCATAGTCCCATAACTTGCTAATAATACAGAGAGCTGATTTTTATATCACCCACAGACAGCAGGATGGTAGGGAAAAGGTATGTTACAATTTGGCCCCATATTGCGGATCCTTGTCTCCGGCCTCCCCAACCAACTCCCCTTCCCGCAACATGACCTCCCAACTCCTATACTCAATGCACTGACCAATGAAGGCAAGCGTACCAAATGCCTTCTTCACTATCCTGTCTACCTGGGACTCCAGTTTCAAGGAACTATGAACCTTCACTCCAAGGCCTCTTTGTTTGGCAACACTCACCAGGATTTTACCATTAAAAGTGTATAAGTCCTGCCCTGATTTGTGCTACCAAAATGCAGCACCTCAATTTATATAAATTGAACTCCATCTGCCGTTACTCAGCCCTTCGGCCCATCTGATCAAGGTCCCATTGTACTCTGAGGTAACCTTCTTTGCTGTCCACTACTTGACCAGGTTGAATTTGTCCTTTATATACGCAAGACATATCTGAACGTTTTCCATGTTGTCTGTATTGTGACTGTACTGGAACAGCTCGGATAGGTGTGCACCAGGCTCTGGTTCATAAGCTCTCAGTACTATTGCAGAATGTTTTTATAGTATCCAGTTTCTGCTGTCAATTCTTGATAAATCATTTCATAAATCAAAACTGTTCAAGACTGACGTCTGTGACATTGAAACCTCAGGAGGATGTTGAAGTGGATCATCCACTGGGCACTTCTGGCTGAACATGGATGTAATTACTTCAACCTTGTCCTTTGCGCTGATGTGGCTGGGCTTCCCTATCGTTGGAGATTTGGTTACTTATGAAGCCTCCACTTCCTGTCTGTTAGCTTTTTAATTGTTCACCACCATTTCTGACTAGATGTGAAGGAACTACGGTGCTTAGATTTGCTCTGTTGACGCATGCTGCCTCCATTGTTTGGCTGTGAATAGCCCCATGTTGTAGCTTCATCAGGTTCACTTCATTTTAAATTGGCTTGAGATGATTGTTGTCAATCAAATGGCTGGTAGATCTCTTGCCCCAGAAGCAGTAAGGGGGAGTGGATACCACTGTTGGACTGTACACATTCCCAAGCAGGAGCTGCTGATGGAGCCCAGGAATTTAGGTAAATTTCGAGGCTGTTGTATTATGGCATAGACTCAGACTAGCCTGTACATTTAAGATAGTCACTTTTTCTGTGTAACTGATCAGTACAGCCAGTCAGCTACGTGTATACAATGCACAGTGAGATCAGCAAGCACAGAACCTAGACTATCTGTGTAATTCTGGAATGTTGTATCCATATAAATATTTGGTATAGTTAATAAATGTAGAGATTGTGGTCACTACAAGAATCCCGCATTCTGTGGTACCTGCAAGGTGGATTAACTTATAGATACCACAAACTGCATCTCAGCAGTCTCAATGGGACCAGACTGACCTGTGCCGATCAGGAGGGGTTCAGGACTGGCAGGGTTGGGAGAGTGGAAATGTGGAGATGGTTACCTTGACTGGGGCCTGAGATACACACAAGGTGCTGAAACAGGAGACTCCTTTCGCCTGGCCCAGTCTTGGTGGGCAAACACTTGGCTTCCCTCATGACAGGAAGAATCTCAGTGTTACGGAAGGAAGCCTTTACGTGGCCCTTAATTGAGCCATGAAGAGGCTCAATTAGCCCACAGGGGAATGGATCACCCAACATCTCCTCTGCTATGGGCAAAAAACACATGATGTTACCCAGCAGGGTAATGAAACATCTTTGGAACAACAAACCAGCTCAGCAAGCCAACCAGCCGCAACATACACAACCCAAGCTACAAGTCTATTCTAAAACTTTGGGGTTTACATTGCCCAGATCAGCCATGTAAATACTGTGGTTACAAGAGCAAGTCTGAAGCTAGAAATACTCCAGTGAATAACTCACGTCCTGACACCCTAAGGCCTACCCACCATCTGTAAGGCACAAGACAGGAGTGTGATGAAATATTCCCCAATTGCCTGGATGCATGCATCTCCAACAACTCTTGGCACCATCAAGGAGAAAGTAACTGTTTGATTGGCGCCCTGTCTTACAACATTCACTCCCATCACCACTAACATGCAGTCACAGCAGTGTGTACCATTTAAAAGATGCCCTGCATTACATCACCAAGCCTCCTTTGACCATACCTTCCAAATCCATACCCTCAATCATCTAGAAGGAAAAGAGCAACAGGTACATGGGAATACTATCAGTTGCAAGTTCCTCTCCAAGCCACACACCCACATTCTGACGAAGGTGAATAAGAGCAAGTATAGTCAGACATTTGTCTACATTCTCTTTTGCACATCATCCCAAACTACTATCTGCAGTTCCTACTATCTCTGGTCCCAAACTACTACTTTGCTTTCTTCAACTTAGAGTATCATGTCAATCTATTTGAGTGATTTACATTTGTTAAATGACAATCCTCTCCCCATGAGATTGTGTGCACACATCCTAACATTTGATGGAAGATAACATGCAGAACTTGATGTGCTGTATGTGATTTCTTGATATGCTGATATTTTCTCTTGAATTATTTCTCAATGAGAAGTCATGAAAATTTCCAATTTATGATTCAAACCACATGTTCTAAGATTTTTCCTCACAATTGGCTGAGTTTAATTAGATATCAGTTCCCATTTTGTTCTACTGTCTTTTCTTTGAACCGGGAGAGTAAGGGTTCAAAGATTCAAATACTAATAGGTGTATCTAACCCAATGCTAGACATCATTCCCGAATAATATGTTGGTGTACTTAAACCAAAAGGATTGCAGCAGCTCAAGAAGACAGGTCACCACCACTTTCATCAAGGCAACTAGGGATGGGCAATAAATACTGACTCCAACAACAGCACCCACATTTCTTGAATGAATCAAACAAAAGGCAGTACAATAAATCTGTAACAGCCAGATCTTAGGGATCATTCCAAGATCAGTGACAACAAAAGCCCATCCAATGAACCTCTCAGCCCCTCAGTGGGATTCCGCTACAACAAAAGTCCTTGTTTGATGGGTACTGCAATTTGGCTTTAAATAAATTACAGGGTAATATTTCAACCTCACACTTGCAGCAGACATCTTGACACACTTGTAACACGTTGCAAATTTGAATTTTTGAGTGCCCTTGAGAAAATGAACATTCCATGATGTGTGCTGGAATAAAACATACACCTTATGCTTCTCTCAATGTGAAAGATGGATTCATTAATGACAGTTGCTTTGCTGCTGCCACCCATCACTTCACCCGAATGCCAGAAAGTATGGCTACCAACTGATACAAGAGAATAAAAACCAAAAGAACTGCAGATGCTGTAAATCAGGAACAAAAACAGAAGTTGCTGGAAAAAGCTCACCTGTGAAGAAAAACTCAGAGTTAACATTTCAGGTCCAGTGACCCTTCCTCGGAACATTTAATTAATACAACACATTTACTGTAAAGTTTAAAAGAAGGGAAAAAAAGAGAACTGAACTGGTGATGACAAAACATATATAGAATGTAAACTTGCATGATTGCATTATAATGTCACATAATTAAGCAATTTGTCATATAGGTAATGCTAACATCATCTTTCAACTGGTTCAGAAGAAAAGCTTCTAAAGTATCAGTGAATTTGTTTTCTGTCCGGACACACACTTCCAGAAACACTCTACATGCAATCAATGATTTACTTTTATGAACATTTATCTTTCTGACCCTGAGTTGGATATAAATGTTTCATAAATACCAGTGAATGCCTGAAGTAAGATGTGGGAAATAAGCGCTTAAATGTTGCTGAGCAGCACTAAGATGACAGAAAGCAGTTTTAATGTACTGACAGACTGGGAGAGGTTTGCTAGTTGCATATTTAATTGAAGCAAGTCTGACAAGCAAACTAAGGTTCAAAAGAATCAATGATAGAAAGCTTGGCAACTATATTAAGTCTGGGATGAAACTGACTAACTGAGTACACAGTTAGATTCATATAAAGCTGGCCACATTACCTACCCTGAAAAGAAGGAGTTGCAATTTCATCATATTCTGTCTGATGTTCAGGGAGGTGGAAAAATGATTCTTAATGGAAATGGAAGCTGGTTCAAAAAATAGCTTCAAGTCAGTTAAGAGCTGTTACTGCTGTGTTGGCTGGTTAGCTCAGTTGGCTGGACAGCTGGTTTACAATGTAGAGTGATGCCAACAGCATATGTTCAATAGCTAGAGTTACAATGGAGGCCTCCCCTTACCTGTGGTGAGGTGATTGTCAGGTTAAGCCATTGCCAGTTACTTTTCTCTCTAATGAGAGAACAACCATATGGTCTGATATAACTAAAGGCTAAGTGGCTTTATTTAAATACTCTGTTTTGTGAAATGAAGAAAATTGGTAGTAATTTATATTCCATGTTACCAGAGTTAGTGTGCAATTATATCAACTTAACCTACTTTTGTGGGGCCAATGGCTCAATGGCTCAACGGCTCAGTGATTGTTGGAGAATTGTTCAGGCATCATTTCAGCAATGAATGGTAGCCATGGGCAATGAGCAACAAGCAGCAGGCAACAGGTGTAATCCACCTCCCAAACTTCCCTTTTGGACAAAAACAAAATCTAAAATGTCTCCCTATGAATTGGCAGAGAAGAACAGAAAATGTTGAAAATACTCAATAGACCTGGATGTACATGCAGAGAGAAAAAAAAAACAAGCAAATGTTTCAGATTTATGTCCGTGCAATGGAGTAATTGAGTAGATCAGTGATATATAAGTGAGGAGGCACATTCACCATCGCTGAGGCTAAGGAGTTGGTGGGCAGGTGCCTCCTCGTAGAAGACGTAATGCTTAAAAATGCTCCCCAAAGACTAATTAACGTACACACCTTGCTCGTAAAGAGTGAGTGGCTGGCCATCCTGAAGCAGATCCCAGTGCTGTCCAACAAAATTTCGTGAACAAAAACAAAGTTGCTGGAAAAAACTCAGCAGGTCTGGCAGCATCTGTGGAGGAGAAAACAGAGTTAACGTTTAGGGTCCAGTGACCCTTCCTCAGAACTAATGGTGGCTGGGAAAATGTCAGTTTATATGCAGAAAATAGGGAGGTGGGTGGGGTAGGGAGTAAACGATTGGATAGAGCCCAAAGAGAGAGAAAGACAGTTGGACAGACAAAGGAGTTGCTAACGATCAGGCTGGGAGGGTGAATAGTTGTTAATGGGGACTGTTAGTGACTAACAACAGGGAGTGTGTAATGGCAGGCTATGTGGTAACAAGGCGTGGTGTGTGGGATGGGGGCTGGGACGTTGGAGAGGTTAGGCCCTAAAATTATTGAACTCAATATTGAGTACGGAAGACTGCAGGGTCCCCAAGCGGAAAATGAGGTGTTGCTCCTCCAGCTTGCATTGGGCTTCACTGGAACACTGCAGCAAGCCGGAGACAGAGATTTTGGCCAGGGAACAGGGTGGTGTATTGAAGTGGCAGGCAACAGGTAGTTGAGGGTCTTTTTTGCGAGCAGAATGTAGGTGTTCCGTGAAGCGGTCACCAAGTCTACGCTTCGTTTCCCCAATGTAGAGGAGACCACATTGTGAGCCGCGAATACAGTAGACTAGATTCTGGGAAGTGCAGGTGAAGTATTGCTTCAGCTGGAAAGTATCTTTGGGCCCTTAGATACTGAGGAGGGAGGAGGTAAATGGGCAGGTGTTGCACCTTCGCTGGTTACAGGGGAAGGTGCTGTACAGCTGTGGGGAGGTGTTGGGGGTGAAGGAATTGTGGACCAGGCTGCCCCAGAGGGAACAGTCCCTGCGGAAGGTGGACAAGGGAGGGGAGGGGAATATGTGTCTGGTGGTGGCATCTTGCTGGAGATGGCGGAAATGGCGTCTGATGATCTTCTGGATGTGGATGCTGGTGGGATGGTAGGTGAGGATGAGGGGAACCCTATCGCTGTTGTGGGAGGGAAGAGAAGGGATGAGGGCGGAAGTGCGGGAGATAGGTCGAACCTCGTTGAGGGCCCTGTCCGACAATGGAGCTGGGGAATCCTCGGTTGAGGAAGAAGGTGGACATTTCGGAGGCTCCCTTGTCAAAGTTGTCCTCATCTGAACATATGCAATGGAGACGGAGGAACTGAGAGAATGGGATGGAGTCTTTACAGGAAGTGGGATGTGAGGATGTATAGTCCAGGTAGCTGTGGGAGTCAGTGGGTTTGTAATGGATATTAGTGGCCAGTCTATCCCCAGAAATGGAAACAGAAATGTCAAGGAAGGGAAGGGAGGAGTCACAGATAGACCAGGTGAAAGTGAGGGCAGGGTGGAAATT
The DNA here is from genome assembly GCF_021869965.1 of Rhincodon typus. Classification (NCBI taxonomy): domain Eukaryota; kingdom Metazoa; phylum Chordata; class Chondrichthyes; order Orectolobiformes; family Rhincodontidae; genus Rhincodon; species Rhincodon typus. Next base: position 87,984,048 of record NC_063332.1, on the reverse strand, counting down.
GGAGACGAAATTGATGAAGTTTTCCAACTCCAGACGAAAGAGGGAAGCAGCACCGATCTATCAGAGAAAGAGTTGTGGATGGGGGCCGAAATAGGACTGGAACAAGGAATGTTCCACGTACCCCATGAAGAGACAAGCATAACTGGGGCCCATGCGGGTGCCCATGGCCACCTCTCTGACCTGAAGAAAATGAGAGGACTTGAAAGAGAAGTTGTTGAGAGTGAGGACAAGCTCGGCCAAGCGGAGGAGGGTGCTGGTGGGTGGGGATGCTTCAGGTCTTTGCTCCAAGACCCTCCTGGTGGGGAATGGATGTGTAAAGGGATTGTACGTCGAAGGTAAAGAGGACATGGCTGGAGCCAGTAAACTGGAAGTTTTGAAACCGGCGTAAGGCGTCAGATGAATCATGGATGTTAGTGGGTAAGGATTGGACTGGGGGGAGAAGACAAAATTTCATGTTCTTTTTTAACGAATCTGTCAGCGGCACCACCATGCTACTAAAGATTGGCACAAATTTCCTGTAGAATCCACTCAATACTAAAAATTGTGGCACTTCCTTCTTCCAGGATGGTCTTGGAAATTCCTCGATGGCTTTTGCCTTCACATTCCTCGGTGTCATTCGTCCATGTCTGATGTTGTGTCCCAAGAATGTCACTTCCGCTTTCTCAAATTCTGTTATTCCAAGTTTATGACCAACTTTGCCTTCTGTAGTCTCTTAAAGACCATTTCCAAATACTCCATGTGATCTTTCCACGAATGGCTAAAGATCACGAAATCATGTATGTAGACAGCACAATTAGTCAATCCTGCAACAACTCTGTTCATAACTCTTTGAGAAGTGGCCAGTACATTTTTCATTACAAAGGCCATTACTTTAAATTGTTATAACCTGTTTGGGCTTGCAAAAGCAGAAACCTCTTTCACTCTCTCCAACAACGGTATTTGCCAGTAACCACGATGTAGGTCCAACTTTGTGATTTAAGTGTTTTGACCCATTTTTTACAGACAGTCCTCCAACCTTGGAATTGGGTATGAGTCAGACTTTGTCATGGCATTGACCTTCCGATAATCCAAGCAGAGTCGTTGAGTACCATTAGGTTCGGGAATCAGCATGATCGGTGAACTCCACTCACTTTGACTTGGCTCTGTGGTGTCTTGTTGAAGCATCACTTCCACTTCTTCAGAACCTGTGCTGCTTTGAGACGATTGACCCTGTAGGTGTATTGTTTTATCAGAGCTGCATTCCCCATGTGAAGCTCACATACTATGGTGTTAGTCCTCCCCATTCTATTTCTACCTATGCCTTCATAACATTGTAACAAATCTTTCAATTCAGTTCTCTGTTCCTGGGACAGATAGCTCACTACCATATCCCATTCTTTCAGGACATCCTCATTATTTAATTTATTATGAGGCACATCAAAATCAGAATCATCTGGTTTTGATTCCTCATTCTGAGTGGCAGTAACTAATACCTGTTTTTCCAATTCCCTTTCCCTGTCTTAGTACCCGATAATTATTTTTTCCCAATCTGGCATCTTTACCCGATAATTCACCAAACTTAACTTCTTCTCAAACTAATAGGAACCACTAAACCTTGCTTTGAAGGGATCTCCTAACACCAGTAGTTGTACCAATACTTTATCCCCACGAGCAAACGTATGAACTTTAGATTTCTTATCTGCTTCTTGCTTCATTAGGTGCTGTGCCACCTTCAAATGCTGTCTAGCTAATTGACCTACTCTGCTTAATCTTTCTCTCACCTCAGATACATAATTCAACTGTGAGATCTCTGACTTGGGACCTATCAATGCTTCCTTAATTAATTTTAAAGGCCCTCTTACTTCGTGTCCGAATATCAACTCAAAGGGAGTAAACTGAGTCGGTTCATTTGGAGCATCTCTAATGGCAAGTACTATAAATGGGATACCTTTATCCCAATCATTTGGGTTATCCTGGCAATAAGCCCTCAGCAATGTCTTTAGGGTTTGATGCCACCTTTCCATTGCTCCCTGGGATTCAGGATGGTACGCACTTGATTTAAAGTGTTTGATACCTAAGTTATCTATGATCCCCTTAAATAATTTGGCAGTAAAATTGAACCCTTGGTCTGACTGAATCTCCCTGGGTAGTCCATAATGGATAAAGAAAGCAAGCAACTCCCCCACAACCTTTATTGCCTTGATATTCCATAACAGAATTGCACCCGGAAACCTGGTTAGCAAATACTGGTTCCAACTTTTGGTTTTAGGGAGGTGACCTACACAATCAATCATAGTCCGTGTGAAATGTTCTTCAAATGAGGGAATTGGCATCAAAGGCGCTGGTTTTATTACTGCCTGTGGCTTTCCTACCGTCTGACACAAATGACAGGTACGGCAAAATTCAACTACATATTTATGTAATCCAGGCCAATAGAAATGCTTCTGTATCTTATCCTGAGTCTTCCTCACTCCTAGGTGACCTCCTACAGGTAATTCAGGTGCTACTCACAATATTTCCTGCCTGTATTCTACCGGCAACACAATCTGGTGAACTTCCACCCATTTCTCATCTGCACTAACCTACCAAGGTCTCCATTTCTGCCTTAAGATTTTATCCTTAGGGTAATAACATTCTGGAATACATTCTGATTTCTTTTCCGAGTAGGCTTTATGATATAAATCTTTTATTGTCTCATCTTTTTGTTGTGACTCCATTAATCTTTCAGAACTAAACACCTCTGCCTGATCCTCTACCTTCATAGGTTTTTCCTTTACCATCTCATCAAACAGAGTGTCAGCTAACTGGACCTCAACTCCTTCATCCGCCTCCCACTCTCTCCTTATTTATTTCAGAACCCCCTTCCCCTCCCCCTTTTCTGATGAAGGGTCTAGGCCCGAAACGTCAGCCTCTCTGCTCCTATGATGCTGCTTGGCCTGCTGTGTTCATCCAGCTCTGCACCTTGTTGTCTCGGATTCTCCAGCACCTGCAGTTCCTACTATCTCTCCTTCATCTTTCTCTTTTGTTTTCCCTTCTTGTTTTAACTTATGGCTGTGAGATTGTGTCACCACGTGGTCTGAAAAAAATTCCAGGGTATTTTCCTTTCAACTCCGCAGTTCACTGATTTTCTTGTGGCTTTTCCACTACAACGGGCATCACTCCCACCTGTGATCCAGCTGTATCATTTCCAAGAACAAACTGCATTCCTGGAATAGCCAATTTTTCAATCATTCCCATTCTTGACTGGACTTTCAAGCCTTACCTTACACAGGGAACATTAATTCTCTCTCCATTTATTCCACAGATCATCACTCTCTTGGACAATAATTCAGAAGGAGTGCAAATATTTTTATCTCTTACTATAAGAGACTGACTAGCTCCTGTACCTCTCAATATTTTAACTTCTTTTCCTACTCCCCCTATTCTACCTGAGTAAACATTACCCACACAGGTGAAATCTTTGATAAGATCAGGCACTATCTTACTTTGCAGCCTGTGACTAGGCTGTGCGCTCTCCTGCCGCTCCTCGGCTTCTCTTGGGATTTCCTTCACTACCTTAACTAATCCCACTGATTTAGCCTCTTTTACCACATCCCTTTTCCTGGTGCCTTTCTTAAACCATCAGCCCTGTGGCTTTGTGTGTCCCACCTTATTACAGTGAAAACACCTGAGGTCTTCTAGGCCCGAAACGTCAGCCTTCCTGCTCCTCTGATGCTGCTTGGCCTGCTGTGTTCATCCAGCTCTACACCTTGTTATCTCAGATTCTCCAGCATCTGCAGTTTCTACTATCTCTGTTCTTTTCCACCCTCTTGGGTTTCTTTTCTCACATGAGGTAAACTGTTCCCAATGTGATCTACTATTTGTTTTCCATTGAAGGATCTCCCTCTTTCCCAATTTCTATCCCTCATGGAATGAAATTGCTGTTGGAAGCTAGATTTCGATTACAGTCATATTACATATTCATCCATCATCTCTGTAGCTCTTCTCGCTATTTCAACTTTCTGTTCCTCAGCATGAGTTATCACTTCTAGAAGTGAATTTTTAAACTCCTCCAGTAGAATAATATCTTTAAGATCCTCATATGTCTTTTTTATCTTTAATCCCCTCACCAATCTATCTAAGATGCTCCGTTTAATTCTTTCAAACTTGATATAGGTCTGACCCGGTTCCTCTTTTGCATTTCTGAACCGTTTTCTATATGCTTCTGTTAGCAATTCTAGAAGCTCAAAATAGCCTGTTTCCCTTCTTCATGTTCTCTTGACAGCTCCTCTGACAGCATTATAAACACTTTACTAGTCCTGCCTACCAACTTGGTCTGAATTAACATTATCCACATATTTTCTGGCCAGTTCATCTGTTTAGCCAATTTCTCAAAGGAAATTAAAAAGGCATCTACATCTTTTTCATTGAATTTTGGTCATATTTTGACACATTTGTATATATCCGTACCTGGTCTTTGACCAAAATGGGTTTTCTCATCATCACTCTCCACCTCACTAAGTCTATCTTCTACATTCATTTCCATCATTTTAAGTCGGATTGGTCCTATGTTGTCAAAACCATCAGATTTAAGTTTAATTGTTTTTTGGGATGTGAGTGCCTGATTCAAACTGATTGGCTAAATTCAAAACATGTCTTGGTAACAAAATAAAACTGCTGCTTGGCCTGCTAACTGTACATGCTTTTGATGTAAATGTTTCAATTTGGGTGCTCTCTGTACTTGCAGACTTTCAAGCTACTCACACACTTGTTTTTAAATCTCAAAGCATAGAAAAAGCACATCATCTTTTAAAGGGACCACACAATGCTTTCCCCCCTAGCATTTTACAAACACCAATATCTTACACATACCAAATTCTAACATCCTGCCTCCCAATCCATAGGTACTCTACCCAACTTCGCAACATCATCTATAATTTGATTTGTAAACTATAACTACCTAAATTTTTGAACAGGTGAGTTCTGTAAAGGTGTTACTGATTGACCAATGCACATTTGAGTTTCTGTAATCAAGGATTCTGCTTTAAAAATCTTGTGCTAAACTAACACATGGCTTACGGAAGTTAAAATTGTTCTTCCACTGGCCTTGGTCCTTAAAAACCTTCATTTTAAAACGAGTCGTGGCAGGTTTCCGTCTCTGGACGGAATTCAGGCCAAATAAAGAGTGATGACATAACATGTGGCTTTTTTGTTTCCATGGATATTTAAAAGATTTAGAGAAGATTTGGAGAAAGAAACCACAGGTCTTCCTTATTAGTGTAGAAAAAATGCTTTAAAGCTTTTTAAGCTACATTTTTCTTTTAGAGGATTTTTGAAGTAGTGCTGTCAGGACCATTCAACTGTTCTTACTTTTACCCCGTTTTCAAGAGATTGTAGTAAGTTGTTTGCTTTGTTTCAATATAGGACTGTATCCTTTAGATTGTATTTGTAACTTTATCATTTTTATATTTAAGTACAGCACATGCATTTTAACCAAAAAGAAAGAAAATCAATCTTCAAGCTGGTCCATACCCTATCTACAGATTTGTATAGTTATCGGTACTCATTGAAACAGATGCACTCCAGAGAGCCAAGGAACATTTTGGGGACCTGGGTTCGAATCCCACCATGGCAGATGGTGGAATTTGAAATCAATAAAATATCTGGAATTAAGAATCTAATGATGGCCATGAATCCATTGTTGAATGTCGGAAAAATCCATCTAGTTCACTGATGTTCTTTAGGGAAGGAAACTGCCATCCTTACCCGGTCTGGTCTACTTGTGACTCCAGACCCATAACAATGTGGTTGACTCTGAAATGCCCTCTGGGCAATTAGGGATGGGCAATAAACATTGTCTAGCCAGTGACGCCCTCATCCCGGTAATGAATAAAGGATCTGATTGTCCAAATTGAAACAGAGGAGCAAGCTTCCAGTAGTGATTCAAAGGGATTCCAGGGTAAGATGGAATATGAGACTTTTATACCTTGAAGTAGCAAGCTATGACGATGATATCATGAATATGTCCCTTAATGCTACATTGACGAATTGCCCATGAGCCATGATATAAGAACAGCAGTGTGTTCAATTTTCAAAGTATTTTTTTGTTGCAAAACTTTTCACTGATATCTTCTATTCAATTTGTTATTGCTGTCAATTTGTCACTGAAATTTGATTACAAACAGGAGTGAGATTGATGACAACAGTGTGAAGATTGTTCACATAACCCAGTAAATTATAGTCCAGATTATTCTTGTGAAAAAAAGCAGTAAAATAATACTAAATTAACCAACTCAGAACTTGTAATTACTTTACAAATTCAACATAATTTGTAGGAATTCTACAGTCTCTGGAATACTATTTTCCAAGACCACTATTAATTTGGAAAAGAACTCTATTTTCTTTTCTAATGAGTGTGCCTACATCTGCCCATAGATTTTCAAAACGTGTTTACTTCTTCGGCAAGGCTGTCATTTTCCTGCTGTTGTATAGCTCTTGGAAGATTGGAGGTGCTGAGGTATGATGTGACAGTGTTTAACATGTCTATACTGTTCATTATATTCAGTGGAGCATCTCTGTCACTTGCAGAGTTTTGAAGATGTTCATTTTGCAAAAACATGATTTGGGTTATAAATTTTATGGCAATCTTAAAATGACCAATCTTTTTATGAAAAAAATTCCGCTTCATGAGAATTATCTGCCTCATTCTAACCATTAAAACTAACAATGGCATTATCAGTGTGTATTTTGAGTTTGCTACAAATACCCTTTTACTTTGTCACTTGCAATAGTGGATTATGGATTCAGCCTGTCACACCTCATGCAAGCTCTTTGAGCTCTGTGCACTCCCTATTTGTTTTGGCTGAATTCTGTGACCATTTTTAGATGCAACTCACCTCAGATTGTCTTGGAACAAATGATTTCTGAGGGTTCCTGAGGTCTAGAATAACGACTTGTCTAGGGGTTTTTCACATCAAGATGATTCTGTCTGTAAAAATCTCTCCTATTCAAATTGATTGTTTTGGATGACTTCTGTCCCTTATCAAAAATGTATGATTCCAAAAGACTACCAGCTACTTGAGAGACATTTTGACTGCTCCCGCACTTTTGCAGTCAAACCACTGTTGAAAGCCAGGACCTGATGCAGTGACCTGAACGCTCAGACACTATTTTGTTTGTCCATGTGTTGTGGGGCATTACTAGTTAGGCCAAAAATTATTTCCCATCCCTAATTGCCCCAGAAACAATTGTGGTGAACGGGCTTCTTGAATAAGATAGTGTGTGAGATGTAAAAAGGAAGTTTCAGAATTTTAATAAAGAGATATTGAAGGAACAGCGATATATTTCTAATTCAAGATATGACTTGGAGGGGAACTGTAGAACATGGTGTTCCCATGCATCTGCTGCCCTTCTAGGTGATAAAAGTTGTGGATCTGCAAGATACTGTTGAAGGATCCTTGGCGAGTTAGAGCAGTGCACATTGTAAATGGCACTCACAGCCGGTACTGTACGACCGTGGTGAATCGAAAGAATCCCAGAGGTGATGCAAGTGGTGCCAGTCAAACGGGATGCTTTGTCCTGGATGGCTGCAGCTCCAACAACACACAAGAAGCTTGACGCCATCCAGAAAAAAGCATCCCATTTGATTGGCACCACTTGCATCACCTCCGGGATTCTTTCCATTCACCACAGTCGTACAGTACCGGCTGTGAGTAGCATTTACAATGTGCACTGCTCTAACTCGCCAAGGACCCTTCAACAGTGTCTTGCAGATCCACAACTGGATGGCATCAAGCTTCTTGTGTGCTGTTGGATCTGCAGCCATTCAGGAAGTGGAGAATATTCCATCACACACTTGACTTACACCTTGTAGGTAGAAACTTTCAGCCAACGAGCCTGTCCCATTATTTAATGAGATCATGCCAATTCAGACATCGCACTGTTTTTTACCCACACTGTTACTATACCATTTGGGCAAACCCCATTCTAGAATTTCATCCCAAATCCACTCTGCCTCTCTACCTTGTTTCACCTTCAAAGTCTCCTTCTATCATCAAACTTTTGGTCATCTGCCCTGATATATCCTTAAGTGGCTTGGTGTCTACTTTTGTTTGAAAACACTGTTGTGAAGTGCCCTAATCCATGTTGCTATGTTAAAATGGCAATATAAATTCAAGTTGTTGTTGAACTTCTTCCCTCCATGTCAAAGTGCTAGTAATCACTGGAACAGCATGGCTCAAATAAAAATATTTGATCCTTGAATTTTGTTTTGATTATCATCATTTACTTTCCATGTATATGATAATTGCAAATTAGTTATGCTCATTCTCATTTTTTTTCTTGACTATATAGCACTTCTAAACATTTTAGTAAATAACAGAATGCAAACATTCAATGCCTATGTAAATACCTCCCACATAGTTGCACCTACAGCTTTTTTCTGAATTTGTCCAAAATCCAAACTTCTGTCCATTTCATTTCTTTTACCTTAAAACCATAAGATATAGAAGCAGAATTAGGGTTTCAAGACTATTTCGCCATTCAATCATGTTTTGCAACCCCACACTTCTGCCTTCTCCCTGTAATCCTTGATCCCCTTACCAATCAAGAACCTATCTACCCATGTCTTAAATGCACTCTGATTCAGTCTGCACAGCCTTCTGTGGCAATGAGTTCCACAGATTCACCACCCTTTGGTTGAAGAAATTCCTCCTCATCTCAGTTTTAAAGGCTCATGCCTTCCCTCTAAGGCTGTGCCCTTGGGTCCTAGTCTCTTGTACCAATGGAAATATCTTCTTCATGTCCACTCTGTCCAGGCCTCTCAGTATTTTGTAAGTTTCAATCAGATTCGCCAAGCCACCTTCTAAATCACATTAAGTACAGACTCAGAGTCTTCAACCATTCCTCATATGGCAAACCCTTTATCTCTGGGATTATTCTTGTAAACCTCCTTTGGACCCCCTCATTGCCAGTACATCCTTCCTTAGATAGGAGGCCCAAAATTCTCACAATATTCCAAATGCGTTCTGACCAGAGCCTTATCAATATCAGCAGTACATCCCTTCTCTTGTTTCCTAGCCCTCTTGAAATGAATGCCAATATTGCATTTGCCTTCCTAATTGCCAACTGAACCTGCTTGTTAATCTTAAAGGAATCTTGAACTAGGACTCCCAAGTCCCTTTATGATTCAGATTTCCAAGATCTTTCCCCATTCAGAAAATAGTCTACACCCCTATTCTTCTGGCCAAAGTGCATAACCTTAAATTTTCTCACATTTTATTCCATCTGCCACTTCTTTGCCCACTCTCCTAGCCTGTCCAAGTCCTTTTGCAGCCTCCTCAACAGCAAATTTGTCAACTGCAAACTTAGCAACAATGCCCTCAGTTCCTTCATCCATACCATTAATGTTTAACGTGAATAGTTGTCGTCCCAACATTAACCTGTGTGGAATTTCACTAGTCACTGACCGCCAACCTGAAAAAGATCCCTTCTGCCAGTCAGCCAATCCTTCTGCCAATACCTTGCCCCTACCACCACGGCCTCTTATCTTAGTAAGCATCCTGTTGTGCAGCATCTTGTCAAAGGCCTTCTGGGAATCCAAATAGATCACATCCACTGGCTCTCCTTTATCAAACTTGCTTGTTACCTCCTCAAGATTTCTAACAAATTTGTCAGGCATGATCTCCCTTGAAGAAGCCATATTGACTCAGCCCTATTTTACCGTGCATTTCTGAATCCCACATGCCCTTCAGTCCTGTTCTCAGTGACCTTCATTTGCTCACAGGTAAGCAACTTCTTGAATTTGAAATTCTCACTAATTCTTTTTGTTTTCAAATCCCTCCATTGGCTCTCCCTTTCTTCTGTCTGTAAGCTCTTTCAGCTCCACAGCCTGAGATAACTGCTCTACATTAGATTCTGGTTTCTTATGTATCCCCTATTTTAATTGCTACACCTATTGATGGCTGTGCCTTCATCTAACTCAGCCAAAAATTTGGAAATTCCTCCGTAAAATTCTCTGACTCTCTATGTTGCTTTCTTCTTTTAAGATGCTCCTAAAATCTAACTCTTTGGCTAGATTTTTAACCAGCTTCCCTGACATTGTCTCTTGTGTCCAAAGTGTCAATGTTTTGTAATGGTCCAGAAATCTCTTAGGATGTTTAACAAGGTTAGACAATGTTATAAAGAAGTTGTTCTTCTTGTTATTGGAAGTTTACACTCCATTACACAGATGACGTTTTGTTCTACATCTGCGCTACTAACTTGTAAAAAATACTTATAAATCTGGCTTTATGTCCTACTTGTATTTCCTCCTTTTCCCTCTAGAAATAGCTTAGTGAATCATTGGTTTGGGTCACTGTGCACTATTTGAACACTTAAGTGACTATTTAGCTACTTGAGCTGCATTATCACAAATGGTTTTTGACTAGTTGTGGATCACTGACTTTCCAAATTGCTTTTCAGCACATTAGAGCTGACTTTATGTGGTTTCAGCATACAGGATTGCCTAATGAGAAAATATATCACAATATTGTCAGTACGCTCCCTATAATTTTTATTTATCTCAATAAATGTTGTGAATACATGCACATAATTTGAGACTTCTGCTGGGATTAAGTATTTGCAATGTCCTCTGATTTCTTCGTGCAGTGATGCTTTATATATGCAACTGATCCACCTTCATAAAATTTAGGAATAGGAGGTGCACAGTACTGATATTCATGATATTCTTACAATTTACAGGTTTGGTCAAAAGTCCTGAATGATTTGATTCTTCTTCCTATTTCTTATAGGTGCTTTGCTAATTAAGGAAAAAAATAGAAAGAAGTAAGAATGCTTCTAAAGAAATTAAATCATTAAAATTGCAAAATTTATTTTTATATATCACAATATTTTTGCCTGTTCTGTAAAGAACCTGAATGGTATTACTTCAACACATGGAAATGTTTCTGCTAATTTAATAAATGATTTGTTTCTATTCGTATACACTAAGCCACCAACACTTTCAGGCTTCTCAACCAAACCTGCAATATCGAAGCAACAAATTGGACTTCACACTGCAAGTATGAAACATTAGGAAGTTGTTATACCAAGGCAAAATACTATTCATGATTATTGGCAATAGTTTATTTCATACAGCTTTAGAAAAATATCTATTTATTACCCTCATATAAAATTATTCCTTCCATTATCTCAAACTCAGCTGTCAAATCTCTTTAGAAAAAAAACTGCATATATTCTTTTTAATTTCAAAGCCAATGCAGTAAAACTGCCATTCCTCTCTCAACTATTCAATTCTATCAATACTGCAATCTATGAGCAGGATGCCCACAAAAATAGAACCATTGACTCACAGACTAGGATTTTACAGTGCAGAACTGGATGGTAATGAATATGGGAGACTGCCTGTAGTTATGAGGCACTGTTGTTACAGTGCTGTCTCAGATTCTTAATACCTAATATTAGTCTACACTTTTTGTTGGCTTGGCACAAGTGTCTGTTGAGTGTTACACTAAATGAAGTATACAGGTCCTGTGGTAAAGTTGTCCTTCTCCTTTTTGATTTGTCTGTGAACCTTGCTGGTTTCTGTTTCCAGCACTATTTGAATATCTTTTTTGTAAGTTATATTTTCCCTGGACAGTAATAGATTTGATAAAGATTCATCAATAATAAAAAGGAAGTTCCTAATCATTTTGTAACACATGCTCATATCCCAGAGGTTTCAGAGGTTTCAAATGGCCGGCTTCTGTGCTGTAACATTTCTATGATTCTATGACACAATTCTATTTTCAGTTTTGTTTTGAAAACTCCCATGCTTCTTCAAAGCTTCTTCGTTAATCTGCAGAGGTCATTAATGAAATTCTCTATGAATTCTCCTGGATGCTATTAAATTTACCCTTTCAAGAAATGCATTTGATTGAAAAATTAGCAAGGTTTTTTTTCAAAATATTTGTGCCTTCTTTTACATTTTGGCAATTTATAATGCCATCAGTTCTAGGACCAATTGAATAAAATAGGGTATTTATTTGCCCAGCTTGAGATTGAGCATTTAAATTTGAAGAAATATTATATTTTAAGAACTGCTTTCCCCAAAATGTCCAATCTCTGTAGGGATTCTGGAACCTCCCAGTGTGACTAATTCATACTGTAGCTGTTATACACTGTTTTTCCTGAATTGTTAATAGGCTCTTCAGGAGTCTTTTTCTGGAATATTGCTTTTGACCTGTTGCTATTTCCACATGGGCTGCAGAGTATTTTTCCTTTTAAACCCATTCAGTGGCTGGCTGACTGTTTGAGTCTCCTAACTGTAGTCATGTTCTTGAAGAGGTAAACTCACTTTTCTGCTAAATTTGTTTTTACCATCCTGGGGTGAATGGATTTTTTTTTCACTGCTCTTACCTTAAGATATTTGTGTGTTGCCTAATTGATAGTGGAAAGCTTTCCCAGGGACTCCTGGATGTGGATATAACCACAGAAGAGAAGCAGGCAGGCAGGAGTAATGACCTCCTCTACGAGCCATTCCCTGAACGTGTTTGCGACCATCTTGGTCAGGCCCAGGAAAAGACCCATGAGTTGGTCCCCTAATCTGCCTGTGACTCTCTGCACCAACTGCTCAGAGATCAGGAGCACAGGGCTGAAGCAGAACCAGAAGTCGAACAATAGACCTTTTCAAGACAAGAGTATGGCCAAAGCCTACAATAATTCAGAGAGCCATGATCCAATGACTCTTCAAAGCCACAGGAATAACATGCAGATTGTAAGTTTGTGAGCCTCCTTAATTTACAACTGCATGGGACGGCATTGCCAACATGCCTTCCTTCAGGTCTAGATGGTCAGCGGGAGGATGCCCGGCTGTCTGCCAATGCCTGATGGCAAGATGACATGCCAATGTATGCCCAGATGCCATGGAGTCATAGAATCTTACAGCACAGAAACAGATGCTTCAGTCCAACTTGTCCATGTCGACCGGGTATTCCAAATAAAACTATATCCCTCTCAACTTTTCCTACTCAAGTACCGGTCTAATGTCTTTTGAATGTTGTAATTGTAAACAAATCTACCACTTCCTTTGGCAGCTCAAAAATGAAGGATCTGCAACAGCAGCCAGCAGAGGATGCCCTCACTGCAAGCACCAACTGGAAGGAAACCAGTTCAAATTATGCTGCCAGCCAATCTATGACAGTCACCCTCAAGACAACTGAGGCCTTTAATTTATATGCATCAGGGTCATTGCCAGCCAGAATATTGCAGGGTATCACAAGCTACAGTTAACTTTTCACAAAGGTAGTGGCAGATGTAATATTTATGCATGCATATGACTGTATCTCATTTACCATTGAGGCTGTTAGTCAGGCTGAGAGAGCCCAAGCCTGGGACCACAATGCAAGGTGTGAGAGATTGCACGCACTTTGACATAAGAAATCATCGAGACTCACAGGGGCATTCATCAATCGTAAAGGTATTCATTCTGTCAATGTTAAATTTTGTGTGACTATCATCAAAGGATCATGTAGGTATGTGTTCATTCTCTTAGGAATAATCATAACTTGCTCATGCTTAGGCAGCCTCAGGTGCCACAAATGTTCTGTCCATCAAAACCATTTGATGTTTGGTCTCTTGAAGGGAATGGATACCTGCTAAAGAGATGGCTCACGGCACTGGTGAGAAATCCTCAAACAGAGGCTGAGATACATTACAATGAGAGCCATGTATCTACCAAATCATTGAAATGAGATTTCGATGCTTGCAGGTAACATTCTACAATATGCTTTGACTTGGATCTCACTTATCAACATGGTCTGTAATTCGTGATTTTTATCAGTGCTATGGTGTGGTGTTTCCTCCTTGCTTCCAAATCTGCTGGAGCCAGCTTGTTGATCAACATGCCCCTTTCCCTCAGATGACTTGAATTCAATTCATTTATTAGCTTTTGTGAATTTGTGCTTTCTCTCCTGCAAAGGAAGAAGCTAATTATTGGTGAGTTTCTGTAAGTGGTAAAGTCTTTTCTATTTATGAATTTTATTGTACTATACAAATTGGTGGTATATTTAATAAAATAAAAATGAAGCAACAGAAATGAGTTAATAACACAATTAATAAAGACTGATTAAGGATGGCAGGACAGGTTATGTGTCAGGACTGCAGCATATGAGAACTCCTGGATACCAATGTGATCCAGGGCAAACATATCTGCAGTAAGCCATTCAAGTAGGGTTAGCAACAAGGAATGTAGAAGTAGTTGGGAATAACATAATGAGGGGAGCTCATACTGTCTCTACAGCAAAGAATGAGAGTGCAGATGGCTCTGTTATCTGTCCATTGCCAAGGTTCAGGAAGTCTCTCAGGGTTAGGTATGAACTTGCACAGACGGGAAGAATGCAGTGATCATGGTCCATGTAAGTATCAATGAAGAAGGTAGGGTTAGGAAATTGGTTCTGAACGGAGACCATGAGGAGCTAGGCATTAAATTCACACAGATCCTCTTTGGGGAATGAATCAGACAGAGAGAAGCAAGAAGTCCCCCTGAAATTAACTGCATGAATATTTGTCTCTCCCTTTTCACTGTAAAGTTACTATTGCTGCTGATGGCATGGAAAAATATATATTCAGAGATTGTGTGTGTGTGTGTGTGTGTGTGTGTGTGTGTGTGTGTGTGCTTTTATCCTGATTAGCAGTGAGTCAGAGGCAAATTGGAATTAGTGAGAGTTTCATTACCGTCCTCAGAATAGAGGAGCTCGATTTCCAGCACATTACCCCAGCAGGTCTTGACAATCATAATAATATGGGAAATGAGAGCTAGAGAATGGCAGGAATGGACAGAGAGGAAAAATCTAGGAATACATCAACCATCAAAACTAAATGCTAAAAAGATTAGAAAAAGACAAAATAAAGGCTCTATTCTACAGCGTGCATTGTATGCATAACAAGGCCAACAAATTCATAGGCACATTAAACTAAATAAATATGACCTAATAGTCACTACAATGACATTGTTGCTGGATGAGAAAGATTTGCTCCTGAATATTTATCATAGGGATTTTTTTTTCTGATTATTCTGAAATATCCCCATAACTTTCTGTCACTCCATCTCCACTGAGCTGTCCCCTGGCATAGTATGCCAGTTCACTTCAGCTAGCTCAGATTTCATGCCAATATAGTTGCCTTTGTTAAGATTCAAATATAATTGGAAGCTGAATAAAGGTAGCGGAACAGCATTGTTGATCAAGGATGGTGTTAGGCAAAAGGTGGAGGTGACCTAGCTTCAGGAGATCAGGATATAAAATTGGCTTGGTGGAAATGTGGAATAGGAAAGGAAAGATGTCAGTATGTGGAGTTGCCTACAGGTGCACCCACTGTAACCATAACACAGGACAAAATATAAGTGAAAAAATATTGAGTGTTTATTGTAAAGGTACAAAAATTCAAAAAGAAATTTAAAAACTGAGCCATATAAATACTGTGGCTACGAGAAATCCTGCAGTGAGTAACTCACCTCCTGACTCTGCAAAGCCTGTCTACCATCTGCAAACCCCAAATCAGGAGTGTGATGGATGGGTGCTGCTCCAACGGCACACAAGAAGCTTGATACCATCCAGGACAAAGCATCCTGCTGATTGGCTCCACTAACACTCTCTCCACCTCTAATACTCAGACACAGCAGTGTGTACCATCAATAAGATACACTGCAAAAATATACTAAGGGTTCTTAGACAGAACTTGTCAAACGCATGACCACTAAATTGAACGAGCATTAGTAAAAGCAGGAAGTCGGGATAGTGGGTAAATTATGCATTTGATATCAAATATCTAGAAGGACAAGGTAGGAAATACATGGGAACACTTCAATTGGCAAGTTCCCTTTCAAGCCACTCACCATCCTGACTTTGAAATATAGCCACTGTTCCTGGGTCAAAATCCTTGAAATCCTTCCCCCATGACATGAGGGGTCTACCGACAGCAAATGGACTGTAGCAGATCAAAAAGTCAGCTCACCACCACCACCTTCTCAGGAGCAAATAAGAATGGAAAATGAATGCTGTCCATCACGCAACACTCACTGCCCATGAATAAATTTTTAAAAATGGGGACTTCAATCTACTTGTTAATTGATCAGCCTTCCCACCACGCAGTTGCTAATTGACTGGCTGTCTCTTTGTTCACTGTTTTAATACGTCGGATTCAGAATTGAGCAGGTCAATACTTGCCATTCCGCCTTTCTCATTTCATCAAATCCCAAACTATCCCACTCATTTTTTCTTTACGTGTTCCATTACCACAGGCTTGTCCCATGAAGCGTTTGTTATTACTTTCTCCTGCCCTCTACTTAACACACACTTTTTCATTGGCTGAAGAAAACTTATTTTTACAAAGCTTAATTACGCTTAATTAGGGGAAGTGATGGCCGAGTGTCTTTATCGCTGGACTGTTAATCCAGAGACCCAGATAATGTCCTGTGGACCTGGGTTCAAATCCCACCTTGGCAGATGGTGGAATTTGAATTCAATAAATATCTGGAATTAAGAGTATAATGATGACCGTGAATCCATTGTCAATTGTTGGAAAAACGCATCTGGTTCACTAATGTCCTTTAGGGAAGGAATTGCCATCTTTACCTGGTCTGGCTTACATGTGACTCCAGACCCACAGCAATGTGGTTGATTCTTAACTGCCCTCTGAGCAATTAGGGATGGGCAATAAATACTGCCTAGCCAGCAACACCCTCTTCCTGTGAATGAATAAAGAAAACAAATTACACTGACAACCAATTTAGGATTGTCAGTAGTGCTCGCAATGTGGTACGCTATGAGTACTGGAAGCTACACATATTAATACACATTGCAGAGTTCTTACAGCCAAAAGGAACAAACACACACACACCAGCCTCCACTCCCCCCAACCCCCATCCACCTCATTTCAATCCGTGTTGACAGCCAATCACTAGTTAACTTTTTAGGGCAAAGCCCAGACCAATCAAATTCAACTTTCTTGAGCTAAAATTGAAGTAAATCCCAGCAATTAAATTCTAACCATCATTAACTGGTACATTCTTCATGGGCAACCCCTTTACCAATGGGAGTTTGTGTGCAAACCGACCAATACTCTCCTCTCATTCAGTACAAATGCTGTTTCTCCCCTGGTATCGGTATTTCTTATGAAATGTCCTGATGAATGCAAGATAAGAAAACTTGAACAAAGTATGTAATTTTCTCAGCAATGTTCTAGTTCTGTTCTGTTAAATGATTAGCTTCCCTCTTGTTCTTTTTCTCACGCTTCCTCAGTTTATTTGTTCAAGACCTATTATATGTTTAACTCTTCCCAGTTCCAAGAAAATGTTAAGTCTCTATCTCACTCAGAGATGCAGCCTGATCAGCTGACTTTTTTTTGTATTTTCTGTTTTTTTTTCCGGTGACTGTGATATTTTGCTTTCATAATAAATATTTCATAATCTGCAGCAGTGAATGAAGCCTGTCTATCCATGAAAATATCAAGTCCGGGATTTTCATAACAAACCTGGATGTGTGCCATCGCAACATGTTTTAAAAAGAATAACTTTGTCTAGGAGAGAGAAATTTTGACAGTCAATATCTTTGCTATTTGGTTTACTCTGTACCCAGTTGTTACTGGCACACTATAGCTGCAGTACATATTATCTACAGAGCTATAAAAATTCATCAAAGGTGTTTTGGTGACACTGTCTCCTTTGTGGCTTCTACTGTTAAGAAAAATCCAATCTTATGTCCCGATTCCCCTCGAAGTTACACACAGTCCTGACTTGAGCACATACCTATGTTCTCCCCTTTACTAACACTGGCTCAATGTTCTGGAATTCCCTACTTAACATTGCCAGGAGGCTTCCAAAATAGCAAGGACTGCAGCAATTCAAGGATAAGTTTCAATGCCACTTTCTAAGTGCATCAATGGATGGATAGATGATGCCTTGAGAATTACTTATGTCTTGAGAATTATTTTAAAGATTTGTTTCCTCATGAATTGATGTTTTATTCCTAACAACCACAATTAAGTTTGAAGCTGAACTTGAGTTCCCCATGTTGTATTACTTGATGAATACTTAGTTCAAGAATGAATAAACAAAAAGACCTTCAGCATCATCCTTAACTTAAGCTGCAATGAAAACTTCATAAATATTTGAAGTACAATGCATTTGATAAGCTAAACATTTTCAGATTCTGACCTGTACATAATTCATACAGAATATCTGAATGTATTTTTAATAGACATGCTTTATTCTGAAGCAACTAGCGGAGTTTGTTTATCCATGAAAATGATTCATATTAGTAAGCAGACTCTTAAGAAAATTCATGTGAAATCTTCATGCAAGATTATGAATATCTTCTATTATTTGTCAGTAAACATCCTTAATCAACTCAATATTCACCATTTGCAACAATTACCTTTCAGACTAAAATATTCAGGCAATAACAACAATATAATAATTATCCATTTACACAGCTCACTGCTGCGGAAAGGCGGCCAACATCATCAAAGACCCATCATACCCCGGTAATGATCTCCAACAATTTCTTCTGTCAGACAGAAGATACAGAGGCTTGAACACATGCACCAGCAGGTTCAGGAACAGCTTCTTCCCAGCCGTTATTAGACCGATGAATGGACTCTGTAGCCTCAAATAACGCTGATCTTGCCTAGCGCACACCCCTGTGTAATCTAACCTGTTTGCCTCTGTCTAAGACTTTTTGATCTGTACATCCTTGCTTACTATGATCTGCCTGAACTGCTCATAAACAAGGCTTTTCACTGTACTTCGGTAAACATGACAATAAATCAATCAATCAATAGATCAATAAGGCAGAAGGAATGTGCTGCCAAACTTTTGTTGTCACAATGTTGAATGTCAAAATATTTTCCAACAATTAGCTTAATTCACTGTTAATGTAGAATTTATTTTAAGAACATCAACTCAGAATTAATTGTTCTTTTAATTTCATTCTTTCACTACATTCTTAAACTGCTCATAGCATATTATATTCACTGACAACATTTCCCTTGTATTTCTTTTAGTGTTGTGATAAACGCTCTTCTACATGAATGTTTAAATAACTTAGTCTTCTTGCTATGCATTATTGTTAATTTTCTCATATGTCCCTTTCTGCTCAATGCAATATGCTTTAAAGGTTTATTAACATTTCAAACCGTACTTCAAAAAGAAAAGACCTGTCATTGTTTCCTAAAGACTATAACAAACATATTATTGCCCTCTCACTCTTTTTCTCTTCCATCTTATTAATGTGTTTGAAACTATGCTGGTCATTGATACATCCGTTCATTCCTGAACTGTGATCACAAGGGGATCATTGTTCAAATAATGTGCATTATTCTAATTTGTACTAATATAAGGAAGACAGAATTGGACTTGTGTAGTATCTTCTAAATAAGAACAGTCGTAAACATTTTATGGAAATAATTTACATTTTACCCTGCAGTGACTGCTCATATACAGATAAGCGTGTTCACCATTGACGATGAAATTAGAAACATAGGAAATTCAAGGGGAAGAGACAGGCCGTTCATCCCATTACTTACATGCCAACCAAATTAAAGAGATCCAACCTAATCCATCTTTCCAGGTCTTGGTCTACAGCCTATAGATTTCAACTCTGCAAGTTCATATCTCAACGCTTTTTTAAAGGTTATAAAGGTTTCTGCCTGTACTGTTCTTTCAAATCATGAGTTCCAGAAAACTCCACCTTCTAAGTGAAAAAGATTTTTCCTCAAATCATCTTTATTCCTCTGCAAATTGCTTTGAATATAGTTCTCCTGTTATTGAATTTTTGCCAAAGGAAATATGTCCTTCCTATCTATTCTATCTAGGGATTAGGAATTCTTAGGAATTAGGTTTTATTGTCATGTGTACTAAAGTACAGGGATACAGGAATACTGTGAAACATATACAAAGTTGTCACTCCTAGCAGCATCTTAGGTACAAAGGTACCTAGGCACAAAATCTTAGGTACAAATTGAAAAATAAGGAAATAAGTTAAAAGTATAACAATACAGTTCTTCGCTGTATAAATTAATAAATAAAGAAATAAAGTTAAGTTCAAAATTACAGCCCTTCTTATGCTGTGTGCAGCTGCTTCACACCCAGCCTTCCCCACAAAGGCTCCTACTCCCTACGTGGGCTCAATCGCTTCCCCATGCTGGGCTCATGTAAACCTCAATTAAGGCTCCTTTCAGCCTCTTGTATTCTAAGGAAAACAATCCCAGCCTATCTAATCTTTTCTCATAGCTATAATTCTTTATTCCTAGCAAAATTTTCATAAATATCCTTTATATCTCACTCAATATGATAGCATCATTCCTCTAATGAGGTGACTAGAATAGCATACAGTATTCTAGCTGAGGCCAAACTAATAACTTTTACAGTCAATCTTTTCTATTCTTTGCTTCAGTCAATAAAGGAAAGTAACATGTGTGCCTTCTTAACCACTTTACTTCCCTGTCCTGTTACAGTCAGGAGTCTAAGAATATGTACTCCCAGGTCCCTCTGTTCCTCCACATTTTCTTAGGATTGTACCATGTATTGTGTCTATCGTCATCTTTTGTCAATGCCATTTGCATTACCCTACAAGTCTCTGTATTGAATTCCGATTGCTATTTGTCTTTCCATCTGGCTGGTCCATTGATTGTTTCCTGTAATGAGCAGATTTTTTCCCCATTATCGGCTACATCACCAATTTTTATAACATGTACAAAACTCTACACCATTGCCTCTGCATTTTGGTCTAGATTACTGATTTATAACAGGAAAGCAAGGGACCCAGCAATGAAGCCTGCAGAAGCCCACTACAGAAACATTCAACCAGTTAGAAAAGCATCCGAAAAACTTCGTTCCCTTCAACTGAGCCAATATTGGATTCAACTTTACACCTCTCGTTCGATAGCATAAGATCTTACGCTTCTGATTTTTAACTTTTTTTCCCTTATTTTACTGAGCTAGCAGCCATGTGAGAACTTGTCAAAAATCCTGGTAGTTTCCATTGGTCAAATATTATAACTTATAATGATAACTAGAAATATATACGAGAGCATTTAAAGCAAACCATAAAAAAAAGTTCAATGTTAAGAGTCCAAAGGCACATAACAGAACATTTCTAAAGAAGGGTCACTGGATTTGAAATGGTAACTGTCCCCACAGATGCTGCCAGATCTGCAGAGTTTCTCCAGCAATTTCTTTTGTTTCTTCAGCATCGCAGTTCTTTGTTATATAGAAGTTGGGA
The DNA here is from genome assembly GCF_021869965.1 of Rhincodon typus. Taxonomy (NCBI): domain Eukaryota; kingdom Metazoa; phylum Chordata; class Chondrichthyes; order Orectolobiformes; family Rhincodontidae; genus Rhincodon; species Rhincodon typus. Next base: position 87,962,833 of record NC_063332.1, on the reverse strand, counting down.
GGTCTTGCAAAATTTATATAAGCTACTTGAATGAGCTCTCTTAGATTTCAATGCACAATTTGATTACCTTATCTAAGGAAATATATAATGGCATTGGAGCCAGTCCAGAGAAGGTTTGTTGGGTTGATTCCAGGTATGGAGGGATTGTCTCATGAGGAGAGCTTAAACCTATGCTTATTGGAATTCAGAAAAATGAGCAGGGTCTTATTGAAGCATTAAAATTCTTGGAGTCTCACAGGGTAGATTCAGAAAGGTTTTCTCCCCCTTATGGGAGAGGCTAGTAGTGCAGGGGCTAATTTCAGAGTAAGGGGTCACCCAGTTGGGATAGAAATGAGAAGGATTTTTTTTCTAAAAGTAATTATTCCATACAATTCTTGACAACTGAAGGCTGTCGAGGCTGGGTCATTTAATTACATTTAAAGCTGAGATAGACAGACATTTAATCAGTAAGAGAATCTAAAATAATGAGGATAATGCAGGAAAGTGAAGATGGGATTATCAGATCAGGCATGATCTCATTGAACTGATGGAGCAGACTCAATCGACCGAATGGGCTATTTCTGCTTCTGTGTCTTACGGTTTCAGGAGTAAGATATTTGATTTTTTCCTTCCTGCAGCAAATCATGCAAGAGTTATTTAATATTCTTCTTTAAAAGTTTTCAGAATCTGCATTGTTTGGTGGTTGCTTTCTGCTAAAATGATCAATAGAAGGGCAGTATAGTAAAAGTCAACATTGTGAATTGGACAGGTTGTAGAGGTCAAAACAACAGCACAGAATGCATGTTTTACTAAAAACATGAACCGAAGAATGCAGAATAGTAAGTCATTCGTAGACCAAATAAAATTCTGATGTATGGCATCTGAATACCAGCAAAACAAAATGTGCTCGGTAAGTTTTGAAAGGCTATGTTAGTCTTTCAGTATAATTGCCACACAACTATCATTCTGGTGCATTCTAATAATTTGCAAAACCTCTCATGGAAGATGGAGCTGTTATCATTTCCATGTCTATTTTCATCCTTTTTATAAATACTGCCAGTTGCTGCACCAAGTGGTGGGAGAAAGTATTTGTAAATAAAAATAATGTTATATAACAGGCACATTTTCAAGATCATTTCAGAATTCAGGAAGGCGTGGCCTTGATTTGGATTGCCCCCAGCTGATGAAAACTGGTTATGGGTGAGGGTGTGGTGGATAACGGTTGGGGTTAAAAGGAGGGGATCCCTACTGATCGTACTGCTTATCTGTCTTCTCCCCTTATTTATCTGTTTTATTGACCAGATAAGCAAGACAGCAGAATACAGCAGGGGCTGGATTGTGACTGAGCATTGGAAAGACAGCAGAGCGGGCAACAGAAACCACAGTGAGCATCACAGGATCAAGGATCCAATCACCACTCACCAATACCCTCAAGCCAGGTCATCCCTCAGGCATCACAAGGAGGAAGAAATGTCCAAGGGACAGCCATCAGATCTGAAAGCATACACTCTGCCAACACAGGATGTAGTGTGTGTTCAGAGAAGACGGATTGAAGGGCATTGCACCAGAGTGCAGGAAGACGTGTCTGAGTCAGAGATATCTGTGCACAGCCTCCCTCAGGAGAGTAAGGCCAGTCATGACGATGCTCCAGTAGGTATTGATGGGACATCAGAAGCCAGCTTTCTGGACACGTTACCTGGAACAGCAGCAGCAGGCGGTGTGTGTACATCTAGCAGAGTTCCCTGAAGCAGTGGGAGATTGCACGTTACATTGGAAGAGCCCATCACAATGCTGAATTACACCATGTCTCATATCTCAATTGCATGAACTCTAATCATAAGCAAAGGCACATCTCTTGGGGAATTGCATATAACATCACTCTGCGAGAATGCAAGAGCAGAGCAATTCACTCTAAAGCGATCATGTCATTCAGTGTATGAGAGCTCACCCTCCATGAAGTATGCCATGTCATAGAGTCATAGAGCTACACAGCACGGAAACAGACCCTTCAGTCCAACAGTCCATGCCAACCATAATCTCAAACTAAATTAGTCCCACCTGACTGTTCCTGGCCCATATCCCTCCAAACCTTTCCTATTCATAAGAAAATGAATTGCCTGCGTGAAAAAGTGACAATTTGATTTTATTCTAACATATGACATTTGGATCTAGATAATAAGCTGAATACAGGACTGGTAGAAATGGTTGTTAGGAAGATAAAAGCATTGATTTGTTCAACAAAATGTAATCAGTAACTGTTTACATTCCATATCAGTTTGTTTTGTGATGTAACCATTTACAACTGCATTTATACTTTAGAACTGGACTACATTTTCTCAAATATTTAGTTATCTTAAAACTGCAATCAATAAAAATGATGTGACTGTATAACTAGGACAATTTTTCCCCAAGCAAAGAGAGCAGACACTTAGACCATTTGACCAGTCGAGGAACGGATCAAGGAGGATGGATGAAGTGGGATCTATGAGATAGGGAAGTTGGTATTTTCTGCCTATCACTTTCAGGTGGACCCATAACAGGACACAGAATCAAGCCTATCTCACACAGCTCAATGCTGGCCCATGGCTGTGAAGGTTAATAAAGATAAGAATTCCCAGAACATCTCAGCAACCTTGTTTTCCATTGCATCCGCCAAAGCCCTTGTCTGCGGTACATGTCCTTACTATTGCTACCTCTGAATAAATGCAGGCCACATAGTTTCAGGTTGGTTCTCAAAAAGTCCCTATAGGGTAGCTGACATGCTCTGATAGTGAGATTGATGAACAGCCTGCCTTCACCTCCTTTGAGGTAAAACAGGTTGCTAGGATTGTCTCTGAACACAAGGCACTGCTTCACCTCGATCACTAAAGGATTGGCATGTGTGTCCTTTTAGGCTGACAGTATTAATTTTGTTCATCTTGTAAATATACTTTAAACTTTCTGAAATGGACATGGTCTGTCATTGTAGAATGATAAGTAGAGTTACAAGATAAATATAAAGCAGTTGGTACTTAACAGTAGCAATGGAGACAATAGCCAGTAGTCTGTCTCATTGATTGTATGAGTCTGAAGAGTATGAGTGTGATAGCATGTCTAGTGGAAGGTTTAGTCTTCAACCAGATTTCCAGTGGTGTTGTTAGTCTAACAAGGCATGTAAAGGTCATGAACCATCCCACCCATTTGTTGTCAATCCATAGGAGTATTTGAAGAATTTTTGATGAACTAACTCATTTTGAAGGTGGAGTTTATCTGTTTTATTTCCGCTCAAAATGCTGTGAGAAAGGAAGCTCCAACATAGTTGAGAATCTATGTCTTTGAGTGAAACTTGCACGTGTGGGAGCTTGTTCTGGCCCTGCACAGTAGCCAGACTAGCAATTTGTTGGGTAGGTGTGGTGGAGGGTGGGGAATGCCCTTAGGGTCGGAAGACACTTATTTAAAATTCTGTACCATTGAGGTCAGAAGGGTTTCCATTTCTCCAAATTTCCCACATTTTCTGAATGTTAATGTGATCCCTGCTTCATCTCCAACCTTCACCTTATTATCAAGGGTATTTGATTCTGCAAAATTTCAAAAGTAGAATAAAATTATCAATTACAATTGCAAATTTATGCCTTGCTCAATAGCTGAATTGATAAATGTTCCTAGTTAGCTCAGATAGAATGAAGGAAGCTCCAATTCTTAATGCTTTTGAGTCAGTTAGGATTGGATTCGCAATCATGGTGATCACTGTACAGTTGGAGCCATGATCATCAATTGATTGAAAGTCAAGATCAGCTCAACTTTCAATGATGGTTTCCAATGAGTCCATAATTGGGAAGGCCCAAGATTTTGTCTGTGGTGACCATCACAAACTCCATGCTTTAGATATTAACTTCATTCTTCTCCCAGCCAAATTTCTGCGGCTGAATCACACTACAGTAAACTTTTTATTAAACAGCACCTATGGGACCAGATAATACCATTTGATCAAATATTCTGGTTGAACAAAAGGTCCAAATAATCAATGTAAAACACACAGTAAGTAAATGAAACGTAATATGGGGGATACACACATCACTGTTATACTTCATTTACAGCATAAGTCACTAATGCAACTTTGTCACATATAAAATATACTGGAAGAGAGCCTTCTCACTCACACACTCATCTGACTACTCAGACATCGCAGAGATTGCAATAACACAAATAAAACGGCATTTGAGGTATATAGTTTTTTTTTGCCAGTTTATCAAGAGTGCCAGTTAAAAGAAAGTTTGCTGTACTTACAAAAATAAGGTGCTTGAGGTGAATTTCCAGCCACATATTTGTCATTCACTGAGATCTCTTAATTTCCTCTACACAACATTATCCGATTTTGCCTCTACCCCAGCTTAGCGGTGACTGAAATCTTCATCCCTGTCTTTGTTACCACCTGACCTGACTACTCCAACACACTGGAGACCAATTTCTAACTTTCTATTGTACATAAACTTGAGTTCTCACCTGAAAAATTTTGTAACAGTGTCCTGTCAGGCCAAATCTATTTATCTATCAGCCTTGTGCTTGTTAAACATATTGTCTCCTTCCTGAAAAAAACCCAAATCCTACAATTCTCATCCTTTTTTCCAAAGCCCTCCATAGCCAAAAGACTCCCAACCTCAGAAACATCTCCAGCCCAACAGAACTCCACACATCTCCAATCTGGCTCCTTGAACAATCCTAGTTTTCATTTCTCTACCATTGGTAGCCATGGTTACATCTATGTAACCTTGAATTCCCTCCTATAAAGCAATATTCCCTTTTCTCTCTATATTTCCCTTGATGTTCTTAATTTGATAATAAATTTATTTAGTTTAATTTACCCTCCTTTCTTTCTGTTTATTCCTCAATTCTTCAATCTGATTGATTTCAAGATAAATCCTTTTAGATTCCCCATTCAGTCTGCACCCAGTTGCCCTATTTTCCTCACTGCAACATTTTCAGAAATTTGAAGGGTAAAATGCTTTGAGCAGAGGGTGCAACATCATATCTAATGACAGATGCTAATAGATTCCCTGTTAAAGTAAAATTTTGGAAAATGCCTTCCAAAACCCATGCAAATGTTTTGTTTTAATTCATTAACAGGAAGAGGGTGTTGCTGGCTAGGCAGCATTTATTGCCCAGAGGGCAGTTAAGAGTCAACCGCATTGTTGTGGGTCTGGAGTCACATGTAAGCCACATCAGGTAAGGATGGCAGTTTCCTTCCCTAAAGGACATTAGTGAACCAGTTGGGGTTTTCTGACAATTGACAATGGATTCATGGTCATCATTAGATTCTTAATTCCCAATATTTTGTTGAATTCAAATTCCACCACCAGCTATGGCAGGATTCAAATCTGGGACCCCAAAACGTCATCAGGGTCTCTGGATCAACAGTCCAGTGATAGTACCCCTAGGCCATTGCTTCCCCTCTGTACTGCCATTCATCACCTACAAAAAGTTTGGTAAGAAACCCAATATCAGATTTCAAGAATTTGATTTTACAATTTATCACAAGTACTAAATATTGTCTACAAAGAATTTTTTGTGGAAATAGTGGAAGCAGAATAATGGAATGGAAGTCTTATCTCATTTTCAGCCAACACTCTACCCAGCATTCAGTTCACAAACAATTTGAAGTTGTCTGTATCTTCATTTTCGTTAATAGTGATTTCATAATTTGTTCTAACACTGCAGGTGTTCAAAATGGAAATATTGCACTAATGAATTGTACCGCAGGACTTTTTTTCTGTGATTGTTCCCATATTTTGCTGGGATAATATAATGAAGATTTTATGCTGATGCCAACCTCTACTGTATTTAATGAGTTTTGATGCTATCTGTAGCAAAGAAGAAAATGATTTAACTTTTGAAAGCTATTATCATAGAGTACAGCAAACTAGTTTTTTTAACCTGCCAACTTTCCATTATTCGCCTTAAATATTTATTTTGTTTGAAAAAGTAATATTAATATAATCCACCTATGACCAAATAGTTCCCCAATAATCCTCCAGGGAATGAAGAGAAAAAAAAAATTATACAAAACTGACAATTGTGTGATTTTGTGATACTTCATAACTTAAAAAAATATTAAAATCAAATAAAGGTGAATAAATTAACACAAAACTAACATTAGAAAAACAAACATCAAGACAACATTCAGTAAAGGATTATGACTAATATTATGTAAGTTGCTACATGCATTTCCATTTCTAAAACAATGATAAAGACAGTCATTATTTAAACAGAAGTCAACAGAATTCTACACTTATCACTTGAAAAACAATCCATCCATGCACTGTGGGTCCAAAACATTTTTCTTAGTAGAAAGTCTGATATTGAATGCCAAGTACCAAGAAGATATATTCTAAAATTGCAAGAATGATCTGGATCAATCATTGTTACTCAGAATTACAAATAAACAAAAGTAATATATCATGTCATATAAGATTGTGTGATATGAAAATTGGACAATATGCATCATCATGGAAAACAATGCATTGAAAAATGCTAGTAATTTGCGAGAAATGCTATAATTATTATAAATTATCTATAATATGTATTATTATAATATTTAATATGATGTTATATATTAGTGTTCTGTTTTATATCTTATATAATATAACATCACAATATGCGTATATTATTTATTGTGGGTTTGGGTTTCTGTGTTTTGAGTTAATAGCCTATGGATTTTAGTGTATCTGAAGTTAATAATTAACTTGGAAGTACTTCTGTAACCATGGTGATTTCTTTTAACACTATCTGTGAGGCTAGGTTTTATAGTGAAGAGGTGTTTTGTGCACCAGTAATTTTTTTTGTTCATTTTAGTTGGTTTTGCGACCCAGCAAGACAAATAATGGGGCCTCTATGTTGTTAGCGGCTTCTGGAACTTGTTTTTATCTATCTTTAGGGCAACACTCATACTTTGAACAGTGCTATGAAGTCCTTGGAATAGGATGGTTGTTTAAATCAGCGCTCCTAAAAATGTAAGTGTACATAATGAAGTAGGTTACCTTAGTGTGAAGAGCTAGTGTTAGTCACTAGACCAGTAGGATTGGGTTAAAACCCTGAAAAAATTACTTAAAGCTGAGTACATTTAAGATCAGGTGTGTGATAGCTTGAAAAAGAAGCTATCTGTCGTTCCAATCTAAATGTTGAAGATTGGGATCACAGCCTTGCAACATGTTTAAAAATCCTTGAATTTATGTTATAAGTGTATAGCCTGGTTTATTCTACTTGATCCTCATTTCTTTCATTATTAAATTTCTATTTTATTATTAAAGCAAAATCTGCACTATTGCTTATGTAACAGTGAGAGACCATTTTGATAAAATCAATACAAACTAAAATATGATCTATCAAGTCAGGTTTCTGTCTGGGATCTGACTTGTCTGGTAATAGCATCAAGTGGAATCAAAACGTATTTTTAACATTAATGTATAGCGATATTCAAGTCGCAACCATCTCCAAATCCAAAATTTGATTAACCAAGTGCAGAATGATAGTAGCTGCAGGTAAAATTTGGCAGAACTTCTAAGTTCCTTCTTCTTACAAAAATACAAAGGAAATAATTGCTTTCAGAATTAGTACCGAGAATGATGATAGAGAAAAATGCAAATCTTATAGATAGTGTTTAGATAATTAAATAGCTGTGTTTCTAGTAGTTGTTGGTTTTTCAAATGTGACATGTAGATAACCTAATAGATGTTTAAACAAAATCCAACATAACAAATATGTTGCTTTGCTCAATTTTCACTAGTTTCTTTTGTCTGGTATGAAAGTCCTTCGTGTTTCTAAACCAGCTGAGTTGCTAATTAGCTGCTTTGGAGTTGCAGATTGGGAATTATTATGATTGCGCTCTAAATGGCCAAGTGTAATTTTGATGAACAAATTTATTCATTAAAAATAGAGGGTTCTTGTGGTGCACTGGTAGTGTCCCTATTTCTAAGCCAGGAGGTCAAGATTCATGTCCCACCTGCTCCAGTGGTGTGTAATAACATTTCTGAATGGTTTGGTTAGAACACATTTTCTGTCAAAAATAGAGCACAATAGCATTGCAATTAAAATGAAAAGTAAGGAAATTCACAAAACCGTTAGCACCATTGGTTCAAATAATTTTCATCCTCTTTCCCATTGAGTAAACTATCCCTTTCTTCCCAATTCCAGTCCATTATCCTGTATCTGGACCATCCACTATATCTAGGTTCCCTCCAAGTCACCTTACACTTAGACAAAAACAAAGTTGCTGGCAGCATCTGTGAAGAAAAAAAATCAGAGTTAACATTTCGGGTCCGGTGACCCTCCCTCAGACCCCTTATACAGAATTTCACCTTACACTTGAGCTGGGCCCTTCTGTGGAACTCATATTTTATTTCCTTAATCGCATTTCAACAAACAGCTGTTGACTCAAGCTCCTTACTCAACTCTCAGGATTGTCTACTCTCTTCCCAAAGGTAGTAACATAGCACAATCCCACTTTGGGCTCCATGGACCCTTTGTCTTTGCATTGCAAGCTTTACTGCAACAAAAACAGAAGTTGCTGGAAAACCTCAGTAGGTCTGGCAGCATCTGTGAAGAGAAAATCAGAGTTAACATGGCAAAAAAAAACCGAAAGAACTGCCGATGCTGTAAATCAGGAACAAAAGCAGAAGTTGCTGGAAAACCTCAGCAGGTCTGGCAGCATCTGTGAAAAGAAACAGAGTTAACATTTTGGGTCCGGTAACCCTTCCTCAGAACTGATGGTAGCTGGGAAAATGTTGATTTATATGCAGGAGACTGGGTTGGAGGAGGGGGTAAGGAGTATATGATAGATGAATGGGGATATAGCTCAAAGAGAGAGAAAAGCAGTTGGACAGACAAATGAGTAGATAACGGTCTAGCTAGGAGGGTGAATAGCTGTTAATGGAGACTGTTAATGGCTAACAGTAGGTAGTGTGTAATGACAGATTACGTGATAAAAAGGCCTGATGTGTAGGGTAGTGGGATAGGGGGCTAGGACACAGGAGAGTTCAGACCCTAAACTTATTGAACTCAATATTGAGTCCGGAGGGCTGCAGGGCCCCCGAGCGGAAAATGAGGTGTTGTTCTTCCAGCTTGCACTGAGTTTCACTGGAACACTGTAGCAAGCCAGAGACAGAGATGTTGGCCAGGGAACAGGGTGGTGTGCTAAAGTGGCAGGCTACAGGTAGTTCAGGGTCTTTTTTTGCAAGCAGAATGCAGATGTTCTGCGAAGTGATCACCCAGTCTATGCTTTGTTTCCCCTACGTAGGGAGACAACATTGTGAGAAGCAAATGCAGTATACTAGATTCTAGGAAGTGCAGGTGAAGTATTGGTTCACCTGGAAGGTATGTTTGGGCCCTTGGATACTGGGGAGGGAGAAGGTAAATGGGCAGGTGTTGCACCTACAGCGGTTGCAGGGGAATGTGTGGTGGGGCTGTGAGGGTTGTTAGGAATGAAGGAAGTGTGGACCAGAGTGTCCCATAGGGAATGGTCCCTGTGGAAGGTGGACGAGGGAGGGGAGGGGAATATGTGTCTGGTGATTGCATCTCACTCTGATGCTGCCTGGCCTGTTGTGTTCCTCCAACTCCACACTATGTTATCTAATACCTCATCACCAGTCTCAATTACATGTTGTACCTGAACACAAACTTTTTGTGATAAAAACCGAAAGAACTGTGGATGCTGTAACTCAGGAACAAAAGCAAAGTTGCTTGGAAAGTTCAGCAGGTCTGGCAGCATCTATGAAGTGAAAAACAGTTCTGAGGAAGGGTCACCGGACCCAAAACGTTAACTCTGTTTTTTCCCTTCATAGATGCTGTCAGACCTGCTGAGCTTGTCCAGCAACATTGTTTTTGTACAAACTTTTTGTGATTCATGTACAAGAATATCAAGACATCTCTGCACCTCAGAATTCTGTTATCCTTTGCTGTTTAAGTAGATTTACATTTTTATTCTTCCTGCCAAGGTGAACAACTTCACATTTTCCCACATTATACTCAGTCTGTTAGATTTATGTTGGATCACTCAACCTATTTTTATTCAGCTGCAAATTCCTTCACACATTCATCCCTGTCTACCTTGAAGATATCTACAAATTTAGCATGTCTTTTTTCCCATTATCTATGTCGTTGATGTAAATTATAAAAAGTTGATACCCCAGCACAGATCCTTGCTAGACTCCAGTTATCACATCCTGACAATCAAAAACCAATTTATGCATGCATCTGTTTTCTGCCAACCAGCCAGTCTTCTAACTATGCTAATACGTTACCCCTTACACCATGAACTTTTGTTTTCCACAATAATGTTTTATATGGCAACTTGTTAAGTGCCATCTGGACTTCCTCTTTTCCATTTTAAATACCTGGGAATCAGGTCAAGTATGTTTTTTTTCCCTCATGTTGGTTCATTCACAAACTGCTGAAGACCCAGACTATTTTCAGAAACATTAAGTCCCTCATTAGTTACAGTATAATTCAAGTATATTATTGATATTCATAAGGTTTAATGGCAGATATATGGAATAGTTTTCTGAAAACTACTTAAATAGAGCTTCTCAAATAGGAAATCCCAGTAGTTTGCAATGGAAATTGCACTTAATGTTGGACAAAATACATCGCTAAGTAAATCATGAAACGTACTGAAAAGTATTGCAGTATTAAAACCGAGTTATATTAGATTTCCATTAAACTCAAAAGCTGCTTCTATCAACTAAATAATAATTCACACAGGAAAAAAAAACGTGCCTGAGATGCTTCAATTAAAATAAATCATGGTGATTCATCGCTCTGGACCTTATTTGCATTCCTCTGGTGAGCTGTGAATATCAAACATGTACCCTGCTGCAGCTTGCCAGTTCTGGGTGGACAAAAAGTTGGCCAGTGCTCCTGCTGATCTAACTTGAAGACATGGGGTGGGGGTGCTATCATACAAGGTATTGATCCTAGGCCAGATTTATTTTGAAAAGCAAACAAAGAGCATTCCCATTACTCACGGCTGATCAGAAGGATTAGCAACATAGCTTAAAAATTGCAAGTAACAAATCTAAGATGCACATTCATCACATGAAAGCACAGTATCTCTGCAGCCTGGAAGCAGGCCACACAGCACATCAAGCCCACACTAACCCTCCAAAGAGCATCCTACCTACATCCACCATCCTACTCTATCCAACCCTGTAACACTGCATTTCCCATGGCTAATCCACCTAGCCGTCACATTCCAGGACACTATCAGCAGTGTAGCACGGCCAATCCACCTAACCTACACATCTTTGGACTGCGAGATAAAACTACAGCACCCAGAGAAAACTCACACAGGCACAGAGAGAATATGCAAACTCCATACAGACCTGAGGCTAGAATTGAACCCAGGTCCCTGGCACTGTAAGGTAGTAGTGCTAGCCACTGTACCACCCCAATAAAATGGTCTATTCAGTCTGTTCCCAGTTTGTACCTGATTTAAGCTATTATGTTTACGTCTAGATCTGGTCTCTGTTTATGCACTGATTAGTTTATTTACTGTTATCCAAGTCCTGACTTAATATTTTAAATTTCAAAATACCCAATTTGATTGAATAACACAGTAGAGAGAGAAAAGAGAAAAATACCCACCAACCAATCACTTACCTACTTTCCTTAACCTCACATTGACATTTTTCTGAATGGGTTTAACGGGCTTCGGCCACTCACACCTCCCACTGATCTCACTTTGTACTCACTCTCATTGCTCCCACGATTCTTTCTTTCTTGTCCTGGTCTTACTCTGCTCGCATTCTCATTGTTGATTCTGTCATTCTTTTAGTTCCTGCTAGTTTTACTTTATTCTCTTTATCACAGTTGCCACTGCTCTTTTAATGCCCATTAGATTACTCTGTTCCCTAATTTACTTTGTGAATTCCAGTTAAAGGCTGGTGCTGAGGCTGTTCTGTGTCTGATGCCAACAGGTGGAGTTTGTGCAGCCTGGGGTCCACTCATTTGTACCTCAAATTTGCTATCAGTGTCTTATGCATTTCCAAGAATCTCTATTTACATATTACAAGTAACCTCTCACCTGAAGCATGCTGATTTCGGAGATATTTGTTTTAGGATCACACATGAGATAGAGGCAGCGGATGCATCACCACAACTGGTAATAATACACCACGTTTAGGTGACAGAAAAGGAGTTAAAAGTCATTCTATTCATACAGCTCAAGATTTTAAAGCATTGTTCCTTTATCCAAGCAATGAGCCACTTACAATAATTTGCATACTTTTCACCTGAACCTACAGACCTGTTCAATATAACTTCACCTGAAGAGTTGTGAAATTCCTGGAAAATGATGCAAATAGTAAAGTTGCAATGAAAGTGCAAGAGAACCCTATTGAAGACTATCTGACATGTCTCTCAGTCTCTGAAATCACTGTCATCCCTTTACTGCATTGATCAGAGAAAAAAACTAAAGTGTCTTATTGTGTAAATAATTTAGTTGAATTTAGCTAAGATTTTTATTTTTGCACTGAGAATCAATAGGAATTCTCATAGACTCATAAACTCAAGCACAGAAGACAGACATTTGAAAGCCATTTCCTATTGTGTCTGTGCCAATCAACAATATTTAGATGACACTGAACTTATTTTCCAGTTCTTAGCTCAGAAATGTGGAGACTATGACTATAGAACTAAAAATCTAAACACTGCTTAAATGTTTCAAAAGTTTCTGATTCAACCATCTTTCCAGGCAGTTAGTACCAGACTTCCACCATCCTCTGGGTAAATACATTCAATTCTCTTCTGAACCTTCTATCTCTTGTCTTAAATCTTTGCCTCCTGTTTATTGACTGTTCTACTAATGAAAATGGTGCTTCATTGCTCTGAAGAAGAGTCACTGAACCCAAAACATTAACTCTGATTTCTCTCCACAGATGCTGCCAGACTTGCTGAGATTTTCCAGCAATTTCTGTTTTTGTCTCACATCACTTCCTATCATGTAGTGAACAGAACTGCTCACAGTACTCCAGTTGTGGCCTAACCAGAGTTTAATACAGCTCCAACATACCTCCATGCTGTTGTATCCTATGCATTGGCTAATAAAGGTCAGAAAATGATAGTCCTGTCATGCACGTTCACTCCCATTCTAAGTTGACCAACAGATCACTCTTCTTACCCCCTTAAAGTGGAAGTAAAGCTATTATCCAATTTCTATGCATTTCACCTCCCTATTTATCCTGCCATCACCGCCACGCATTCCAATTCTCATGCATCATAACTAATCTGCCTGATAATCATACTTACTTAATGCATTACATACATTGGATAAAAAGTATATCTTACAGACACTCATAGTCCTTCCACCATTGAAGTTGAAGCAGCCAGATCAAAAGCCTGAAAGCTCCCTCCCTTATAGCACTTTGGATATACCTATATTACTTGGACTCCAATGGTTCAAGATGGCAGTCACTTTCTCCAGGACAAATAGGAATGGGCATTAAATGCCAATTCACACAGTATAAGGTGGAGAATTAAGGAGTTCAGCTGAAGTTCCTATAGGGTCAAATGAGTCACCCTGATTCTTGATAGTCTTTGTATTATTATCTAACTAGCTGCTGTAACTTGGACTTTATGTTACAATGCAATGAACTACACCTTTTTTTAAATGAAGTGCCCCTTCTTGTAAAGACTCACTATCAGTTCATTTTCTACCAGTCTAGATTCCATATAAAAAGAATTTATGGTGGTATTCTACTCCATTCGTTACTCAGTAATAGTTAGTTCCACAAACATGCAACATGATGATCGATGTTCACATCATTGCTTAAATGCCTCAAGATAACAACAGTGAAATCAAAATCAATTTGTGCCAAGAGTAAACATTCCAAATGATCAACAAGTTTACCACTTTAAGATGTTACTACTTTAAAAAAACTCAGTCAGTGGCAATTGCAAGTTCATGGAAGGAATGCCAGGGCAAAAGCCGTACTCCAGACTAAAACCTTCACCTCAGAGCTGTTAAGAGGCATAGGAAAGATATGGGCTATTATGAGAGTTAGGAGAATAATCACATTTGGCAGCTAGCCATCAAAGAAAAAGGATCTGTATTGTCAGAACTGATTCAAGATTTGGTTAACTTGCTGCCTCACAACGCCACGGACCTGGAATCGATTCCACGCTCGGGCAACTGTCTGTGTGGAGTTTGCACATTCTCCCCGTGTCGGCGTGGGTTTCCTCCGGGTGCTCCGGTTTCCTGCCACAGTCCAAAGATGTGCAGGTTAGGTGGATTGGCCATGCTAAATTGCCTGTAGTGTTCAGGGATGCAGAGATTAGGTGGGTGATAGGGGTATGGGTCTGGGTGGGATGCTCTGAGGGCTGGTGGGGACTTGTTGGTTTGAAGGGCCTGTTTCCACACTGTAGGGATTCTATGATATCTATGATTTGGTTAAAGAGCAACAATTTCAGAATTCTAAGAATAAAATTGAAGATTCCGACGGGCAAAGGGACAAAATTTTAAAATAACAGCATGAAGGCTAAGCCTGGTAAAGATAGGGACACAAAAAACCACTTTTCATTTCCAATGAGCATCGCCACTACAGCACTGGAGACACCACCTTCATTCTCTACACTTTCAATTAATCAACTCTTCGATGGAATACCTTTCGAAATATCTCCACTGTGTAAGACATTGACCAGAAACTGAATTTGACAATCCATATAATACTGTGGCTACAAGAGATCAACAAATGAGGGGAATTCTTATCAGAGCAACTTATCTTCTGAGTCTCCAAATCCTGTCCATCATCTATGAACACAAGTCAGAAGTGTGACAAAATATTCTGTTTGGTACCCTCTGATTGGTAACTTCAACATTGACTCTCTACAAGACGCAACACACATTGGCAGTAATGTGTAAGACGCAATGCACTTGCTCACCCAAATTACTTTGACAGTACTTTCCATGACTCCTACCACATAAAAATACAAGCACCACCTGCAAGTTCCCCTCCAAGCCACACACTATCCCAGTTGAGAAGTGCATCACTATTCCTTCATTGTCGCTGGGTCAATATCTTGGAACTCCCTTTCTAACAGCACTGTGGATGACCCTACACCCAAAGACTGAAGCCATTCAAGAAAGCACCTCACCACCAAGTTCTCAAGGGCAATTAGGGATGGCTAATAGATATCAATGACGCTTAAATCGCTTCAGTCACAAAATCAGTAATGGGTAAATCACGTGAGCAAATACATTTTCAAAAAAAGTCTTTTTGATTTCATCAGCAAATCACATTTTCTGGTAATCTCGAACAATTTGACTCTACATATAGCACTAATCATGTTTCCAGAATAATAAATAATGTCTGACTGTTGAAAATAGAGGGGGTTCCTTGTTGCAGTATGACTCTCAAGATGCTGTTATGTCACGCTTCACCTATCACTGATGCCCAAACTGCATCTAATGCAATATTCATGCAGATCTCTCATTAAACAGACAACGTCCCTGCTTGTTTCTACTGAAAGACTGGGAATGTCTGCTCAAGTGGGATGTCATGTCCATTGAAATTTCCTGATGGAAATATTCAGAATATTGCTTTGTAGCAGTGCTAGGCATTGTGAATGGCTGAACCACCATTTTCTACCAATGTTGAATATTGAAAAAATAGCAAGGGAAAAGTTTACCTTGTATGGCCCCGAGGAGCCAGGGCTAAGTTTCAGCATATTGCCAGATTTCTTAACCCTCTCCTTGCACATAAGAGCTCCTTATCTTATAAAATCTTATATGAATCTTATAAAAAGAAGGCACATAACAGTCTAATCAAATTAACAGTGATCTAACTATACGAAGAAAGAAAGGTTAATGTAAAAGTTTTTTTTCTGGTAGCTGGCAATCATAGAGTTCTAGGTTGGAGTTGTTCCTTTGGATGAGACTTGGCAAAAGGACTAATGAAGAGAAAGTTATTATGCCGTCAGTCGACATAGTCTGGAATGCATTGCCTCAAAGGATGTTAACTGCAAATCAATTGAATATATGTGGAATGGAATTGGGAGAGAGGCAGAGTGATACTGTCATTGCACTAGCAATCCAGAGACCCAGGTTAATGCTCCGGGAACATGTTGACGATAGTAACCGACCAAATTCAAATTTAGTTAATAAATCAGAAATATTTGCAGTAATGGTGGCTATGACCAGGTTCACCTATGTCCTTTAGAGAAGGAAATCCTCATTTGGTCTTTCTGATTCTAGATCCACATCATAAGATATAGGAGCAGAATTAGGCCATTCGGCCCATCAAGTCTGCTACTATTCAATCATTGTAGTTGACTCTTAACTGCCCTCTGAAATGGCCTATCTCGTCACTCAGTTTGAGGACAAAGAACAAAAACAAAGAACAAAGAAAATTACAGCACAGGAACAGGCCCTGCAGCCCTCCAAACCTGTGCTGATCCAGATCCTCTATCTAAACCTGTCGCCTATTTTCCAAGGATCTGTATCCCTCTGCTCCCTGCCCATTCATGTATCTGTCTAGATGCATCTTAAATGACGCTATCATGCCCGCCTCTACCACCTCCGCTGGCAACGCATTCCAGGCACCCAGCACCCTCTGCGGAAAGAACTTTCCATGCATAGCTCCCATAAACTTTTCCCCTCTCACTTTGAAATCATGACCCGTAGTAATTGAGTTCCCCGCTCTGGGAAAAAGCTTCTTGCTATCCACCCTGTCTATACCTCTCATGATTTTATAGACCTCAATCAGGTCCCCCCTCAACCTCCTTCCTTCTAACGTAAATAATCCCAATCAACTCAACCTCTCTTCATAGCTAGCACCCTCCATACCAGGCAACATCCTGGTGAACCTCCTCAACACCCTCTCCAAAGCATCCACATCCTTTTGGTAATGTGGCGACCAGAACTGTATGCAGGATTCCAAATGTGGTTGAACCAAAGTCCTACACAACTGCAACATGACCTGCCAACTCTTATACTCAAAACCCCGTCCGATGAATGAAAGCATGCCGTATGCCTTCTTGACCACTCTATCGACCTGCGTTGCCATCTTCAGGGTACAATGAACCTGAACACCCAGATCTCTCTGTGCATCAATTTTCCCCAGGGCTTTTCCACTGACCATATAGTTCGCTCTTGAATTGGATCTTCCAAAATGCATCACCTCGCATTTGCCTGGATTGAACTCCATCTGCCATTTCTCTGCCCAACTCTCCAATCTATCTATATTCTGCTGCATTCTCCGAAAGTCCCCTTTATTACTGCTACTCCACCAATCTTAGTGTCATCTGCAAACTTGCTAATCGGACCATTTATACCTTCCTACAGATCATTTATGTATATCACAAACAACAGTGGGCCCAACACGGATCCCTGTGGAACACCACTGGTCACAGTTCTCCATTTTGAGAAGCTCCCTTCCACTACAACCCCATGTCTCCTGTTGCCCAGCCAGTTCTCTATCCATCTAGCAATACACCCTGGACCCCATGCGACTTCACTTTCTCCATCAGCCTACCATGGGGAACCTTATCAAACGCCTTACTGAAGTCCATGTATATGATATCTACAGCCCTTCCCTCATCTATCAACTTTGTCACTTCCTCAAAGAATTCTATCAAGTTGGTAAGACATGACCTCCCCTGCACAAAACCATGCTGTTTATCACTAATAAGCCCATTTTCTTCCAAATGTAAATAGATCCTATCCCTCAGTATCTTCTCCAGCAGTTTCCCCACCATTGACGTCAGGCTCACTGGTCTATAAGTACCTATATTATCCTTGCTACCCTTCTTAAACAAAGGGACAACATTAGCAATTCTCCAGTCCTCCTGTACCTCACCTGTGCTAAAGGATGCTGCAAAGATATCTGTTAAGGCCCCAGCTATTTCCTTTCTCGCTTCCCTCAGCGAACCTGAGATAGATCCCATCTGGACCTGGGGACTTGTCCACTCTAATGCCTTTTAGAATACCCAACACTTCCCCCGTCCTTATGCCGACTTGACATAGATTAATCAAACATCTATCCCTAACCTCAAAATCCGTCATATCCCTCTCCTCGGTGAATACCGACGCAAAGTACTCATTAAGAATCTCACTCATTTTCTCTGACTCCTCGCATAACTTCCCTCCTTTGTCCTTGAGTGGGCCAACCCTTTCTCTAGTTACCCTCTTGCTCCTTATTTACGAATAAAAGGCTTTGGGATTTTCCTTAACCCTGTTTGCTAAAGATATTTCACAATCCCTTTTAGCCCTCTTAATTCCTCGTTTCAGATTGGTCCTACATTCCCGATTTTCTTCCAAAGCTTCATCTGTTTTCAGTCGCCTAGACCTTATGTATGCTTCCTTTTTCCTCTTTGCTAGTCTCACAATTTCACCTGTCATCCATGGTTCCCTAATCTTGCCCTTTCTATCCCTCATTTTCACAGGGACATGTCTGTCCTGCACTCTAATCAACCTCTCTTTAAAAGCCTCCCACATATCAAATGTGGATTTATCCTCAAACAGCTGCTCCCAATCCACATTCCCCAGCTCCTGTCGAATTTTGCTAATAGCTGGCCTTCCCCCAATTTAGCACTCTTCCTTTAGGACCACTCTCGTCTTTGTCCATGAGTATTCTAAAACTTACAGAATTGTGATCACTATTCCCAAAGTAATCCCCTACTGAAACTTCAACCGCCTGGCCGGGCTCATTCCCCAACACCAGGTCCAGTATGGCCCCTTCCCGAGTTGGACTATTTACATACTGCTCCATAAAACCCTCCTAGATGCTCCTTACAAATTCTGCTCCATCTAAACCCCTAACACTAAGTGAATCCCAGTCAATGTTGGGAAAATTAAAATTTCCCATCACACCACCCTATTGCTCCTACATCTTTCCATAATCTGTCTACATATTTGTACCTCTTTCTCACGTTTGCTGTTGGGAGGCCTGTAGTACAGCTCCAACATTGTTACTGCACCCTCTTTATTTCTGAGCTCTGCCCATATTGCCTCATTGCTCGAGTCCTCCATAGTGCCCTCCTTCAGCACAGCTATGATATCCTCTTTGACCAGTAATGCAACTCCTCCACCCCTTTTACCTCCCTCTCTATCCCGCCTGAAGCATCTATATCCTGGGATATTTAGTTGCCAATTTTACCCTTTCCTCAACCAAGTCTCAGTAATAGCAATAACATCATACTCCCAGGTACTAATCCAAGCCCTAAGTTCATCTGCCTTACCTACTACACTTCTCGCATTAAAAGAAATGCACCTCAGACCACCTGTCCCTCTGCGTTCATCATCTGCTCTCTGCCTACTCTTCCCCTTAGTCACACTGACTTCATTATCTAGTTCCTTACAGGCTTTAGTTATTACCTCCTTACTGTCCACTAACCTCCTCATTTGGTTCCCATCCCCCTGCCACATTAACTTAAACCCTTTTAGTTTAAACTAGTTTAGTTTAAAATAGTTTAAACAATTATGACGGGCAATAAATTCTGACCTTTCCAACAAGATGCTCACCTATTGATAGAATTTTTAAATATCCTTGCAAAGAAAATGACTAGAAGGCAATGCAACTAACAGCGTGTTGGGCTGAAAGGTCACCAGATGTGCTGAGTGTTTCTACAAACCTATGGTATTCTTCCAGAGGCAAACAGTGAAATCTTGAAAGGCTACACAATCTGCGAAGGTTTGGTGCACAAGTCCCATTAAGAGGCCAAATATATCTTTAAATATATACTCCGCTCAAACAATGTTAAGTTTCTCATTCTACAACAGGTATTCTGAAAGATCATTATTGCAGGTTTCTTTCTTTTTAATGAATGTCCTTTAAGACCTTAAGAGCAAAAAAAATCAATGAGAACTGTAATTAATAAAAGGTCACCAACCAATTTAATAATGTTTGCAAACAGCAGAAGGGCACAAATATACTAGTGAAAGTTGCACATTTTTTGAAAGCAAAAGATTTGATGCAGCTATTTTGTTTGACAAATGTGTGCTCCACACATTGATTTCTACTTTAAAAATTGCAATTCAGCACTTCTGGACTTGAGTATGATAAGTTTAGGCCAGTGTGGATCAAAGTAAAGGTCTTAATCAAGGCTGGTACTCACAAGGTGTAAGACACCGTGTCTACCAATTATCAAGTTGGACTTGTCACTGCAGAACAGTAATTCTTCGCATCAAACAGGGGAGAAGTCAGACATTGACAAACATGCCCTGCCCTTTGTCAATAATTTAATCAGTACCTTCAGGGGAAGAACAATCATGGCTGAAGATAAACTTCAAATTGCTTTTGTTTCTTTCTTGTTCTCATTATGGTTTCCTGCCTAGATCCCTATGCAGCCTCCCATCATCATGTTTTCTTGCTCAGGCAGAAACTTCTCCGTGGTTGACTTATGACAGGAAGGGCAATTCTTTAGCATGAGACTGGTGCTGCACACCTTATTATCTCCAAATCATAAGTTAACATAAGGTCGAGTGTACTGTTAGGCTGCACTTTCCTGAAGATGCATTTCTGATGCTGAAAAAAAGACATAATTTGTCGAAGTTTTTCATCTTGTACTCATTTGAATGTGTTATTTTGGAAATATGGAGTTCAAAACACAGACATGCCTGTCATGAGCTTATAAAAAGGTGGATCCAGTTTAAGGGGCCAAATGGCTTACTTGTGATCCTATTTCATATGTTTGAAATACACTTCAGCAGAATACCATGGTATTGCTTTACCACACCATTGCTTTGGGGAATGCACTCATTCACGCTGACTATATCAACAAGATGCACATCATCCTTAATGACAGGTACAAATGTGTATCCTTTAGACGTGCCACTCAGGATGACAAGGCAGCCTTGTTTGGAATTGTGTAACAGGAATGACCTGCCAGGTGATATATGATAGAGTTCATCCTCATGACTCTGTGTCCACTTATCTACAGGTTGTCCTTTATGTTCGACCTTATCTATCACCAGTTCCACTCGGTACAAACAGGCCAAGTGGTTAGATGAATTGCTACAACTAGTTTTGAGCAAGTTGTCGACCTGCACAGTGAAGCATTCCTTCATGTTTGTGAAGACCATGCAGGATTTGTGTATCGACAGCAATGCAGTGACAATATGCTTATTTAACATTGCAAGAATGTTTATGAACGAACCAGTCAAGGAAGCCAAAGACATCTGCATTGCAA
Organism: Rhincodon typus; assembly: GCF_021869965.1. Taxonomy (NCBI): domain Eukaryota; kingdom Metazoa; phylum Chordata; class Chondrichthyes; order Orectolobiformes; family Rhincodontidae; genus Rhincodon; species Rhincodon typus. The sequence continues at coordinate 87,941,701 of NC_063332.1, read as the reverse complement.
CATTATATGGTCTGGACCTGCCATCATTGCGTGAATCAATATTCGTTGAACCTATGAACTCAGTTTCGATGACATTATGAATGTCCAAATAAGTAGGGCTACTATGGTATCCCAGCTCTTTCAATTATTTTCGTTGGATTTAATCTGAAGCATATCTTCGATTGAATGACACCTAAGTTCCCATCCTTGCGTATTTCCAATATGAGGATAATATTATTAATACATTCCAATCCATAGCTACAGATAACTATTTGCTTAATGGGCTCCATCCTACACTTTGATTCATATTTGAAGTGGAACAGTCAAATGAGCTCCCTTTCCTTCACAGTGAGATAGTAAGAACTGCCGATGCTGGCGTCAGAGATAACACAGCATAAATCTGGAGGAGCGCAGCAAGCCAGGCAGGATCATAGGAGCAGGAAAGTTGACGTTTCGGGTCAGGACCCTTCTTCAGAAATGGGGAGGGGGAAGGGAGCTCTGAAATAAATAGAGAGAGGAGGGGTGGGGCTGGGGAAGGTTGGTGGGATGCTGTTAGGTGAGTGCAGGTCGGGAGTGGTGGGGATTGGTCAGTGAGGTGGGAGGAGCGGATAGTTGGGAGAGAAGATGGATAGGTTATGTCAAGTTAAGGAGGTGGGGATGAGTGGGAGGGGTGGTCATGGGATGAGGCCGGGGGTGGGGAGATTTTGAAACTGGTAAAGTCCACATTTAAGCCATTGGGCTGTAGGCTCCCGAGGGGGACTATGAGGTGCTGCTCCTCCAGTTTCTGGGTGGCGTCATTGTGACACTGGAGGAGGCCCAGGATGGACATGTCACCCAGGGAGTGGGTGTGGGACTGAAATGGTTCGCGACTGGAAGGTGTTGTTGTTTGTCGCGAACAGAGTGCAGGTGCTCTCCAAAGTGGTCTCCGAGCTTCCGCTTGGTCTCACCGATGTAGAAGAGGCCACATCGGGAGCCGTGGATACAGTAGACCAGCAGGTCTGGCAGCATCCATGAAGGAGAAAACAGAGTTAATGTTTCGGGTCCGGTGACCCTTCCTCAGAAGGGTCACCGGACCCAAAACGTTAACTCTGTTTTATCCTTCACAGATGCTGCCAGACCTGCTGAGCTTTTCCAGCAACTTTATTTTTGTTCCTGATTTACAGCATCCACAGTTCTTTTGGTTGATACAGTAGACCACATTGATGGATGTGCAGGTGAACCTCTGTCTGATGTGGAAGGTTTTTTTGGTTCCTTGGATGGAGCTGAGGGGGGAGGTGTAGGGGCAGGTGTAGCACTTCCTGCGGTTGCAGGGAAAGGTGCCGGGGATGGTGGGGTTAGTGGGGAGTGTGGAGCGGACAGGGGAGTCATGGAGAGAGCGGTCCCTATGGAAGGCAGATAGGGGTGGGAGAGAGAAATATATCCTTGGCAGTGGGGTCAGATTGCAGGTGGTGGAAGTGGCGGAGAATGATGCAGTGAATCCAAAGGTTACTGGTGTGATATGTGAGGACCGGGGGATTCTGTCTTTGTTTTTGTTGCGGGGAGGGGAGGGGATGTAAGGGCAGAGGGGTGGGAAACGCAAGAGATATGGGTCGAGAGCATTTTTGACCATCAAAGGGGGGAAGTTGTGGTCCTTGAAATAAGAGGACATCTGTGATATTTGGGAGTGGAAAGCCCCATCTTGGGAGCAGATGCGGCAGAGGCGGAGGAATTGGGAGTAGGGGATCGCATCCTTGCAGGAAGGTGGGTGAGAGGAGGTGTATTCTAGGTAGCTGTGGGTGTCGGTGGGCTTGAAATAGATGTAGGTTTTGAGGTGGTCACCAGAGATGGAAACAGAGAGGTCCAGGAAGGAGAGGGAGGTATCAGAGATGGTCCAAGTGAACTTGAGGTTGGGGTGAAAGGTGTTAGTAAAGTTGGTGAACTGTTCAAGCTCCTCGTGGGAGCACGAGGCAGCGCTGATACAGTCATCGATATAACAGAGGAAGAGGTAGGGGATAGTGCCAGTGTAACTGCGGAAGAAGGACTGTTCCACATATCCCATGAAGAGGCAGGCATAGCTTGGGCCCACGCAGGTTCCTATGGCCACCCCCTTAGTTTGTAGGAAGTGGGAGGAGTTAAAGGAGAAGTTGTTAAGGGTAAGGATGAGTTCAGTTAAGTGGATGAGGGTGTCGGTGGAGGGTAATGGATGGTCTGGGAGATGATGTTTTGGTGGACAGGCGTGGAGCCATGATCGAGGGGGCATTAAGCGAAGATGTCAGAGAGTTGGTGCCTGGCCTCAGCTATGTAAAGGTCAGTGGGCCATACCACTGCTGCACCCTCTTTGTCTGCGGGTTTGATGGTAAGGTTAGGGTTGGAGCAGAGGGAGCAGAGGGCTGCACGTTCAGTGGGGGCATGGTTGGAGTGATTGAGGGGTGGAGAGGTTGAGGCGATCGATGTTGCGACGGCAGTTGGAAATGAAGAGGTCAAGGGAGGTTAGGAAGTAAAATTGGTTTGGGGGAGCTCTATTTTTACCTACTGCAAAACTACCTTCACTGGTTTGTATACATGTTGGAGTTCATTCATCTCCAGGCCTTCATGATTGGCCTTACAGACAACCTTGTAAATAGGGCCATTTCTTACTGGAATAGGGCACATCAAAGCCATCTTGCAGGATAGTTGCTACTCTGATCAGATCCCTTTGTGCTGGACATCCTGCAAACTCATTAAAGGTCCTCAAGCAGTCACTCTTTCAATGCTGGAAAATGCCAGGTCTTCCTCAGATTTCTGTAGAAGGGTAAGTTTCATCAACAGGTGAAGCTAGCTATTTCACACTTTTACTCTGCAGGAAGCAAAACATCTACCAGTCAAAGTCTACTTGCCAACAAACCAGGCTCCTCCTCTCATATTGTATATTTTTTTCAGTTTTCCCCTTGAATTATAAATAAATATGGTAAGGTGGGTTAAAATGATAATTAATGCTCACAAAATCACAATAAATGCTCATAATCTGGAAGAGATTTGAGTCCTATTTTATTTTAAAATATAATTTACTATGGTAGAAAAATAGTTTTTAAGGTTGGGGCAGGAATAAATTATAAATCGAAACAAAATTCAGTCTTGAAATAAGTATTTAAAGTGTAATTCACCATTAAATATTCAACGTAGATATGCCTACTTCTGCAGTGGAAGAAATTATAGATGTGATACATAAATAGTATTCATGGCTAACATTTGTTATTAATAATGACATGCATTAAAATGAAGCCTCATCATCTATTACCTAAACAAGACTTTTCTCCATTAAGACTGTAACTCTTTTTATTGATTCAATTTTCATACATTGAATCATTGATTTGTGTATTTTTTCTAGTTTTGCACAACAAGCTCAGTTTTGTTCCTTGTTCAATTTGCAGCATGTTTTATAGAAGTGAAAACATGTAACAATTTTTCACACTTAACAGTCTTCATGCAACTCCTCCTGCATTACTCTTTCTAACCTCCAAAGCACTTCTGCTTCCCCAGGCACACAGTATTAATTTATCCAAAAACTAAATGCTGATCATGAACCTCAACAATCCATAGGATCGGTTTTTAACAGTTCACCTAGCACCTGACATTGGCTACAAGAAAAGCAATTTGTCTTTTTGTGCCATTCCTTATTAAAGTGTTTTAACAATATCCTGTTCAATTAACACCATCTCCTTCAGCTACTAAGCAAGAGCAAAAAAAAGCAGCATTGTCTATACCTGACTATCAGCCAAGAATTTCAAGATCACCAGACTTAACAGTGTGAAAGGGACCTGAGCTGAATGCTTTAGTTGCCCTTCTCATCCTGCATACAGATCTGAACATTTTGTTAAACTATGAATTCATGGCACATATTATGTTTGACTTAATAAAGCAAGTGCCTTACTTTTGTGCCTGTAATTTAGCTTTACATCCTAGTATCCCTGCAACATGGAAGCAGGTCATTTAGCCTATCAAATCCACACCAAACATCCAAAGAATATCCTACCCAAACCCACACCCTTCTACCCAAAAACCCTGCATTTCCCATGGCTAGCCTGCACATCCCTGAATACTATGGGCAAATTAGCACGGCCAATCCACCTAACCTGCACATCTTTGGACTGTCAGGGGAAACCAGAGCACCTAGACCCTTTCTGAAGAAGGGTCTAGGCCCAAAACGTCAGCTTTCCTGCTCATTTGGATGTCATTTGTCAGCAACAAATGTCAGCAACATTTTGGATGTCATCAGGTTTATGGAGAACAGAATCTAAAAGTCCAATCAAGTATGTGTTGGAGACGTCACATCTGGAAGGAATAATAGCATTAATGATCTAGTTGACCATGTATTCATAAACCACATCAAAACAAAATAATACAACAATTTGTGCATATAAAATGTATTTATATGTTATTATAGAGCCTTTAACATAACAAAATGACAAGGTTTCTTGCAAGAACATTATAAAGCAAAATTATCAATGCAAATATCCATAAATTGAGTCAATGATAGAGGTTTTAAGGAGTGCCTTAATGTCGGAAAGGGAAAGCAAGCCACGGAGCACAGAGGAGATAAGCAATTGAGGATGTAATAAGCACAAGAGAAAGAACAGCAACATTTTGGATGTCATCAGGTTTATGGAGAACAGAATCTAAAAGTCCAATCAAGTATGTGTTGGAGACGTCATATCTGGAAGGAATAATAGCATTAATGAGCATTTTAGCAACAGAATGAGACAGGGCAAAGTCAGGTGGTGTTACGGAGGTGGAAAGAGGTGGTCATAATGATAACATGGATATGTGGGTGAAAGATTACCTCAAGAGTAAATATGATTCCACAGTTGTGGACAATCCAATTTTGTCTTGGACTGTTGTCAGAGAAGGTGGTGGAGTCAGCAGGCAGAGAATGAAGTTTGTACATAGAACCACAGACAATGAGTTGCATTTGAATTCCTAGGTCCCAATCCCACTATCGGGGTGAAATGTAAGTCAGGAGATTTAGAGGGAATGCAAGGAAAAGATTCTGACCCAGAGGGTGGTTGAATCTGGAATTCACTGCCTATAAGGGTGGTAGAGGCAGCAACCCTCAAAACATTTAAGAATTATTTAGATGTGCAGCTGTGAAGCCAAGGCATATGAGGCAATGGGCCAAGTGCTGGAAAATGGAATGAACATAGTTCAGTGTTTTTTTATGACCAGTGCAGATTTGATGGGTCGAAGGACCTTTAACTGTGCTGTAGACCTCCGTGACTATGACTATAATGTGGAAATGCTAGCAACAGGACATTAAAGGAAAGAGCTGATTAGACTCCCTGAGGCTTGCAGGAAGCCACACTGGGATAAGTGAGTCCTGTGAATTTAGATGCAAGAACAAGAGGGCAACCCAAAATAGAAACACCCTTTGAGGACTTTAATGGCTTTAATATGAAAGTGTGTTCATAGCTACATTTTGGGGAGGCAATGGCCGAGTGGTATTATCGCTGGACCATTAATCCAGAGACCTAGATAATGTTCTGGGGACTTGGGTTTGAATCCTGCCATGGCAGATGGTGGAGAGAGATAATAGGAACTGCAGATGCTGGAGAATCTGAGATAACAAGGTGTAGAGCTGGATGAACACAGCAGGCCAAGCAACATCAGAGGAGCAGGAAGGCTGATGTTTTGGCCTAGACCCTTCTTCAGAAAAAGAAGGGTCTAGGCCCGAAACGTCCGCCTTCCTGCTCCTCCTATGGCAGATGGTGGAATTTGAATTCGATAAATATCTGGAATTAACAACCTAATGATGACCATGAATCCATTGTCAATTGTTGGAAAAACGCATCTGGTTCACCAATATCTGTTAGGGAAGGAAACTGCCATCCTTACCTGGTCTGGCCCACATGTGACTCCAAACCCACAGCAATGTGGTTGATTCCTAACTGCTCTCTGGGCAATTAGGAATGGGCAATAAATACTGCCTAGCCAGTGACACCTTCATCCCGTGAATGAATAAAGAAAAAAATGTTAAAAAACACCATGCAAGCTTTGTGGAGAGGGACTACCCTGCACAAGACAGCCTATAGTCTCAGCTATGATTTTCTGGCACTGCAGCTACAGTATGGGTGTTGGGGGTGGGTTTTGATGGATTGGGTCATAATTTAAATGAGATATTTTGGTCTCTAGGTCTTCTGAAGTTACACCAACTCCATTCAGTGCCTTCAGTTTGAGGCCCACCTGGTGTTTGGAAAATTCCAGACAGCATTTGAAGAGTGCCCTCAGTTGGAACTCTAATCAATCTGAATTGATATCCACTGCCGGCTAGTAAGTAGTTATCTGCACAGGAAGCAGATTCAGTGAAAATAGGCCTGAGATGAGAATGTGCCTGCATCCTCTGGTGTGTTCTGTCAAAGTGTCATGAAATTATACATCACACCCTGTCTTGTGGAGGATAGCGATGGAGAGCAATTTAAGACATGCCCTCCTAAAGGTATATGTACATCACAGCATGGTTGAGCAAATAGTAGCTTGAGAATTATCATGGTGTATGTGAAGCCAGGGCTAGACAATTGTAGTGTACTGATTACACCTATGTTGGCATATGACAATGCAGTGAGGCTGGTACATGCCCGATGCCAATGTCCATGGACACAGGTCAGTGTGGCCACTGCCCATAGAGTGTACTTGGTTGGAAAGTGAAGCATTTTGGTCTCGATGCTGTGCAGGGCCTCACTCAACATATCACCCAATTCTCCCAAATTATTTTGCCACAGCACACTTCATTCAGGGGTTGGGATGATTCAACTCAATGTTTCCTCATGATGTCTACATTACTATTTGCTCTTAAGAGGCTCTGAAGGTGAGCCACTTTTCAAAGAAAACCTGGTGTCTATCCTACTTTTGTAGCAATAAATTTTCATCTAGAAGGTCTAAAGCTTTTGGTCAATTGTTACCAAATGATTTTGTTGGTGGAGAATCACTGACAGCTGCACTATTCACTCTCCAGCTTTCTCTTGTTTGAGATCAAGAGCATTCGTTGACATTTATATGACTTGAACGCTACATATCATTCATTAATGCAAGTCTGGATTTTGAGCTTGTCCTGCTAAAACTCTTGATGGATTGCTTCACTATTAGGAAAGCTGTGAATGAAGCTGAACATTGTTGGTGATTAACTCCAGTCCTAAACTCACAGCGGAGGGAAAGTTGTTAGTGAAGCAGATGAAGTTAGTTCGGCCTAGGTACTGTCCTGATTAACTCCTGATATCCTCGCCCTGAGGTTCTTGGCCTCTGGCAGCCATGTCAATCCTCCATAATATCTGAATTAACTTAATCCTCAAGAGTATTAACAGGATCCATGCAGTCATATTTAGTCAAATGCTGCTATTTTATTTTATAATTTCAAAATCATGTTGATAAATGTATATGTGGCATGAGGTGAAAGCAGGTATTCTTCTGTCGGTAATCAATTTTACATTTCCAGCATAAATAGGTGACTGTGATAATATTCACATTAAAGTAAAATTCTTATTGAAGTGTACAACTTTCCAAATTAATATCTTGTACAATATGAAATGGTGGAATGTTACAACGATTAATGTGCACTTTCATCAGTTCACCCAATCAGGCTTTACGACGCTAAGAATGTAGGCTTGTCTAATGTAGGAAGATATCTGTAATCTCAAATATAATTCCATAGTGTCAAGGTGGAGAGAAGTATGGAAACTACAGCCTGATATTTTGCAGAATCATGGAGAAAATGGTGAGTCGCACCCCATTCCCAAAATATCGAATTTTAGCTAGTCAGGAAAAGTGGGCACAATATGGATCACACGTGACTGTAACTTAAACTCAGCAAGGTCTTTGGACCTCAGAGTTGTATTCAAACAGGCCCTGTTTTTGAGGCTAAGCATTAATCCATAGAATGTGAGTCAAAACTTTCTTAAGTAAGCATAAAGGCTCTTGAAGAACAGATAGAGTACGTAGAACTGTTATTATAAGCAGTTGTTGAAGTATTCAACCCTTTAAAAATTAGAAAAAAGATAGGCTCCTGTATCAATCACAATTTATCTGTGTTTTTGTTGTACAATAGCCACAGCGAATATAATACTTCTTGCTGGATCCATTGGTGATAATTCCAATGGATCTGTGTGGGGAATATCAGAAACAAACTGGTTCTTATAAGCAATGTAGCAGTTATCAAAGTGAGTGAACACTAAGAGATCAAGCTAAAAGCCCTGTTTCTATGATGAGGTGGGTGCCTGTCCTTGAGCACAAAATGTCCTGCTGGTAGCATTGCAATGTAAGGTGTCAGTGCGCTTCAAAGTACGATATTAATGTGGTAACCTGTATTCCAAGTGTGGCAGGATGATGTGATGAGGCCAATGCTTGTCTGATGCAACCTCCATGGATGGGGCTATTGGGGGAAGGGGAAATGAAGGTGGTCACTGAGCATAGAATGTGAACTGAGATGTTGGGGAATGCTAGCCAAGGTGGAGGTCCTGAGAAGACTCCAACAATTTGCAGCTGCCAAGCTACCTGTTCCACATCTGGAATTGTCATTCTAATTTCTCACTACTGCCTAGTAAAATGATAAACTGCAATTAAATGGGGCAAGAGTTGATATAATAAGATGTCGCTGCACACAAATAGAGCTTTAACCTGTCACCTGCAGGATTCTCATTTCGTCTTGAAAATCTCGAATGGAAAATCAGACTTTCACAACGTCAGCAATCAATTTTTTTCCAAACTCACCGTACTTTCCCAACTGACTACCATTGTCCACATCACACAGGGGCTAGGAAAATTCTGCCCAGATTGTCTGGTTGTTAAGCCAGCGTTCATTGTGGGATGTGACTGTGCACATACTAATTGTCATTCAAAAGTACATCAAGAGATATAAAGTGCCATGGAATTTTCTAAGGTTGTGAAAGGTGCTAGATAAATCAGTGACCTTGCTTTCTTTTATTTCTTTCAAATATTTCCTGACCTTCTTTCAGATATGAAACATATTTTTCTACTGGTTAGTCCTGTAAAGGTAAAATGTACTGAAAATGTTATTACCCCCTCACCTTAGTCCATTCTTGTTAAACGGTTAGCCTCAACCTATACATAACCTGTTTCTTCTCTGATGGAGAGTGATGCCTACAGCCCCTTATGGACAATGGCTACTTATCCCCTTGGCAAGTAATGACTAAAATGTTTCTTTAAATTATAATTTGTGTCAATCATATTAACAATTGTTCAGAGTTTGGAATGTATGGATCAAGTATGATCTGATAATTAAAAACACATTATTCGAATAACTATTGCACCCCTGTGTTTATTTAGCATTGTGGAAGACCATATTCACATAAGTTTCTTGGCATTAACTCAATTAAGGTCTTTAAGATTTATCTTTCTTGAGTCTGCATTCATGAAGTGAAGGAATACCAGTTCTTGTACAATTAAACTTCCATTTTGCAAGGAATCTTGCCATGATATGTCCCAACATTAACCCCCAAGAACATTAGCTATTCAGTGGCTGGCCTTCTGAATACCCAACTGAGTTCAAGCCCTGTCCATGACCTGGTGTGATACATCAGATTCCATATCTGAGTTGAAGGGAGCATGCCCGACAGTGGAGCTGGTTGGCCTGGGTGTTTCGATCAGGTGACCCCAGGGATGCATGTAGCTAGCTGGATGAGCTATACTGACCATGCTCTGCCTGGAGACAGGTTCACTCTCCTTGGCTTGACCTCCCACAGAGTTGAGGGTCGCAGGCTGGGTGGAGGTGAAAGGAGGTGAAACATCTGGAGTACCCATCTCAGGTGCCCCCTGACACTGCCATATCTCCTTGTGAGGAAGGAGCAACTGGAATGAGCTCAATGTTTGTTGTCACCACACCAATTTGTCATTGGCACTGAATACCAATGGTTAGGGCAATGGAGTGTGGGTCTTTGGGCATATCCAGCAGACTCTGAAACTGCTGGACCCGGTGTCCATGGCAGCTGCCACACTGTCCCTTGGAGGCAGCCAGACACTCATATGCCTGAGGCAGCAGGGTCCCATTGGCATTATTGCAGTCCTGCCACCTATGCATCAGGTTGCCTAATGCCTCCAACAAACCTGTGTCTGCTTGTGTATTTGTATGAAGTCCTAAATTGGTGACACCATGGGGTCATCTCCTGCCTGGGGCTGAGCAGGTGTCCAGTGTCTGGCAGTCCTCCAAGTGCCAGCAGCTCAGGATATTTTGTCTTTGCCAGGCTGTAGGGACGTGGCACTGATGTGCTCACCAGTCTGTTTAATATGTTTTTAAACATTCATTCACAGGGTGTGGGCCTCACTAAGTAGGTCGGCATTTATTGCCTGTCCTTAAGAGTTAACCACATTGCTCTGAGTCTGGAGTCACCTGTAGGCCTGAGCTGGTAAGGATGGCGTATTTCCATCCCTAAAGGGGATTAGTAAACCTGATGGGTTTTTATGACAACAGCAGCTAAATGGTCACCATTAGGCTAGCTTTTCTCTTTAATTTAGTCAAATTTCACCATACATGGTGGGATTCAAACCTGTGTCTTCAGCACATTAGCCTGGAATTCCAGATTACTAAACCGGTGGCATTACTACTGCACCACAAATTCCTAACTGTAGCTAATGTATCCACTGAGGTGTCAGTTTCAAAGCTGTTGAAGTGCTCAGGAGGCAGCTTTGTTGGTTAGGTTTTGGGAATAGAGAACAGGATGTCTTCTGACACTACTACTTGACAGTGGAGACAGTCGTAATGTTGTTTTTAACTGCAAGAGAGAGAATCTATTGTGGACAAAGGGTAGAAAGTTGTGACATGTTAATAATTGACAGTGAGGGTTATTGAAGAGTAACATAGCAATGCACGATGCTTCTAACTTGGTTGTTGACACATAGAAGTTTGTGCGTTTCCACAGTCCTTGCTAGCAAGTGGCATGATCCTGTCCTCACAGTGGGGTGAGGAACACAACAGTAGGTACCCCACTACCCATCCTGACTCCTCTGGCCTAATTATGGGCTGTTTTCTCCTGAAATTAGAGAAAAGGAAGAAATAAGCAAAATGAATGTGTGGGCATAGCTATTAGTGCTGGTGAAGGTGGAATATGGAGTGCCATAGGAGTGGTGTACCCAGTTAATGAGGTAAGGACACTCGCAAGGTCTTGCAGAGAGAAACTCTCCATGAAAATTGACAAAAATAACATTCAGCTGATTGATAGTAAGATTCAGCCCAGAGTCTATCCCACATTAGTAACAATTTACAGGCTGCATTATAGAACCTCTACAGTGTGGAAGCAGGCCAGTCGGCCCATCTAGTCTACACCAACCGTCCGAGCAGCATCCTACTCAAACCTGCCCTATCCCTGTGACCCTGCAATTCCCATGGCTAACCCACCTAGCCTGCACATCCCTGGACACTATGGGAAATTTAGCATGGCCAATCCACCTAACCTGCACATCTCATATCGGTGGGAGAAAACCCACACAGACATAGGGAGAATATGCAAACTCCACACACAAAGTTACCCGAGTGTGGGGTCAAACTTAGATCCTTGGTGCTGTGAGGCAGCAGTGCTAATCACCGAGCCACCATGCCATCCCAATATCTAGCATTAATATGTTAGATATTGTTGCAGAGATTTTGTGGAGGACCAGATGAAAGATCTAAGCAATATATTAGATATTGTGCAGAGATTTTGTGGAGGACCAGATGTAAGATTTTACGCCTTCAAGTTCCTAAGCTGTTTTGTTCACATATCCAGGGTATTTTATCATGGCAGGTAATGCTTATGGCACTCTTCAGTATTAACCCTTTTAGACCTCAATGCAACAGTTGGCAGAGTTCAAGATACTTGCCCTTCAGCCTTAAATATCTGGGTTTTTTTTTGTGTTTGCTGTATCGCTTAAATGGCAGGAGGTTGTGCCTCCATCTTGTAGATTTGCCACTCAACACTCTACCCTGACATGGAGATGCTGACGCTGTTGCTCCAGCTGGTATATGTGTTGTTCGTGATCTTGTTAATGTTGTGTCAATGTTACACGATTTGTTAGTGATGCTGCTGCTGATGTCGTCTCACTGGTTAGAGATGTTGCTGGTTTTGTTAATGATCCTTTCCCATTTCCAGTGTAGGGGTTGGTTGAATATTGGACTGTGTTCATCTTCGTTAGTTTACCAATTTTAGCCACTATACTGTTTTGCGACATTGGAGTTCCAACTTCACCAGTAACATTTGTTGGGTGGCAGGTTTTCATGACTAGCTTTTGTTCATGTGCAGTTTGTTCTATCAACATCTTAGGCAGTGATTTTACTCAGACAGAGATTTTGTTCAAGTGTTCACCTCCTTCTTCCAATACATCAGTGAATTGTTAATTTACTTCCCCATGAGTATTGGATGGGTAACGTGACAGAGTCGTCTTATCCTTTCTTCCATTCAACAATCCTACAGTTGATTTCATATCAAACTTCAGAGGTGCAGATTGAAGGGATAAGCCAAGGTTTCAGTCTCACTTTATTTCTAAGCATTTCATTAGGCTTCTTGTGACCCTCTGGATGTATCTTTCTGTAAACCTTGTGGGTAATATGGTGCTAACTGATAATATTGAATCCATACTGTTCAGTAAATTCTTTAAATTCTCTCGGGGTAAATTGGCTTCAATTGTCACATATTACTATTTCAGGAATTCCTTGCTCAGGCAACAGCACTCATATTATAAGACCATAAAAATGTAGAAACAAATTCAGCCCATTGGGATTCAGTGGCTGATCTGATAATCCTCAACTTTTCTGTCTTAGCCTTGTGAAACTAAATAACCTTAGATGAAAGAGTTAGCGATTGTTCCAGACCAGAAATGTTGGGACAAAACCCTGAAGAAGACTTGAAGTTGATTTCAGTGTGGGATTTGAGCCATCCAATAATAATGCCAGCTAGGATCGTAAAACATTTCAAGATTCTTCTGCAAAGATCAAAGATATTTGAGAAATTAATTTTGTCGATCTAAGCTTTGGTTTGATCCTGGTACATTTATTAGCTACATGCATATTAGGCCCCATTTGCATTTGTAGGCTTTGAATTGCCATACACACCTGAGGTGAAATAAATTCAGTTTCACGACTTCTTCACAGTTTTGTCCCATCATTTCTGGTCTGGTACTGTCACTAACACTTTCATCTAAGGTCATTTTGTTTCACTAGGCAAAGGCAGGAGTATTAATTTCATCGGGAAGTTTTATTTCTTTTTTTTCATTACGTTGCTAAGGAAAATCACATCCCTGAGCAAAAAAAAAGTTATCTTGATGTATTTGATATAACTACACCAGAGTAGTTCTACGTTGACCCTGAGCATCCATTCCATTCACTGATACACACATGTGGTTTCTTCCATTCTTGATATCATTGTTTTGTGTCAATTGTCCACCCACTGGTCCTCATCCAAAGCTTCACAAAAAGCCCGCACTGTTCTCTCCTCATCCTCACCACGATGCTGGCTGCCTGTCTCCAGATTCCTCATTATCACACTTGATAAACTTTCCTTGGCCATTAACCATCATGCTCACTGGCCCTGTTCCAATTTCAAATCCTCACACTTGCTGCTCCTCTCCCAATCACTGACCAACACACTTAGCTCCCCTGCCAAGTTTTATTCTCACTCTCACTGTCTCTCTCCCAACCCCTCATCCTCACTCTTACTACCTCCTGTCCCAATCCCTGATCTTCACTCTCACTACTCCCTCTCCCAATCACACATACTGACATTTACCATTTCCCTCTTGATACTTCACCATCCAGCTCACTGTCCCTCTTCTAGACACCCTCTCCAATTGACTGTCAGTTAAGGAGCAGAATTAAAATGTTTAGAAGCACCTGAATATGTTTGCACCCTTCGCAAACCCACATTTCTGGGTTTCCTGGTTTTTAAGCCACCTTGCTCTGCTCCTTCCTCATAAATATCATAGTTAAGTGATTAACTGAACAATATGAAGTTCAAATTCACATCCATATCAATTAATTTCTTACCCCGGGGTTGGAGGGTTTGAGTGAGAGAGAGAGGTTGAATGGACTGGGACTATTTTCCCTGGAGTGTGGAGGCTGAGAGGTGACCTTATAGAGGTTTATAAAATCATGAGGGGCATGGACAAGGTCTTTTCCCCAGGGTAGGGGAGTCCAAAACTAGAGTGCATAGGTTTAAGGTGAGAAGGGAAAGATTTAAAAGGGACCTAAAGGGCAACATTTTCATGCAGAGAGTGTTGCATGTATAGAATGAGCTGCCAGAAGAAGTGACTGGAGGCTGGTACAATTACAACATTTAAAAGGCATCTGGATTGGTATATGATTAGGAAGGGTTTAGAGGGACATGGGCCAAATGCTGACAAATGGGGCGAGATTTATCTAGGATATCTGGGCGGCTTGGATGAGTTAGACTGAAAGGTCTGTTTCCATGCTGCATCTCTATGGCTCTATGACTTTAAATACTTCCTCACATGCCTGTAGAGTTGTACTTTTTTAATAACATTGAACTGATACAGATCTAATAAAGGAAACCAATCTTAACAATGCATAACCATAAGACCATAATTATACAACCTTTGGCCAAGATCCAATTCTGCCGTGTCATTACAAATTACAAATCAAAGCTTACTTTTTAAAAAGAATTGACATAAAGGAGGCAACTCTTCAAATATAGTTGGCATACATTTTGTTATATGCTGGTTATAATATTACACGTAATCCACATCAGTTGATTTCAGAAATGTAACTAACTTCAGATTAATTTGTGCAAATGATGTGATTTGTGTATAATTATAAGAAAACACAGGTGTCACAGGTATCATGTAATAGCGTTGACCTTTTTATCAATTTAGTTTACCTGAAGATCTAAACAATAACGAATTAGGGTTTAAGATTTTACATCAAAAATGTTTTGCAAATCATGCACATTTGCCTAAGACAGTGTTTATTGCATTCCATAATTTGGACTTACAGAGAACTGAATCAGTAAACCATATCTGCATAGCCTGTGAAAGCAAACAAGTATATCACACTGCCTGCAGGTGATAAAATGTAAAATATCGTGAAAAGTACATTAGCTGCCAGGATTCAAACTAAAGCTAACATTAACAATTACATTAAAAATAAAGATAAAAACAGCCCTCCTGCTTTGAAATTGAGTGAAATGCTCAAATCTGTAAGCTTTTCAAGCAGAAAAAGAGAAAATGAATGAACCACACAATGTAATTAATGAAAACGCAAAGATAACATTGCTTGGAAACACAGTATGACTTACGGAAGCATATTTTGAAGCAGTGCAATGTTCACATTTTCAGAAGTATTGTGAAATACAGGGCTTTTACACAGAGACATTGGCGGAAAACAACACTGGACTTCTGAACATACTGAGTGACATTAAACTTCATCACTGTATGTAAACAAGGTCCTGCTGCATGTTTTAACCTTGAGGATTTTATGCTGATCTGAAGAATACTCTGTCATTCTGTCACCCTAGGGGTGGTAATCATGGCATAGTTATCCATGATCTTAACCCCATAAGTTTCTGATCTGTGTCAAACGCCTCCTGCAATGCTGGCAAGCTCCCTACAGAGTAACAAATTATAACTTCAAAAAATGATTAATGTCTGATGATATACTTTAAAGTTGAACATGAAAACCTGAACAAGTCTGCACAGCTTGTTTAGTTATAAATAGATTACTTCAAACTTTAATTTTGGAAAATATGACTTAAGTAATAAAATGGGAATGCAAGATTGATTTATTGTTACACAAATTATGAATTGAAGAGATTGTTGCCAGCAAATAAACTCAACCAACATGAAGCCATGAACTAAAATTCATTGCACCACATTTCTAATCTTTACTGTAAACTGGCTCATTACCACAGCCCTTTCAGGGACCTCTGTTCCTTCACCCATAAGGGATAGTGGAAGATTCTCAGAGAAGGCTTTGATGGAGATAACATTTTTTTGGAAGCATGTTCTGTAATACTCAAAGGATGCCATAGCTGTAGTATCCACTGATTATGGATCTGTAACAGGATTGCTCTTTGTCTCAATTGTGCCCTAAGAATGGATGGAGACAGGAAAGGCAGTGTTAAATTAGGCAGAGCACACACCACAATTTCACTCGCATATTGTATGTCCTCAAATAGTAGGGCCTTTCTTCTATTTACTGAACTGGCAACCAAAGTCATTTTGTAGCCAAAGAAAAATACATTCCTCTTTCAGATACTCTAGCCTTTTAAACAGTATCTATTTTAAATTGGAATTGAATAAGTGTAATGAAGCATTGGGAAGACATGGCCAATATTTCTTCTAAGTTGCATGAACATATTTCATATAGCAATAAACTAGATGTGCTCACACATGCTGAGTTCAAGTTGGCCCTCTTACATTACTGCACTACTGACCCTGCAAAACTTTTTAAGTGCCATGCACTGAAATATATGGGCCGCATATACCAACAAAAAAAGGTTGTGGAATATTTGTCAGGAACACACTAATGTTTTACCATGGTGTAATGACCCAGTTCTGTTCCTATTCCCGATTATAATTATTTTATCTTTGGTAGCTGTGCTTTTAAATGCCTACATCCTAAGCTCTGGAGTTTCCTCTCTAAACTCTCTTTCCTCTTTTAAGTTACTCCTTAATACCAACAATAAAAGCAAAAAGGGGTGAACATTATTGGCATCCCCCTCCCTCCCATCACCTGACGTGGTTTCATTTGAAGAGGGGCTATAAAATATAATGGCTGAATAGCCATTGCCTCCCTTGCCACCTCAACCCATTCCCCATAATGCCAGAGATGGGTAGGGTAACCACCAAACTGCCCATGGTTAATCTTATTGAGACCCTTAACCACACTACAATACGAGGTCCTCATTCCAACTCCACTGCGTTATTATGCTGGGCAGTGAAATGTGGATAAGAGTGAAATTGCTGCTTCACCATCATAAGAGACCAACCTTCACCAGTCTTCTTGGTTGGGGTGGGGAGGGGTTGCTCTGGGCATCATGGCACCTTCCCAAATGTGTTAACTCTCTATTTGTGCCTCCCTTGCCCCATTCTCCAAACTCTAACCACTTCACTCCCTTCCCAACCTTTTGTTTTGTAAGTTCATTAGGACTCTGGAGTGACAGCGTCAGGTTTAGGACTAGGGCAAAGGTTAAGGTTAGGGTTGAGGTTAAGGTAAAGATTAGGAGCATACTTGCAATGACATCATGGAACTGTAGGTCCCAGAGTATATATAGCAAAGGATGGGTGGAATTAGAGCCCACTAAATGACTGAACATTCTGGAAGAATACAAGAAGACACTTCTCCAGACTACACTAGAATGCTCTTCTCTCTGATAGAAACATGAAGAGGACATGGACTTGAAAACATAAAGAAGATAGATTAGTCATTATTTAATGTAACTACAAGATCAACGCCTGGCATATGTATGACTACCACTCATAACAGTATTTAATGTTAATGCATAATGAATATTAGTACATTGAAGCTTAAGTCTAAAGACAGTCCTTGACATAGCCTTCTCCTTAACATGTCTGAAATGAACCCAAAGTTATAGTATGGAATCAAACTGCATAATAAACAACCCAGTATGCCTAATACTTCCGCTATTGGGCTCCGGCACTGCTAGGGCAGCAAGAACTCCTGGTTAATCAGATAGGTTGGTATCTCTTAAAGGTGGAGCTTGCCATCTACTGATGGAAGACGCACAGTGAGTTGATTAAGGCTGCCCCCAGCATAGTATTGCTTGGGTAATCATTTTTAAACTTTGTTGGTTCGCAAGCAACTCTTCTACAGGAGAAGGGGATAAAAGTACACCCTCATATTACTTCTTGGGATTGTTCCAAAGGAAACTTCACACCCAACTCAAAGCATTAACTTTGTTTCTTTCTCCACAGGTACTGACAGATCTTCAGAGTTTCTCCGGCAGTTTTTTTGTTTTTACTCCTTAAAATCTATTTTAATAACTAACTTTCAGACGATCTATCCTGTTACTTCCTCTGGTGGATTGATGTCAAATTTTGATTAATAATGCTCTGGTGAAGCAGCTTGAGATGTTTTGTTATACAAAAGGTGTACACAAATTCATATTGTTTTTGTTTTTATTACAGACAACGATTATCAATCTTTGTGCCCCTAATAGGGTTTTCCCTTAAGGTGTCTTGAAGCCTGCAAACTAAAGCATTGCATTCAGAATCAAATAGTATTCTCCAGGTTGACCCTTGTAGCTGCTTAGCCCTTGCTGTGTCCGTGCTCAGTGTTTGGCTGTGGTTGTCATTTTTCCTTCTTTATTCTCTTTATGCTTTCATAGGATGAGGATGTCACTGGCCAAACCAGCATTTATAGCCTGTCTCTAATTACCCTTGAATCATGTATTTTGCTAGGGTCTGATTCATTACTTTTACTTATGCCTGCTTGCACATTTTTGTATATTGTGAAGATCATTGAACATGCCCTGAACTCATCTGTGATTGTGAATTCCGAACACTTCATTCTAGCATACTTTTGCCTAAGCTTGACAATACTCAATGCTGTGGCCCTGAAATAAAATTCTCTTATGCAACACAAAGTATAAGTTGAACAGAGCTTTGTTCCTGTTTCAAGCTTTTGTAATCTAAACTGCATGATTTTCAATATATTTATTCAATTTCAATTATCGTGTTTGTTATTGTGACTTATGGGTTCTCTGTGTGTCTGAAGTTAACAATTAATCTGCAAGTAGTTTTGTAGGCAAGGTACTTTCTTTTAAAA
The DNA here is from genome assembly GCF_021869965.1 of Rhincodon typus. NCBI lineage: Eukaryota > Metazoa > Chordata > Chondrichthyes > Orectolobiformes > Rhincodontidae > Rhincodon > Rhincodon typus. The sequence continues at coordinate 87,922,992 of NC_063332.1, read as the reverse complement.
CAGTTTTGTATACCATTTTGTATTACAGGTTTTAGAATGAATGAATTTCTGTGCACAGCTAATGGATTTTTGTTTATCTTATATTGTTTGTTACTCAGCAAGATAAAGAATGGGGTCTCAAGGTTTATTAGAGATTTCTGGAACTTGCTGGTATGGTAATCCCCATAGTTTAGAGAGAAAGATTTTTTGTTTTAGCTTAACTTTAAGTGGGGCAGTCCTATAAAATTCTTGGATGAGAATGGCTGTATAAAGCAGTGCTCCTGAGAGGCAAAGGACATACTGAATTAAGTTAATTTAGAGTGAAAATGTAATGTTAATTCAGACCAGAAGCTTTGGGATATACCCTGAAGAGATTATGTAAAGTTAAATATGTTGAAGCTCAGGAATATAATAGATCCATGAAGAAGCTATCTGCAGTTCCAGTTTATAATTTGAAGTCTCAAGAAACTTAAACTTATTAAAGTGTTGGATAAAAGGTCTCTGGTTTGAGTTTTGTACAAGTGGTGTATTGGGTACTTTACTAGGTGTGTGTGTTTAATTTTTTTTTCCCTTTCTAAATTATAGAATAGTATTTTGGAATATATGGTGTTGTACTTTTACTGTGTGCTTAAAAATCTTTGAAGTTGTGTTATAAATGATAGTTTGGTTTGTTTAATTTTATCTTCATTTCTGTTCTTAATAAACTTATGTTTGTTGCAAAAAGCAGGTTTGCAACATTGTGTGCTATGTTTCATTGAGAGACTTTGGTAAAACCAAAACATAACAAAATTTAATCTAGCAAGTCAGGTTTCAAGAACAAAAACAAAGTTGCTGGAAAAGCTCAGCAGGTCTGGCAGCATCTGTGAAGGAAAAAACAGAGTTAACATTTCGGGTCCGGTGACCCTTCCTCAGAACATTCAGGTTTCAATCTGGGATCTGACTTGTTCAGTAGTAACACTAACTGGGATCATAACACAGACTCCATGCCTAAGAATGGAATTCTACAATTGATATCCTGCAATGTAACCAATGACGTTTCTCTGGTAAATTGCAACTAAGTTGATTGTGAAGCAATGCATAACAGGTCTTGTGAATGAAAAAAAAATCAGTTACTGGAAATCTGAAACAGAAACAGAAATTGTTGGAGAAACTCAGCAGGCCTGGCAACATCTGTGGAGAGAAAGCAGAGTCAATGTTTTGGATCCAGTGACCTTTCTCCAGAATTGACTATAGCTAACAAAAGGTGGTATTTATGATGAAGACTGGGGGTGGGAGGGGAAGGGAGTGAACAATGGGTGGAGATGGAGCCCTGTGAGAGAGAACAGCAGTTGGGTAGACAAAGGAATGGATGATGGTGAGCCGGAGAGAGAGAAAAGCTGCTAATGAGAACCATTAGTTAGTGAAAATGGGTTGGCTGTGATGAAAGCAGCCCATATGTTGACAAGGAACAAAAACAGAAGTTGCTGGAGAAGCTCAGCAGGTCTGGAAGCAGCTGTGAAGGAAAAAAACAGAGTTAACATTTCGGGTCCAGTGACCCTTCCTCAGAACTCGAGTTTTTCCAGCAACTTTGTTTTGTTCCTGATTTACAACATCCACGGTTCTTTCAGCTTTTATTCATATGTTGACAAGGCCTGGGGTGTAGGAGTAGGTAAATTACATGGAAGAAAGTGCTCAGGCCCTAAAATTATTGAACTTGATGTTGAGTCCTGAAGTCTGCAGAGCTTCCAAGTGGAAAATGATAATACAGGTGAAATGATAATGTCTGAAATTTCCTTTTTCTGATCGGTAATGAGACTAGAAATCTGATAAACTGGTGCAAGAAGGTAACCAAGAGGTACGAGAGGTGGTGCTGCCACCACACCATTTTGTCAGTGGCAAAGAGAGGTGATTATGACTGTTCCTTTGGAAGTCATTTGAACTCAGTGATGAACTCAGTGTCTGCTCCCTGTTCTGCTGGCATTTGTGGTGGGAACTTGTGGGAGGAATAACACTTTCACTGAGTGAGAAGACTGTCAGGTAATTTCTGAGGCTGCTGAGCAGCCAGGCCTCCGGTGGCGCTGCAGTTCCACGGTGGGGGGGAAGCCATTTTCCTTATACACCAACAATCTTGGCAAAAGGCAAATTATTACTTAAATGGAAAGCAGATACAAAGTCTGTCAGTGCAGAGGGATCTGGGTGTCCTTGTGCATGCATTGCCGAAAGTGGGTTTGCAGGTACAGCATATAATAAGAAAGGCAAATGGAATGCTGACATTTATTGCACACGGTACTTCAGAAGCGGCCTCACCCACGTCCTGTACAACCTCAACATGACATCCCAACACCTATACTAAAGGTCTAAGCAATGAAGACAAGCATGCCAAACATCCTCTTAACCATCCTGTCTACTTGTGAGGTAAATTTCAAAGAATTATGTCCCTGAACAGCTAGGCCTCTCTGGTTTATAACACTATCCAGAGCCGCACCATTAATTGTATAAGTCCTGTCCTTGGTTCTATTACCAAAATGCAATACTTCACACTTATTCCAATTAAACTCCATCTGCCACTGCTCAGCCCATTGACCCAATTGATCAAGATCTCTTTGTAATCTTAGATAACCTTCTTCACTCTCCACTACACAACTAATTTTGGTATCATCTGCAAATTTACTAACCATGCTTCCTATATTCTCATCCAAATCATTCATTTAAATGACAAACAAAAGTGGATTCATTCCTGATCCCTGTTGAACACTGCTGTTCACAGGCCTCCAGTCCGAAAAACAACCCTCCACCACCACCACCACCCTCTGTCTCCTACTGTTAAGCCAGTTTTGAATCCAATTGGCAAGCTCACCCTGAATCCCATGTAATCTAACTTTACTAATTAGCTTATATACGGAACCTTGTCAAAGTCTTCACTGAAGTTCAAGTGAAGGATATTGTTGAATGAGTCATCAATTTCACACAAATCTAGCAGTGATCTGAAGCCAGGCTGTCAGATATTGTTCTGTTACTTTCATTGCTGACTCCACCAATTATCGCAGGATTAGAGATTAGGACCAATGCAAGTGTCTGCTCCAGGGGCCAGAAGTCAAACTTCAATCCAGCAAAGACAACAGAAAGCCTGACTAAAATGCCTTGTTTGGGAGAAAGTGGGTATAATTCTGGTTCCCAATGGAACTATCTATATGCTGGCCACATTGTAATAACACTGCTCTCAACAGTTGAAGCCCTTTTCGAGACTGTAGCTCAGTCTCATCTAAAGGCCCAGGTGGCTTTTGATGTCCTGGGGCAATGTTTCCTTACAAGGAGCCCTGTGATGTGAAAACGTTAACAATCAAAGCCCTTGCCCTTCTGAAAAGTCATTTTTGTTTAAGGAGACAAGCAGAGACAAGCAAGGGTAACAGAAATTCCAATGCATGGCTGAGATCTCACTTACCCACTTTCAGGTTAGCTCAGAGACAACAAGGTGCAGGGCTGGATGAACACAGCAGGCCAAGCAGCATCATAGGAGCAGAGAGGCTGACGTTTCGGGCCTAGACCCTTCATCAGAAAAGGGGGAGGGGAAGGGGGTTTTGAAATAAATAGGGAGAGAGTGGGAGGCGGATAGAAGAGGGATAGAGGAGAGGATAGGTGGAGAGGAAACAAACAGGTCGAAGAGGCGGGGATGGAGCCAGTAAATGTGAGTGTAGGTAGGGAGTTAGGAAGGGGATAGGTCAGTCCAGGGAGGACGGACAGGTCAAGGGGGCAGGATGAGGTTGGTCGGTAGGAGATGGAGGTGCGGCTTGAGGTGGGAGGAGGGGATAGGTGGGAGGAAGAACAGGTTAGGGAGGCAGGGACGAGCTGGACTGGTTTTGGGATGCGGTAGGGGGA
>NC_063332.1:87893408-87918758 GCF_021869965.1 Rhincodon typus | reverse complement strand
ACCTACACTCACCTTTACTGGCTCCATCCCCGCCTCTTCGACCTGTTTGTTTCCTCTCCACCTATCCTCTCCTCTATCCCTCTTCTATCCGCCTCCCACTCTCTCCCTATTTATTTCAAAACCTCCTTCCCCTCCCCCTTTTCTGATGAAGGGTCTAGGCCCGAAACGTCAGCCTCTCTGCTCCTATGATGCTGCTTGGCCTGCTGTGTTCATCCAGCACTGCACCTTGTTGTCTCGGATTCTCCAGCATCTGCAGTTCCTACTATCTCTGATTCAGGTTAGCTCATGTAAGTTTCCCACTGAAATTATTGTGGACACACTGGAAGAGTTGAGGATTTTTTATGCCCAAATTTTATAACAGCAGGATGTTTTAACAAAAATGCGGTTATTTCCAGCTTTGAAGCAATAGATTAATTAGGAAAAAGATAATAATCACCACTTAGAAAGTTAGCAAAGGTAGGAAAAGTTTAGAATTTGATGTCAGCTAAGAATCACTAATAATTTGCTCCTGAAACTAATTTCTCAAAAATGTATTTAAAATTAATTTAAATTTTTATTTATAGTGCTAGCACAAAGTTTCCTTCAGCACATTATTACTTTTCTCACTGTGTTTTATTCTGGAACAATTCAATAGCACAGAGTACATAACATCCAGCTTGGGAAATCAAAATTCACTCTCTAATGAACCTAATTCTAATAAAAGAAGCCTTGGGGAGACAGACAGTAATAGGCATGCTAATAAGTAAATTCTGGCACAGTGGAAAGGATGAAGACAGCCTCTACAATCGCTTGCATCTTGACAGGGCTTTTGGAAAAGAAAACATCTCCAAGGTATTTCACCTTAGCTCTGGGAAAAGTAGAGGCCAGATCAAAGAGTGATTTAGTGCGGTTCAAAGAGATGGACTTTAAGAAAGTGCTAAAGAAAAAGAGGGGGAATAAAGAGAAGTCAACTGATTGGCACCTGGAGTTGAGAAGAGGGAGTGCAGTGGAAGATAGATTTAATGGGGGAGTTGTCCAGCTAAAATAAGTTATAGAGGTAGAAAAGGATGAATGTTATGAGAAGATTTAAATGCATGAAGAGACTTTTAAATGTGAGGCATGAGAGGACTCAATGGGTGATAGGGTATGAACAGATGAGTTTGACAAGAGTAGTACTTTGTGGCAGAGGGTGAACAGGAGGTTAACAAGAACAGCAAATGATAATCAAAGTCTAAGGTGGAAGCTGAGGTATGTTTTTAAGTGGGGACAATAATGGCATTGGGAGAAAACTCGAGCAGTACAGGGGGATATGTGGAACAGCACTGGAGGGCATGGTAGTCTCTACATGGGGTTTAGTAGCAGTGACCACCACCATGGCCTCCATAGGGACAGCATGTCAGAGCAGAATGGACATCATAAGATGCAATGCTAGGTTTCAAGAGACCGAGAGAACAGTTGTAAATGAAGTTCAATGTACTGGGACGCTACATTGCGGGAGAAGGGTGGAAATGGGATGTCTGGGTAGTGTGAGGTAAAAGAGGCATGGAGGCTATATAGGTGGGAGTGGGGATGATGGGGGGGAGGCAGGGGGTGTGGTGAGGTCAATAGATCTGGAAGTATTGCTGGTGCATACCGCATTGCTACATTCCTTTATATCACTTTCCCTTCTCTAAATGCAAAATGCTACTAGAAAATGGCTGGGACAGCATGGAGGATGAGTCAGTGTCATTTTCATAGGTACAAGTGCAGGATCCATGTTTGCTGGATGCTAGAACATTTAAGGAACAAATGCATGCTTGAAAAGCTCAGTTATATTGAATTTGCAATCATTTCATCACCGGTTTGCTATATGTGCAGTGAAGGTACTTACAGGGCAGATGCTGGTTGAAGCTGAGTTGCACTGAGCTGTTGGTGCTTGAGAATTGATCATAGCCATCTTCACAATGTTGAAACAATGAGGTTATAAAAGGACATTGCTGGCCACAGGCAAATGTCATGAAACTTCCAGATTATAGGGTTATTGAAGATGTGGTTCCACAGCTCAAACTAATCAGGAGCACAAGGTACACTCCAGTATAGTCCAGACAGATTTCATCCTCGCATGTTGGGCTCGACACAATTGGAGCAGGCAATGAGATGATATGCTGGGTGGTGAGGAATTGGGTGAACATTGACAAAGTAGGTGTTCAGATGGGATGTAACTAATCACAAGTAAACTGTGTGATCTGGTGGTTAAACAGTCACTATCATGAAAGAATGTAGCTGTAAGTGCCAGGGAGTGTCAACCATGTGCCAAGACCAGCATTGCTTTGTGGCTGCTGTGCAATGTCATTGCCAATAAGGAGCTATGCCAGATTACAAACGTTCATCTAAATGTACAGCTAGTGCAAGGAATGCTAGTTTCATATATCCAGATATCCAGTAGGTGGTGAGTTGTCCTGGGAAAAGCGCATGGTAAGATAGTCTGGAATCAGAAGTAAGGAATACCTTAGGGCAGGGTAAGTAATTAAAAAGGTGAGTTTAATAAGGCACGGCAAGAAAACTCAAACTTAAACAAAAGAAGTAAGATTCAGCCCATATTACTTGATATTATTTTACGAAGGATACTTTCAATCTATTAATTGGAATATTTGGTCCCTGTACTAACATTAAATTTGCACATGGGATAAATCCCCTAAGGACATCAGATGTCAATGTTTTCACCATTTTTATGAAGATTCTTTCAGAGGATATGTGTGTCACTGTTAAGGTCAACATTTGTTTCCCATGTCTAATTGCCCTTGAACTGTGTGGTTAGTTTGGCCAATTCAGAGGGCAATTAAGTATCAACCACATCACTATATATATATCTGGAGCCACATGTAACAAGACCAGGTAAGGAAGGCAGATTTCCTTCCCTTAAGGAAATTAGTCATCTGTGTAGCTGTTTACAAAATCACTAATTTCATGGTCAACCTTAGACTGGCTTCTAATTCCAGAATTATTAACTGAATTAAAATGTCACCATCTGCCATGGTGGAATTTGAGTCCATGTCCCAGTGCATTAGCCTGGGTGTCTGGACTGTTAGTACAGTGCCATTACTACACATTGCCCCCTTTAATGCCCCCCGTCTCCCCTTGAGTAAAACAGATAACATTTGTACAGAAGAAATTTGTTGATGTAATTTGAAGATGACAAACAAACATATCTTAATAGAATGGAAAGAAAACTAACAAAGTGTAAAAGCACCTGTCATCGTGTCTAACTTGATAACTTGTGCTATTTCTGCAAACCGAAGACCCAATATTTACAAGCACCATCTAAGTTACAATTTTCCCTCCCCAACAAAATTTAAATGCTATTGAACCCTGCCACAAGGCGACTTACAGTATCTAGCCTCATGCCCTTAAGACAATAGGTCATCTCAAATGCATATCATCTTAGTAGCAGAATAATGCTACATGGTAAAAAAAAATTCCAATTATTACAAAACATTAGGTGAGTTTTTATGTTGCTGTCGTCTTACTCTGTCTTTCTAGAGTAATTATGGGATCGAAGTTACAAGTAGAGACAAACTGCTATTGTTATTTTCCTTGCTCTGGACCTCAATCCGAGTGGCAGAGCTCCAACTTGAAACAGGCCTTACTATGCATTATAGATCAGACAATGTATTTACAGCCTTGCTGAGTTTCAAAGGATGAGGGTGATCTAAGCTAGGTGGTGAAAATGAATGGGATAATTAAGTATATCCTGAAAAACCACTTCCTTGTGGCAGACAATCCAGAACAAGGGAACAAAATCATAAAATTTGCATTAGGCTTTTCAGGAATGAAATCAGCAAGCACTTATTTGCACAAAATTATTGTATAAATTTGGGAGCATAAAAATAAGCATGGATGATGTGTCAACTAAGATTTTAATGCTGAGATTGATACATTTGATTTAGGTAGATGTATTACAAGGTATTGATCAGAATTGGGTAAAGATACAGATCACTACACATTGGAACAAGCTCGAGGGGCTGAAAAGTCTACTCCTGTCCCTATGTTCCTCAATTCTATTTTCATCACTGTGCACCTCACTAATGAAAGTTCTTGCTCCCACCCACAACAACCTTATGCCAAAGAGTTTCACAATAAATTATTTGTAAATTATGTTTACCATTGTAATGTAGAGCAATGAGATGTGACCATGTTGAGAACATCCTAAAGGGATCCTTAGCTTGTGTAAGGGAAATCCAGATGGGGTTTGCTACTCATATTTTACCACAGACAGCTCAGGAGCGTGAGCTTCAAAGGGCCATAATATTCAAGATAACAAGGTGTAGAGCTGGATGAACACAGCAGGCCAAGCAGCATCAGAGGAGCAGGAAGGCTGATGTTTTGGGCCTAGACCCTTCTTCAGAAATGGGGGAGGGGAAGGGGGTTCTGAAATAAATAGGGAGAGAGGGGGAGGCGGATAGAAGATGGATAGAGGAGAAGATAGGTGGAGAGGAGACACACAGGTCAAAGAGGTGGGGATGGAGCCAGTAAAGGTGAGTGTAGGTGGGGAGGTAGGGAGGAGATAGGTCAGTCCAGGGAGGACGGACAGGTCAAGGGGGCGGGATGAGGTTAGTAGGTAGGAGATGGGGGTGGGGCTTGAGGTGGGAGGAGGGGATAGGTGGGAGGAAGGACAGGTTAGGGAGGCGGGGACAAGCTGGGCTGGTTTTGGGATGTGGTAGGGGGAGGGGAGATTTTGAAGCTTGTGAAGTCCACATTGATACCATTGGGCTGCAGGGTTCCCAAGCGGAATATGAGTTGCCATACCTGCAACCTTCGGGTAGCATCGTTGTGGCTCTGCAGGAGGCCCAGGATGGACATGTCGTCTGAGGAATGGGAGGGGGAGTTGAAATGGTTCGTGACTGGGAGGTGCAGTTGTTTAGTGCAAAGCGAGCGTAGGTGTTCTGCAAAGTGGTCCCCAAGCCTCCGTTTGGTTTCCCCGATGTAGAGGAGGCCACAACGGGAACAGCGGATACAGTATACCACATTAGCAGATGTGCAGGTGAACATCTGCTTGATGTGGAAAGTCTTCTTGGGGCCTGTGAGCGGGGAGGTGTAGGGGCAGGTGTAGCACTTCCTGCGGTTGCAGGGAAAAGTGCTGGGTGTGGTGGGGCTGGAGGGGAGTGTGGAGTGTACAAGGGAGTCATGGAGAGAGTGGTCCCTCCGGAAAGCAGATAAGGGTGGGGAGGGAAAAATGTCTTTGGTGGTGGGGTCGGATTGCAGATGGCGGAAGTGTCGGAGGATGATGCGTTGGATCCGGAGGTTGGTGGAGTGGTACGTGAGGACAAGGGGGATTCTGTTTTGGTTGTTATTGCGGGGAGGGGGTGTGAGGGATGAGTTGCAGGAAATGCGGGAGACATGGTCGAGGGTGTTCTCGACCACTGAGGGGGGGATGCTGCGGTCCTTGAAAAACAAGGACATCTGAGATGTACGGGAGTGGAATGCCTCTTCCTGGGAGCAGATGCGGCGGAGGTGAAGGAATTGGGAATAGGGGATGGCATTTTTGTAGGAAGGTGGGTGGGAGGAGGTGTATTCTAGGTAGCTGTGGGAGTCGGTGGGCTTGAAATGGATATCGGTTTCCAGCTGGTTGCCAGAGATGGAGACAGAGAGGTCCAGGAAGGAGAGAGAGGTATTAGAGATGGTCCAGGTGAACTTAAGGTTAGGATGGAAGGTGTTGATGAAGTGGATGAACTGTTCAAGCTCCTCGTGGGAGCACGAGGCGGCACCGATACAGTCATCAATGTAACGGAGGAAGAGGTGGGGTTTAGGGCCAGTGTAGGTATGGAAGAGGGATTGTTCATGTAACCTGCAAAGAGGCAGGCGTAGCTTGGGCCCATGAGGGTAATGTTATTGTTGTTATAGACACTTCAAAAAATAAAGACTCAATTGCCCTTCATGTCAAGAATTTCTGAAACTTAGTTAGCCAGCTGCCAAGAGGAAGTATATTCCTTGCTGCCAGCTTTCTGATGTCCTTTAAATGAAGACTAAGCAGAAATAATGGTACAATCCCAAAAACTTCTTCTTTTGGACAACTATGGCACAAAGACCGCTGGCTATCTACCACCAATACCATTTACACTTTTCACAGAGGGATTTCCTCATATGAATCAATTTATTTTTACCAACTTCATGGAAACCTCCTTTATGTATAGTATGTATGTAGATATATGTATACATATATATGTGTGTGTGTGTGTGTGTGTGTGTGTGTGTTTATATGTATACATATGTATGTATATATGTAAATATATATATTTTGAGGACCAAGTTTAGAATGGGTATTCAAACAATGAAAGGGGCAGATAGTTAGAATTCATGGGCTTCCCATGAATTGGTATCTATGGGAATTGTGGGCACAATTTATAGACTTCAAGCTCAAAGCACAAATGAAGAACATTGGCCCATAGCCTTATGGAACTGAACTGAAGGTTGATGATTTTCCACTCATCAGAATTTAACCTTTACCAGGTTATTTTCTTTCAGTGCTCAAAAATACCACACACAGAGAAATGTGGAAATTTCTGTTCAAAAGCAAAAAGACTTACTCCTGGAATCATTCAAAACCCTATCCTGCTACACATGTACCTAAATGATGCATCATGCTGATACTGGTTACCAGATGTAGAAGTTGTTCTATTACTCTGCACTAATATCCCATGACTTTTTATATATATTGCAACAATAAAAGAAACCTGGAAGCAAAGTTCAATCTTATAGTTTATATGACATTAACAAACCATTCCAGTTTCCCTTTCACAATATCGCAACCTGTGAGTCAATTCGATTGAGTTTCAACCTTGAGCTCAAATGTTATCATTCCAGATTTAATCAGTTCTCAAGTTTTGCATTTTCACTTCATTTTGTTTCAAAAGATTTATATCTGTTGTTCCAACATGTCACCTGTAAACTTCATTACATTCTACAAAATATTGATAACAGAAAGCACTATCTGCCATTCGTTATTTTCATTGATTTGAGCCTATTTATATTTCCGGCTAACTTTAGCATTGAGCCTGTACACAGGTACAGATTGGAAACACTATCCCTGCAGAATTTAGTGACTGAATGTTTGATTGGTAGTTGATCAATCAATCTTGCTAATAAAAAAAACTATAAATGTAACTGAAAAGTTAAGAAATAATCTGCATTATTTTTAGATTGCATCTGTCAATGAGCAATTTGGCTCTCTGAAAAGATACATATTTCATGATTTGCAAAATATATTGAGCTGTTATGAATAAATGCTGAAATTATTATTACTTGTCTTACCCCTGTCAGTTGGATGATTAGATACTGCAGATTTAATTGCCAATGTATAACTTCACTCTCCTTGAAAGCATCCATAAGATAATTTCTTAGTAATATGAGTGTTATTGAGACATGCTGATTAATGAAAGGGCTTATGAACCATTAGTAAAAAATAGGTTTTCAAAGGTAAGTAATAAAAGACTCCTTTGCAGCAAAGCCAAAAAAAAAGAAGTTCAGGGATCAATACTATATTTCCCAGTCATTGAAAGCTGCCAATTTGCATAAAATTAAGCTAGATGTTTCATTTAATTTTATGTTAAATCAATCTTCAGGAATCTTCTGCCAATTGTATACACATGAAACAGAAGTGTAAAGCAAACAATGTTCAGAAATAGAATTAAAATACTACTCATGACAAATATTTCACACTTGCTGATGTATAAACTGACATGTATTAAATTATTTATCTATTTTAGGTACATCTTAAGTTTAAAAAAATCAGCAAAACCATAGGACTAAGAGATTAATTTTAATAATTTGCTCATCAGTGGGACTAAAACAGACAGTTAGCAGTGGAGGAAGAGATGATCAGAAGAAGCAATTAGCAATTCACATCAGCTGATTCTCAAGAAGGCACCAAGAAGGATTCTGGAATGTCAGAAGAAATCAAGAACGATAGTTGAAGTCAAGTAATGCAAATGAATAGTTAGGTAGAAATTCAACATTGGTTGTAACGCATATTAGGCCTCATCTGTCTGTTAATGTAGCCCGAACAACATAAAATTATGTGAGAATAAGTTGACATGAATATCTCACAGGATATATAATAGGTGGCCAATGCAATAATGTACAATGGGCGGAATTAGATCGAGGCAATGGAGGTCTTTTCCAGCAACTGGAAAACAAGTATGGACACTGTCAGCTCCGTTGTTGAAGTCAGAAACGTAAATGATCCATGACGGTCCTTCCCTGGGGTCAAGAGGGAAATTGTGTCCGCATTGAAGAAGCTAGAAGTAGCTGTGCGAAATGCACCCACAGAATCAATGAGGAATCCAGGTCAAAAGCGAATAATAGAAGAATGGGATTTTCAGGAAGAGAGGTTGTTGGCTGAGAGGAAAGTAGCTATTGATTGTAATAAAAACTTTTCTGATCAACTGCAAAAAATAAACAAATTGAATTTCTACCCCTTTTAAAAATTCCCATGCACACAAACATACACACACAAAGACAGACAAGAAATGTATATTACAGCTAGACAAATTAAAAATAGGGACAAACAGTTTGATACCATCAGTTTGGATCACAGATATTGGTGATTTGTTTTCTTTCCATTCCTTTTGATTCTTCTGACACTTTGCTGATGACATGAAGTTATAGTTACATTGATTCTCAGTTTTCCATTCACTGGTTGTGAATTCAGTGTAAGGTAGGTTTTTCTTTCCCCATTCAGCTGGGGATTTGCAGGGAGAGCAGCTTATGAGGAGAGGTGAGGGAGAGTAGCTAACTACTAGATATTTTCCTTTAATTCTCCACATAGAAGGGAGAGAGAGAGATAGAGGGAGAGAAAAAAAGACATGGATACTTTCTCTTCCTAGCCTAGCCTTTTGTCTGTATTGTCCACACACAAGGCTACCTGTCTAGGAAGCAATTGAGAAGTTGTTAGCATGCTGAGCTCTCCTGAACCCACAGCAACTGGCGTCAGTGGAAATGACAAATGACTAATTCTAGGCAGAATTATGCAAAACATGTGCACAGGCATGCTGATTTGGCTGTACTTCATTCTCACTACTGCAAGAAGACATGATATATAGAACTCATTAACTGTTTCAGTAATTTGGTTTTAAAACTTTGCACAGCTTTTTAACACAGTTTCCTTGATTTAACATGAATCACAGAAGGTAGGTCTGCAGGTACAACAAGTAATTAGGAAGGCAAATGGAATTTTGTCCTTCATTGCTAAAGGGATTGAAATTAAAAGCAGAGATGTTATGTTGCAGCTGTACAAGGTGCTGGTGAGGTCACACCTGGAGTACTGTGTGCAGTTTTGGTCTCCTTACTTGACAAAGGATGTACTGGCACTGGAGGGGGTGCAAAGGAGGTTCACTAGGTTGATTCCGGAGTTGAGGGGGTTGGCTTATGAGGAGAGACTGAGTAGATTGGGATTATATTCATTGGAATTCAGAAGATTGAGGGGGGATCTTATAGAAACATATAAAATTATGAAGGGAATAGATAAGATAGAAGTAGAGAAGATGTTTCCACTGGCAGGTGAAGCTAGGACAAGAGGGCATAGCCTCAAGATTAGAGGGAGCAGATTTAGGACTGAATTGAGAAGGAACTTCTTCACCCAGAGGGTTGTTAATCTATGGAATTCCTTCCCAGTGAAGTAGTTGAAGCTACTTCTGTAAACGTTTTTAAAGATAAGGTAGATTTTTTTTTGAGCAATAAAGGAATTAAGGGATACGGTGAGAACACGGGTAAGTGAATCTGAGTCCACGAAAAGATCAGCCATGATCTTATTGAATGGCGGAGCAGGCTCGAAGGGCTGGACGGCCTACTCCTGCTCCTAGTTCTTATGTTCTAAGAAATAAGAATAGTAAATTTTCCTATTTTTAGTCTACTGTAAAAAAAAGTCTTTACATTATTGATATTACAATTTAACTGATGAAATATTTTGAAAATCTTCAGTGCTGAACACAAGTTGATATTTTTTCTGATGTGTGGGCATGAATTTTCCACTGTGCTTACAGTAGATAGAAGTCTGAAACTGGAAGATGAATCTACCAAACTGCTAAGACCTAAGATTTTTCACCCTGCTCCCTTCTCTGCAGCTGTCTAAGTTGTTGATCTCTAACCTGATACATGCAAATGCTGCAAAGGAGAATCATAGTGCCTGGAACCGTTTCATGTGTACCTACTTTTCCATCATTCTCAAGAGTGATAAGCTTATTTTTACTGAATAAATGGCCCCACTGGGGACAACTGTTTCTACTATACTTTGCTGCTGCTCCAATTTATAACCTGGATGAAAGTTTCAGGTTCGGCTGAGGCTTTACATCACTGTCCTGTTCTATACCTTGAGGCTCTTTGGCTCATTGAACATTGCTCATGTATGTCGTGGTTACGAGAGCACACCTTTCATTTCTCTTGACCACTGGCAGCGTCCTACATCTTGATAGGAATCCTGCATGAAAGTCCGCCATGAATGAACCTCAACTCAGAAACTGGGCTGAAGTTGTGCTAGGATGAGGGCCAAAACAGATGAGCTGCTCAAAATATTTCAGGATGCATCTAGGAAAATGCAAGCCACATCATCCCTTCCTTATGGCAAGTTGTATCCAGAAATCTGATTAGGGTATGCGACCTTATATAAGTTTCAAAAACAAACCTTATTATAAGCTTATAAGATTTGTAAAGCTAAACCTGTACTCATGATATGCTTTCTTAAAGCTTTATCCTATCTTCAAGACCTGTGAAGGATTAATTAAACATTTCCCTTTTGACGGGATTAAACTATTTTACTCTTCTATTCTGTGTCACATACCCATTGGGTTATTGCTAAAAGATTTATGACAATATGAGAGAGCCTTGGAAATAAATTTTCCTTCTATTTTCACTCTACACAGCAAGGAATGTTATATTTGTTGGACAGTAACTTTCCATTGCAAACTCGCTGAGATGCGAAACTCAATGCAGTGAAAAGCAGCTGCCAATAAAATTGAATGTTGGAACTTCAAAACACAATGCCCACTTGAATAAATGATTTTGCAAAATTTTTGACAGGAACAGTACTTCAAGGCAATGTTCTCACAACAAGGCTAATTTCAAGAAAATAAAGAATAACTGATGTTACTGTAGTGCTTATTGTAATGTTGGGATGCAGCAATGGGCTTTATAGCAATTTAAATACTTTTGGAATGTAGTCACCATTGGCATGTAAGAAATAGCAGTTTGTGCATTGCAAGTTCCCAGAAGCAACAATGTAATATTGACCAGATTTCATTTCATAGATGATCTTGATTGAGGGGTAAATATTGTCCAGAACTCTGAGGTAACTCCCTCACTTATCTTTGGAAAAAGTGCCACAGGATCTCTAACATCCACCTGGTAGGGAAGATAGGGCCTTAGTTTTCCACAATTTATTTTTATTCTATTATCGATGTGTGCATTGTTGTGAAGGTCAGCATTTGTTTCCTATTCCTAATTGTCCTTGAGAAAAGGATAATGAGCTTCCTCCTTGCAGTCCATATGGCATAGGGACATCCACACTGCTGTTATGAAGGGAGTTTCAGGATTTTGATCCAGTAACAGTAGAGGAACAGCAATATAGTTCCAGATCATGAAGGTGTGCAGCTTGGAGGGGAATAGGATGATGCTGGTGTCCACCATGTACCTGGAACCCTTGCACGTTTAGGTAGTAGATCTTGTTGGCTTGGAAGGTGCTGTCAAAGGAGCCTTGGCAAGTTACTGCATTGCAGGATTGATGGTACACAATGTGTTACTGTGCACCAGTGGTAGAGGGAGTAAACGTTGAAGTCAGTAAAAGGGTTGTCAATTGAGGGGCTGTTTCAGCCTGATGTTTAAAAAAATAAAAACAAAGACTGTGGATGCTGGAAGTCTGAAACAAAAACGGGAAGTGCCAGACAAACTCAGTAGGTCCGGCACCATCTATTGAGAGAAAACCAGAGCTAATGTTTCCAGTCCAGTCACCCTGATAAAGGGTCTGATAAAGGGCCACTGGAAATGTTAACTTTATTTTTCTGTCTACAGATGCTAAGGGACCTGTTGAGCTTCTCTAGAACTTCCTTTCTGTGTCCTGGTGCTGTTGAGTTATTTGAGTGTTGGAGAATTCCTTCACTCTCCTAACCTGTGGTAAAATGAGTTGACATAAAGCAAATTCCCACGCTGTGTTTCCTGCGAGTGCCACTTCTCATTTGGAATACAAAACATGGAATTGTCCTTATATCTAGTGGCATTCCTTCTGAAAACATGGGTATGGAGTTTCCCTGGTTATGAATACTGACTATTATCTTGAATTCCCGTTTTACTCCTTCCGCACAGTATGCAAAAGCTGACTTTACGGTGCCTGTAGTTTCATAGGCGTCATCCTAATACAGTGGGAGTGAACCTCCAAACATCATTCTACAATAGTCCCACACCTTTCCTTGCCTCGCTCATGCACCATCATAGCATCCTCTTGAACTCAATGTTGAAACACTAAAAAGCACAATTGAAATCATTCCAAAGCAGCTTTATCAAGTTGCGCTTCTGTGGCAGCAAACTGAGATTACCTGATTTGTGAACTTTCATTGCAGCTCTCAGACTTTAAGCACCTACTGCTTGTTTGAAACTGAGATGTCAACAACTGCATGTTGTATCATAGATAATAGGAACTGCAGATGTTGGAGAATCTGAAATAACAAGGTGGAGAGCTGGATGAACACAGCAGGCCCAGCAGCATCAGAGGAGCAGGAAGGCTGACGTTTCGGGCATAGACCCTTCTTCAGAAATGGGGGAGGGGAAGGGGGTTCTGAAATAAATAGGGAGAGAGGGGGAGGCAGATAGAAGATGGATAGAGGAGAAGATAGGCGGAGAGGAGACAAACAGGTCAAAGAGGCAGGGATGGAGCCAGTAAAGGTGAGTGTAGGTGGGGAGGTAGGGAGGAGATAGGTCAGTCCAGGGAGGACAGACAGGTCAAGGGGACAGGATGAGGCTAGTAGGTAGGAGATGGGGGTGTGGCTTGAGGTGGGAGGAGGGGATAGGTGGGAGGAAGGACAGGTTAGGGAGGCAGGGACGAGCTGGGCTGGTTTTGGGATATGGTAGGGGGAGGGGGGATTTTGAAGCTTGTGAAATCCACATTGATACCATTGGGCTGCAAGGTACCCAAGCGGAATATGAGGTGCTGTTCCTGCAACCTTCGGGTGGCATCGTTGTGGCACTGCAGGAGGCCCAGGATGGTCTTGTCGTCTGAGGAATGGGAGAGGGAGTTGAAATGGTTCACGACTGGGAGGTACAGTTGTTTAGTGTGAACCGAGTGTAGGTGTTCTGCAAAGCCTCCGCTTTGTTTCCCTGATGGAGAGGAGGCCACAACGGGAACAGCGGATACAGTATACCACATTAGCAGATGTGCAGGTGAACATCTGCCTGATGTGGAAAGTCTTCTTGGGGCCTGGGATGGGGGTGAGCAGGGAGGTGTAGGGGCAGGTGTAGCACTTCCTGCGGTTGCAGGGAAAAGTGCTGGGTGTGGTGGGGCTGGAGGGGAGTGTGGAGCGTACAAGGGAGTCATGGAGAGAGTGGTCCCTCCGGAAAGCAGATAAGGGTGGGGAGGGAAAAATGTCTTTGGTGGTGGGGTCGGATTGCAGATGGCGGAAGTGTCGGAGGATGATGCGTTGGATCCGGAGGTTGGTGGGGTGGTACGTAAGGACAAGGGGGATTCTGTTTTGGTTGTTATTGCGGGGAGGGCGTGTGAGGGATGAGTTGCGGGAAATGCAGGAGACACGGTCGAGGGCGTTCTTGACCACTGAGGGGGGGAAGTTGCGGTCCTTGAAAAACGAGGACATCTGAGATGTACGGGAGTGGAATGCCTCATCCTGGGAGCAGATGCGGCGGAGGCGAAGGAATTGGGAATAGGGGATGGCATTTTTGCAAGCAGGTGGGTGGGAGGAGGTGTATTCTAGGTAGCTGTGGGAGTTGTGGGCTTGAAATGGATATCAGTTTCCAGGTGGTTGCCAGAGATGGAAACAGAGAGGTCCAGGAAGGAGAGAGAGGTGTTAGAGATGGTCCAGATGAACTTAAGGTTGGGGTGGAAGGTGTTGGTGAAGTGGATGAACTGTTCAAGCTCCTCGTGGGAGCACGAGGCAGCGCCGATACAGTCATCAATGTAACGGAGGAAGAAGTCGGGTTTAGGGCCAGTGTAGCTACGGAAGAGGGATTGTTCCACATAACCTACAAAGAGGCAGGCATAGATTGGGCCCATGCGAGTACCCATGGCCACCCCCTTTGTCTGTAGGAAGTGCGAGGAATTGAAAGAGAAGTTGTTGAGGGTGAGGACGAGTTCGGCTAAGCGGATGAGGGTTCAGTGGAGGGGGACTGGTCGGGCCTGCGGGACAGGAAGACGCAGAGGGCCTTTAGGGGAATGAAGATGTATAAGGACTGGACGTCCATGGTAAAGATGAGGTATTGGGGACCGGGGAATTGGAAGTTTTGGAGGAGGTGGAGGACGTGGGTGGTGTCACGGATGTAGGTGGGGAGTTCCTGGACCAAGGGGGAGAAAATGGAGTCAGAATAGGTGGAGATAAGTTTGGTGGGGCAGGAGCAGGCGGAGACAATGGGTCAACCTATGTTGTATCATAGTTCAGCCTGCAAGGATTAGCGTGTCATTAGCAACCGCCTCTACAATGGAACAGAGAGGATTCAAGATCTGCATGCTATCAAGTTGGTACCAGAGTCCTCCATCTTCTATGACACTGACAGAAGACTTTGTGGTGGCCCGCCAATGCTTCCAAACCTTTCATTGTGCCTATGTATCAGCATTTTTATGTGCCTCATTGGAGTGTGAAGTGAGCATGTTGTCTGAATTAAAATGATCAGGAATGGATTATTAATTTATCCAGTTCCCACCACCACCACCTTTCACCTCTGTTGTATAAAAATGAATGATAATCAGCATGCCAACAGCCATTTATATAATCTCTTTCACATTATGAATGAACTGTCCTAATGGATTTTCATGTTTTTTTTATTATTCATTCATGGGATGTGGGCATCGCTGCCTAGACCAGCATTTATTGCCCATCCCTCATTGCCTAGAGGAAGATAGGAGTCACTATATTGCTGTGGGTTTGGAGTCACATGTAGGCCAAACTAAGTAAGGATGACAGATTTCCTTCCCTAACATCATTCGTGAACCAGATTTTTATTTTTCCTAACAATTGACAATAGCTCCATGGTCATCATTAGAGCTCTAATTCCAGTATTTTTATTTTTTATTTAAATTCAAATTCCACCATCTACCATGGTAGGATTTGAACCCAAATGCCCAAAACATTATCTGAGTTACTGGATTATTATAGATTTCCAGCATCTGCAGTGTTGTCCTTTACAATCTCTATCTCCCTGCTCAGGTGGATGCAAAAAACCTATGGGAACATTTTGAAGAAGACCGTGGAATTATTCCTAGAGTCCTGGCCAATATTTAACACTCAATGGCATCATTGAAAGAGATTATCATCTCTGCTGGGAGTTTGCCATGCACAAAATGGCTGCAACATTTCCTGTATTACAACAATGACTATACTTCAAATGCGTCTCATGTGAAGTCCTTTGAGACTTTGTAGTCAGAAAAAGCACTATATAAATCAATTCATTCCTTAACTTCTTTGAAATAAATCCCGTGAGGCTTATTTATTTCACCATCAATGAAAATCCCAATTTTTCTAACTGTATCTGACAAATTGCCTTTCCTGGGAAGGCCAGCAATTACAGCATTAGATGATGATGCCCCACCGTCCTGAGCCGCAGCTGTCCAATCACATAGCACTCATTGTGCAATCACTTTATTGTTCGATCTACATTCTATCAAGGACAACGACATTTTTTCATTCAAGATAAAAGGAAGTACAAAATGTTTGAAATTGAGATAAAAACAAGAAATGGTGGAAATCCACAACGAGACTTAACATCTAAAAAGAATGACAAAGAAATTGCGTAGGCCTTTCCTCAGACGATAGTGTCCCTCAAGACACTGAATTCATAAAGTCTCTCCCTGAAAAGAAAATCTTTCTCCTTCAGGGTCTGATCAATCTTCTCATGTTTCCAGTATTTTCCTTCTGTAACAAAAAAATTATTTGTAAATATTTTATATTTATAGATTTTTGGGGTTCTCAGTACTTTGGGTGAAAAAGATATAGACGTTTCACAATTTTGGGGAATAAACATTTGGCTCGGTTTAAAAATAACCCCGTTGGAATGAAACACTGTGGATTTTGCAGGTCCTCCAAGGAAAATTTCCTCATTTTGTTAACTGAGACAAACAACCAAGATGGGTTAAAATGAAATACTTTAGACATGTGTTGAAGAAATAAAATTTGGGAGTGTTTTAGAATAACAAACCTGTGGAGAGAATGTTTCCTTAAAATAATTCTTATTAAAGTATTTGCAAGTCATTAAAATATTATTACAGGCATGTAAACTGTTGCAGACTATTGAAAGAAAAAAAGGTCTAAATATGAAAGCGTCTTCAAACAATAAGGATTTTTTCCCTATTAATATGAGTTTCCAGGGAAATATATTGTAAAATGTAATATTTTTCCATTGGGAAAGCTTTAAAAATATGCAATTGCAATAATAAAAGATTGCCAGAAATGGAACAGAGTAAATTCAAATTTTCATTAAAAAGTCATAGTGATGCAATTTATTTTCTTGTTGCAATATTTTTACAGGCCATATGCTGCTGAAAGAACCTCATCCCAAATGTATACGTAGAATTAAACCATTAACCATTCAATGACATAGAATATGCTTCTGCTCCCAGATGTTGATGTGTTTAGCAAATTTTCAATTTTACTGAGAAATGATATTAATTCTTTAGGTTAAAAAAAGAGATTTGATGATGAGATTGTTGAAGCATAGCTGATATTAATGCATTCATGGATAATCAGAAATTTGATTGAAGCATAACGTTGCGTTTTCTGATAAAAGTTTTTTTTCCCTCTTCGGCAGTTGTAAACAATATGACTTGGAATCTGAACAATTGACTATTGGATAACGGCAAGAGACCATCAGCCCACCCATATTGAAAAGTCAGTTACATTCATAGAACGGGCTGACTTTATTCAATGTTATACAGACCAGGTAATCATCTGCTAATGTAATAAAGGTGACTAATCTATTTGTTAACATAGGAATCTCATTTGATGTATTAACATATTTCCGCGCAATATCGCAATGCAATTTCAATCAAAGTGAATTTGGGAGTGACTAGATCTTTGCACCACATTAAGATTAACTGATAATTCTTCTAGATCTCAATTTCCAAAACTCTTACCTCTCTTAATAATCCATTCTTTCTTTAATCTTCACACTTTTAAAATCCAATTTAGCCTCTCTTCTCCTCTTCTCAGGTTTTTATTGTGATGTGTCTCATCAGATTCATGGGGGCAACATCAAGGTAAAGGCACTTTGTACAGGAATATCAAACGTTCAATCGCCAGTAGAGTGCTGGCAGCCAAAATGGTATCTACCTACATCATACTCCCCATGTTCATACCCTGACACTGGAATTAGGTCACTTGCAATGGATGATCAGAGGCCTTATGATCTGATTTTGAGGAAGTTGACAGGCTGTTGAATCTAGATGTTCAAATTCATGAGGGCAAAGAGCAGTGAAAATAAAGGTTATTTGTGCTATTAAAGAGGGTCAAGAACCACAGAGAATGAAATACGGCCAAGAAACTTTGGTAAGTTGAGAAAAAATATTTTTATGCAGCAAATAATTAGATCTGAATAGAATTGCTTTTGAGTGTGGTGGAAACAAATCCAAAAGTGGCTTTCCAAACACAATTAGACAATTATCTGAAGAGAAATAACACAGGGCTCTGATGGTGTAAGCAAAATTGACAAGCTGAATAGTCCCTTCTATACTGCAATCTTTCTTTTTAAGATTCTAGTTTGAAATTCAAATGTGCAGTATGAAGTAGGTCTTCTTTTGCATATCCACTGGTCTTTAAAGGAATCAATGAATATTCTCAACAAAAAGGTGAGCTTTTGAGTTTTTTGTTATTTAACTCAATACCATGGTCCTGATTATTCAACACCTTCCCATTTGGCCACCTACTTTAGTCAGTGTTGTAGCTGGCTAAATTGATTTTTCACAATCAGGCAAGCTATATCGGGATCCCTGATTAGTATCTGCAGCTTGCTTGGAATTACTGAGGTAAGATCCGTGGCCAAGTTGGGAATAAACCTTAGGATTTTATAGTTGGATATGTGGGAGTGGATTTTCAGCTCTGATGAGGAAGGGATCCAAAGTGGGGACTTGGTGGGATGGGTTGAGGTAAAAATTATCCCATCAGCTAGCGCACCAGTTATTCAACTTCAACTTGCCTTTAGCCATTTTTGCCATGGCTGATCTGACTTGTTAAGAGTCACTTGCTGTCAATTAAAGGAGGCCTTCTGGGATTTTCCAGGAAGTTGGCCAGAGGACCAGTGCTCCAGGCAGGTCCAAAGGCCCTCCCGAGCTGCCTAAACGTTTAAGCAGGTGACATCCTGTTGTTGACTATCTTGAAGAAGGGCTCCCCATTCCAATTCTTCACCTTACCTAATTATTGACGGCCATGAAGAGAAGGAACCTCCACCTTGAAGAACTTTCTTTCTTGCTTACTTTCATTCATATCCTGCTACTCCTTTCAGGCTGCAAGGCTACAAACTGGTTCTCCAGCTTTGAGAACCACCTTTCATCTTCACAATGGAAAAGAAACCTGTCTCCACACCAATTCAGTGGAGCCTGTGAAAATCACAGTGTCCACATCTTCTTGTCTCTGGATAGACAGACACTGGGGGTACCAGAGTAGAAATGTATCAGGATGTCTTGGATGCTGCAGTACGTTGATTATTTGAATGCTTGGAAAGTTTAAACTCTCAGTAAGTAATCATCCAGTGTCTAGACCCTCAAAAAGCTTCCCAATTCTAGTTAGAGTCATCCCTTCAACCACCTAGCACCATATTTCTCACCCATCCCTCAACTACCTCCCGCTATGCTCAAACACCAACCTGACAATGTATACTTTCACCCGTCTACCTGCCAGCTTACCCCTCTCCCACTTACCCTGCACACTTACCTTCTCTCAGCATCTGTCAAAATGGCTTTGGGGCTCACAAATATTTTTACTTACTGAATGTAGTGTATTGGCTTCCAATGCTGTATTGTCATTTCCCTTGATGAAGCAACAGAGGCTTGAGTCCCGAGGATTATCCAGATTGTGGGGATTCCCAATTACAGAAGGGTGGCACAGTGGCTCAGTGTTACCACTGCTCCCTCACAGCACCAGGGACCCGGTTTGTTTCCACCCTCAGATGACTGTCTATGTGGAGTTTGCATATTCTCCTCATGTCTACATGTGTTTCCATTATGTGCTCTGGCTTCGTCCCCTAGTCCAAAGATGTGCAGGTTAGATGGATTGACCATGGTAAATTGCCCATAGCATCCAGGGATGTACAGGCTAGGTGGATTAGCCATGGGAAATGTAGGGTTACAGAGATAGGATGGGTCTGGATAGGATGCTCCTCGGAGGTGTTGGCTTGATGGGCCGAATGGCCTGCTACCACACTGCAGGGACTCTGTGATCCAACCCCCACAGCATTCTGGGATATCTGAGCCTGTTCAATTTGGTCACTTGTTCATATCCATTTTTTAACACTTCTAAGTTGGTGGTAGTGCCTTCAGTTGTGTGAACTATAAGCTCTTATAGTCCTTTCTTAAATCCATCCACCTCTCTACCTAACTCCCTACTTTTAAAATACTCCTTAAAATCTGCTTCATTTATCTCCTCATGTGACTCAATGGCAAATTAACCTCCAAACATTTCCATAAATTTGTTGGGATAACTGCTAAATCTTGCAATGCTACAGCCAGAATGTGGATGATAGCCTAATCAGTTTCATTGCAATATTTAACTAACAACCTGTTTATCATAACTAAATCAGGCACCCACCCATAGCCCCCCATCCCCACTAAAGCTGGTGGTGAGAGTTTCAAGGTGGGATGCCTAATGTTCCAGATTGTTTACATGTTAAACCCTGGTAGGATGTTCTCTCATCCTTTCTTGAGAAATAAAAGTCAGCCTGTAGCAAGATTTAAAATGTAAGAGTGGGCAAAATCCTCCCAAGCCCTGAATGAATTGGGTTATGCTGACAAATTTGAGTGAGTTCCATGAGAAGTTAAGCAAGGCCTTTCTCAATATCAGGAGCAATTCATAGATATCCAGACACTGAGATGAGTTCTTTGCTAATGAGTGATGAGAGGTTCGTCTTATCAATATGCAGCTTCTTTTTCTACCATGTGCCAGATAAAAATAAGACACCAAGAATACCTAATGTGAAAACTACTCCAGCTTGCTGCTTATTCCTCTGGGTCTCTATCTTGGATACCTGGCATGAACATCTCATGGCACACTCCTGGACAGAGATCTGGAATATTGCAGCAGTCGTGAGTAGTCAGTCCAGCGAATCTAAAACACTATTAACATACACTTATACAGCACCAACATGCTTCACAGGACCATTAGAAAAATAAAACTGACATAAAGGTGAAATGAGTTTTAACGGGTATCTCAAAACATGAGGTAGAGGTAGAGAGGTAAAGAGATTCAAGGCAGACCTTGAAAAGCTTGGGCCCCAGACAAGGCATAACCACAAACAGGGGAGTGATAGAAATTGGATATGAGTAAGTGACCAAGGAGAATAAGTGCAGATATCTCAGAGTGCTTTTGGGGTGGAAGAGATTAATGAAATATGGACGGGCGAGGCAATTAAATAATCCATAAGCTAGCTTAACATCTGAGAGTTTGCTGGGCTAGAATTTAATATAGTTCAGGGAGCATGCAGGAGAGATTAGGGAATGGAATTTGGTGTGAGTTAAGATGCAGGCAGAGGAGTTTTGAATGACTTCAAGATTGTAGGTAATTCTTATTGTGTTTTGAGACTGCAAGACGTGTCTGCTGCTCATTCTGCACAAAAAACACTGCAAGGACTGCAGCTTTCCTCATTTAGTCCAGCTTTAATAATTAAATGCTAATATTATCCATTATTAACAGAACAATCAGTTGTAGCACTGGTATTATTAAGCATTCCATTTGCTGTTGAATGCAAAGTTCAGCGTTTCTTCAAACACGTCAAGAGAGAAAAGGTTTTATTGTTTTATTTATGTAACACTGCTTCAAATTCTATTCCAAATATACACACTCTGAATTAAAGCTGATAGTACAGTTAGTTACTATTGTTTGTGGTTAGTGATTCTTCTCTGATATGGATATCCAACTTTCTGTGGATTTCTCCTTTTCATTCTCATCACTCTATTTCCTTGAATCAGTGTCGTCATTGGCATGCCTGTCCCCGCTGCCACAATTGCCTGCAGTCTGAGACAGGGGTATTGGTAATTCACTTTATGGATTAGTCACTTGTCAGGATTGCAACTTGTTCTGAGTTGATTGCACAGAAATATTTCATATATAAACTATGCACAAAAATTGTGCTTTTGAAATTGATTTTTTTGTGCCAATTGGCTCTACATTTCAAGGTATAGAAGCATGACTTACAAAAGTGAATAGTCATAACTTTTATCATCATATATTTTATTATCACAATACTGATATAATTTCACTTTACTTTGCTCCTTGTTGCCTTTGAGATTTGGCAAAACATGGTGTTCCCATCTTGAATACTGATTTGTGGCCAGGCAACGTGGTAAGATTTTCTTCCTTATCAAATGGAATATATTCAGGGCACTTTTCCAGTGGTTCACCAGGACCCTTCAGAATGGGAAGCAGGGAGTAGGGGTTCTTATTTGGACAGGAGGCATAATTTCTGTTTCCCAGCCATAGATTAAACTTTAGCTTACATTGCTGACAGGCAGGTTGGTTTTCCAGACACTAGTCAGCAGGAACCCCTTTTACATTCATTAGCCTGTCGTAATTACTCATTAACACCCCAGCCCACGGCAATTATGTTCACAATTTTGTTAGTCTCTTCACAAATAAATATATGAGGAATGTGCCTGGTGAGGTCATTGCCACTTTCCAAGCTCTGGACAGTACAAACTTCTTTGGGAACTTCGTTCCCTCAGCTAAAGATATATTTGTTGAAATGTTTATGGTTTTCAGTTTTGTGTCTCTCCATGTAATTCAGTTCACGAAAGCTGAACGGGCCCACCAGCGTGCACAAGTGAGGCATCCACATGGCTGATTTCAGCAAAACCGACCAGGCCAGGTAAGTAGGGCTCATCTTTGTGTGAGATCAACATGAAATGGAGATTAACCTAAAGGAGGATAAACATAAAATGGAGATTAATGGAAAAGGTGGATAGAGACATGTTTTGGGTGGAAAGGAAAAGTAAGCAATGAAACTTAATGGGTCTGATTATTGAGGGATCTTGGGGAATGATAGGAGCAAAGTAAGAGGTAGAGAGGACAGTAATACACATAGGTGCAGCAGGAACTAGGAAAGGTGGGAGCTGAACATTAAAGATGAGGAACATAACATTTTATGTTGGCGTATGAGGGAGGGAGAAAGACCAATGGAAAGACCAATGGAAGCATGATGTAAGGGTGAGGCTGGGCATGGAGATGGGGAATAGGGTTGAGGGAACTGCAGGAATATCCTGCGGATAGTCAAACATGGGGGTTGAGGAAGAGTGGACAGAATGGGAGATGAAAGGAGAAGGCCGTCAAGGTTACAGTATACTTGAAAGGGTCAGAGACAGAAGACATATCATTCTTCTGAACATGTACTCCCATTGGCTGGGCAGCTCAGCAAGAACTCTGCAGTACTCACTGGAGACGGTCTCCAGAAAAGTGATAGTTTACTGCAGTCTGTGTAACCCAGTTCTACAACGGGAGCTTCCTCTTTTCAGATCATACCTATGAATGAGAGCCTCAGCACTCTTTGAAACACTGAAACACATGAGAACATCCAGGGAGATCATCACCACTTAGAATGGAATGCAAAACTATTCCAGGCATAAACAGGTTGCATGACACCACAAGAATGTGGAAAATTATAGAACATTGATTTACATTTTAGTATTTTATGAAAGGTTGGTACTCATGTACCCAAGGTGACTTCAATGTTCTTTCATTGTCCGACCATAATATCTTGGTCTTATCTCAGTAGCCACTGCTGAGGTGGTAGAATCCTGTAGAGTGCTTTGCCAGCTTGCCCTGGATGACTTTGGCCGATGTCCTTTGATAAATTGTGACCTAGAGGGCTCCTTCCTGCTGGGAATCTTGCAGCTATGAACTCCTTGACCTGAAATGGATAAAACCATAAGGTATGTTATGTGATTTATATATGCTTTAAAATCATTTGTTTTCAAGTTTAGATTTTGAACCAGTTGTATATGGGGTATTCTGTGTATCTGAAGGGACTTTGTGATTAATTTGTAAGTATTTCTGTAGCCATGGTGATTTCTTTTAAAACAGTTTGAGAGATAAATTCCAAGAACTAATATTTTGGTTTGTTCATTGGAAAGTGAGCATTTCTGGCATTTATTGCCCATTCCTAGTTGTCCTTGAGAAGGTGGTGGTAAGCTGCCTTTTTGAACCGCTGCAGAGAACATTTGGTGTGGGTAGACCCACAATGCTATTTGGAAGGGAATTCCAGAATTTTGATCCAGCAACACTGAAGGAATGGTGATATATGGCTTGGAGAGGAACTTGCAAGTGGTGGTGCTCTCATGTATCGGCTGTCCTTCTCCTTCTAGATGATAATGCCTGTGAGTTTAGAAAGTGCAATCTAGGGAACCTTGGTGCATTTCTGCAGTGCATTGTGTAGATGGTGCACATATCAGTGGTGGAGAAAGTAGATGTTTGTCGGATCTGGTGTCAATCAAGTGGACTGCTTTGTCCTGGAGGGAGTGAAGCTGCTTGAGTGTTGTTGGAGCTGCACTCATCCAGGGAAATGGGAAGTACTCCATTAGACTCCTGACTCGTGCCTCATAGATGACAGACAGTTTATGGGGAGACAGGAGGTGTGTTACTCACTGCAGTATTCCTAGAATCTGACCTTCTCTTGAAAGTACTCAATATATATGGCTAGTTCAGCTCAGTTTCTGGTCGTAGCAACCCCAAGATATTAATAATGGTGAATTAAGTGAGTGTAAAACCATCGAATGTCAAGGGGTGATGGTTGGATTCTCTCTTTTTGGAAATGCTCAATGTCTGGCACTTTGTGGCATGAATCTTAACTTGACACTTACCAGCCCAAACCCGGATATAGTAGGGGAATCAAGAGCTACAGGGAAAAACCAGGTAATGTCAGATCAGCCATGATCCTATTGAATGGCAGAGTAGGCAGATGGGCTGAATGGGCTGCTTCAGTGTCTGAAGAGTCACAATGGTGTTGAACAGTCATCAGTGAACATCCCCACTTCTGAGCTTATAGTGGAGGGCAGGTTATTGATGAAGCAGTTGAAGATGGTTGGGCCTAGGATTCTACCCTGAGGAACTCCTGCAAAGATGTCATGGAGTGGAGATGACTGACCTCCAACAACCATAACCACCTTCCTTTACACCAGGTATAACTCCAATCAGCAGCCACCTTCCCTTTGATTCTCATTGATTCCAATTTTGTCAGGCACCTTGATGCTACCCTCCATCAAATATGGCCTTGATGTCAAGGGCTGTTACTCTCACCTCACCTCTGGAATTCAGCTCTTTTGTCCATGTTTGAACCAAGGCTGTAATGAGGTCAGGAGCTGAGCAGCTGTCGTAAACCCAAACTGTGCATCTCTCAGCAGGTTTTTGCTGAACAAGTGCTGCTAAATAGCACTGCTGATGACATTAGAACAGTTTACAAGCAAACAAAGTAATATGTGAGGTTTTCTGATGGCATATTTTGAATTTGTTTTTCAGGTTTTGGAGAAAGCATGCATAGCCTGGAGAGAAATCTTTTAGTTTTAGTTTCTACTTGGAGAGTTTAGCAGAAGTCGTAACTGCAGATGGATGTATAAAACTGTTGCAGATGAGAAAGGAAGAGATAATTTAGATTTGTAAACCTGCACTGTTATGTATACATCACTCACTGAAGTGAAGTCTCTGCACTTATGGAGGGTGAAGTGCAATGCTTTGATTATGCAATCTCTGAAGGCCCCGACTGTTCCTCCTCAGAAATGTCATCTATGGAGCTGGGAGATATCCTTGGAAGTTGAGTCTCTTTGACTTCTGGCCTTTACCTGACTCTGTGCTCCAGAGACGGCAAAGAATAACTTTATCAGAGATAGTAGGAACTGCAGATGCTGGAGAATCCGAGACAACAAGGTGCAGGGCTGGATGAACACAGCAGGTCAAGCAGCATCATAGGAGCAGAGAGGCTGACGTTTCGGGCCTAGACCCT
>NC_063332.1:87827177-87888408 GCF_021869965.1 Rhincodon typus | reverse complement strand
CATTGATACCATTGGGCTGCAGGGTTCCCAAGC
This sequence comes from Rhincodon typus, assembly GCF_021869965.1. NCBI lineage: Eukaryota > Metazoa > Chordata > Chondrichthyes > Orectolobiformes > Rhincodontidae > Rhincodon > Rhincodon typus. The sequence continues at coordinate 87,888,375 of NC_063332.1, read as the reverse complement.
GGAATATGAGTTGCTGTTCCTGCAGCCTTCGGGTGGCATCGTTGTGGCACTGCAGGAGGCACAGGATGGACATGTCGTCTGAGGATTTCACAAGCTTCAAAATCTCCCCTCCCCCTACCACATCCCAAAACCAGCCCAGCTCGTCCCCGTCTCCCTAACCTGTTCTTCCTCCCACCTATTCCCTCCTCCCACCTCAAGCCGCACCCCCATCTCCTACCTACTAACCTCATCCCGCCCCCTTGACCTGTCCGTCCTCCCTGGACTGACCTATCTCCTTCCTACCTCCCCACCTACACTCACCTTTACTGGCTCCATCCCCGCCTCTTCGACCTGTCTGTTTCCTCTCCACCTATCTTCTCCTCTATCCATCTTCTATCCGCCTCCCCCCCCTCCCTATTTATTTCAGAACCCCCTTCCCCTCCCCCATTTCTGATGAAGGGTCTAGGCCCGAAACGTCAGCCTTCCTGCTCCTATGATGCTGCTTGGCCTGCTGTGTTCATCCAGCTCTACACCTTGTTATCCATGTCAGTCCAGCTTGATTTCCTGTCTTAAAATCGGTAAACCAAGCTAAAAGTATGGCCACTTTAAGTAAATGTTTCACTATCTCTCTTGGGAACTCAAGCACAATAATAACAGTTGCCCAGAAGTCCACTGCAAATCTATTTAAATTTTATTTATCCAGTGGTGTATAATTTTGCATCACATCAGTGAATCAGCTAACTCTACAGCACCATGGCTGCATGAATGTCTATTAGTGTCAGCCTGACGCATGTAGCGAAAATAGCATCTTGCCTGGGGCACTTAGCATCATTTTGGAAGTGAGCAACCCTGATGTTTTTGAATCAGCTTTTGTACATTTATAGCCAAGTGTCTAGGGTAAGCAGTAAACTGACTGAAAATCAAAATCACCCTTTTGCGCTTTACACATTAATGACATGGATCTAACTGATTGCTGAGTTGAGTTTGCTTCTTGCATACTTAATTGCTGCTACAATACTAGGATTTTGCTCAGGTACCAGTCAGTGCTTGGAGCTGATGATGCACTGCTCCAATAAAGATGAATAGGTTTCACAGTTTCCAAGGTGCACATGATTGATTTCCACAGTAAGATGATGAACAGCACACTGCACATTTTAACAATCACCTGAGATCATGAAGGCATAAATACTGCAGATGAGTATTCTAATAAACAAAAACCACAAGTTTAATTTAAAGTAAATATGATTTGAAACATTCCAAATATCTCATAGTCTACATCACTGAATAACTAGTTGGAAATAGAAAGAAACTGAATTAACTAAAGACTTTTTCATAATATAAAATAAAGCTACATTCATAACATTGTAAAATAAGTGCATTATCTTTTAATATATGCATCATGAAAACCTGTGTGTATGTAGGTATCTGTCTAATACAGTACGGTAACATCACACATTTTGAGCAAAGACTGAATTACTCATAATTGCACTGGCGTTTTAAACTGTTATTCTTTGCTAAAGTGAAATATTAGCCAAGGATCACATGCTAAACCATAGAGGTTGTTGAAGTATAACGAGATATATTTGATAACATAATTGATTGAGGCTTTAAGTATGTTCTAAAATTTGCAGGAGGAAAGTGTCTATAGCATATTATCCAACCCATTTGAGTATGCAAACTAGGTAAAGTAGAAAGTGCACCCTCACTACATCTCAAATTCTTTTCTAATTTTCACTTCCAATTGAGACATTACTTATTCTACAGCAAGCACCACCTCCCGCCCACTGGTCCTCAACACAATTGTAATGGCTTCAGCACTCAGCTCCATTACCATATTTGAAAGCTTTTGCAGTTAATACATCTCTACTGATTTCTACTGAATAAAATGAATTTGTCATTTTCCTCCAAAATTTTTTTAGTTATGAATTGTCAGTTTTATACAGCCCATAAATCTGAGCAAATTCAAGTGAAGCATTGCTGAATTTTGGTGAACTTGTTTCAGGTTTTACCAGATTCAGACAAACACCACAGTAAGCATCAGCCAGGACTGACATCCATGAACTTAACATTGTCCTTTAGAGGGACAGGCATTTGTAATTTTAAAAACCTGTAGCAGCTGAATGAGACAGTTGTATTTTGAACATAAGAAATAAGAGCAATGATAGGCCATTTAGCCTTTCAAGCTTGATTACCATCTTACACTGTTCCCTAATTTCCTTAGTACCCAGAAATCTGTCAACCTCCCTCTTAAGCACACTTAGCAATTAAGTATCCACAACCTTCTGAAGTACAGCATTGCAAAAATTCACAAACTGTTGAGTGAAGAAATTTACTCTCATTTAAGTCCTAAATGTGATCCCCCCTTTTCTAGATTCCGTAGGGAGGGGAATATTATCTCAGCATCTATCCTGTCAAATTCATTAATAATTTTGTGTTATTATATAGGTGTACTTATTTCATCTTCTCTCACGCCAAGCTATACTACTTTAAATTGTATCGTATCTGCCAATTTTCTGCCCATTCAATTATCTACCTATATCCTTATGTGTGTTTTCTTCAGAATATAATGCAAAGATCATACACTTAGCTGTTGTTCTCTGACACCTATTCTTTGCTTCCAAATTTTTAACTCGCACTGTCCATATGGTCACATTACTTTAATTTCAAATGCCATTATTATTGTAACGTGATTAATGCACATGTGTCTTTAACATCAGATACAAGCCATAACATGGATGATAAGGATTAATTCTCACTCTTTGCTATTTATAGTCAAATCATAACTGCACTTACTGTATATTTTAATAATTTCATTTTAATTGCAAGTAATAAATTATTCCCATTTTGACTGTAATATGTGTACACTTTGTCTTGTAGCATCTGGAAGTAAATATTTCCAAACTCATAATATCGGAATGATTGAATGGTGTCACTAATTTACTCCATTTGCTTGGTCGAGAAAGATAAAAGTTTATTGATTCTCTAGCCCAAGATGCAAACAGAAAATTAAATACATCCTCATGTAATGCAATTTTATTGAAGTACATATGGTTGGTCATATATCATTCACAACTTTATTTGTCAAGTATGACATCAACATACCCATGGGAACCACAACATTCCATTTATAAATTAAGAAAAACCAAATATCTATCCAACTAAATGCATTCCATAATTCTCAAATAGTCAGAACAGCACAAAGGGTTTATGTCATCATCAGTACCATGTCTATAAAAATTGGCAGCATGATCCAGTGCTCATATAAAAGGTGATTCTCCTGATGGACCACTTTTATGAGAATTGATTTTCTTACAGAACCTTTCGTACTTAAAAATAATCATATCAGTGAGAATACATTTGCAAGCTGCTTCAATGTCATTGTGACCATGGTAGATTTCCTTTCAAGGTTATCACATGCAATAATGACTAAAAGTAAAACACAAAAAACACTATTACCAAGATTTCCCAAAGTAACTAGTCTCCGGCCAAAGTTACTTGTCAACGGCACATAATCAAAATTTCCCCAATACGTTGAATTAAGTTAAATTTAATGGAACAAAATCTTGTGTAAGTGAAATTAAAATCAAAACTTGCAATGGCAATAGAACTGTGAAATGTATATGCTGAATATGTAGTTGGTTTAAAATTCTTTTACCCAAAAATTATTTCAGCAGAAAGGCATAGATTGATAGTGATTGTGCCAATTGCAATCAAATCAGCTTAGCACACATTTCTATATCATTCATTTCTCCAACCCAAATTGCAATTAGCAGAAAAACAGACGAAGTATTTTGTTCTCCAAAGTGCATTGTGTGAGCAATGCTACAATTAAGCTTAATGATACAAGCTTAACTGTTAGTTAATGGTGTGATGAACTGCATTATTGAGCTCTGATGTGTTCTTCTTTCCCATATAATTTAGATATTGGAGTTAAGCCAGCATTTCTTCAAGTGGAGACAGCCCAGGTAAATGTATGGTCCTCCAACGAAAGACAAGTTGGAAGTCGTATACCCTGGGGTCAGTCTTAGGCCCACTAACTGCTTTGGTTCCTTTGATTATGGTCCCTTGTGCATCCCCAATTTTAATCAATCCCCTCCCGCCCCCCAATATCCCCCCTACAACTCCCCACCCTCCTCTGCCCATGGCAACTGTACTGGTAGCTGTACAGGCCCAAAGTTCTGGAATTCCCTCCCTAAACTTTTCTTGCTCTCTCTCTCGTTCCATTTTTCTCCTCCTTTAATAAACATCCTGGAAATCAACCTCTTTCACCAAGCTTTTTGTCATTTGTCGTACTGTCTTGTAATGTGGCATGGTGATAACTCATACCTGAAGCATTGTGAGACATTTTACTGTGTTAAAGGACCTATTTAAATGCAAGCTGTTAATGTTGTCTTTGGCGTATATAGATGATTGAAGTTTGGAAAAGGGAGCATAATTTCAAAACTTGTCAACATGAAAGCAGAATGGAGGTTTGGAGAAATTTCTTTGCACAGAGGAGATGTTGCAGCACAGAATGTTTATCCTCGGGACAATGAGGATAAGAAAGTTTTGAAAAATATTTAAAGCAGAGGAGTATCCAGCACTGCGAATAGTAGAATATCTTTTGAATTGCTCCATCTTAGAACTATTACAGACAGGATGAAGTTTTTTTGGCTGTTGTCTCTATGGGTATCCAGAAAAAAGAAGACTTTTCACAAAATGAGACCAGTTTGGGTTGAAGGTCACATCTGGAAATCGGTCAGAAATTGGTTTAGAGATTGGGGATAAATTGTATGCACTCAGATTGGCAGGATATGGACAATAAATAGCACAGATGGAAAAAGAAGACTACAAAGGGACATAGACTAAATGAGTGTGAAAAATATCAGCAGATGGAGTTTATTGTGGGCAAATGTGTGATCATTCACTTTCAACCTAAAAATGACAAATCATAATGTTTTCGAAATGGTGAGAGACTAGGAGCTAGAGAAGATCTAAAAGATTTGAGAATGCAAATACTCAAGTTCTCCAACTGAAGTTTGTTATACAGGTTTCGGCATAATATTTCAGGAAAAATAAAGAAAGGGTGCAATGCAGACACATCAGAATGTTGCCAAAGTCACAAAGGTTAAATTATGATCATATTGCATAATCTTGAATGGGAAAAACTTTGAACAATATCATGACATTGCTGGTTTTCCCTAGATGCAACAGATGATTGATTGTATCTATATTTCCAGTTGGGCCCCTATGCATGATAATATGACATGCATGAATCAGAAGAAGTTCTGCCTGTTCAGCATTCTACAATTAATCATTTCTTGTCTAGAAAGGCAACGAGCAGTAAAAAATAGGATCCTAGATATTAGCAAATAGGGCAAATTGGGGGATGGGTAAAGGACCAAACTAGTAATTTGGGGATTGTGGGGGTTAGGAGAGGTGTCCCAGAAATGAAAAAAATTCTAAGTGTAAACAAAACTGGAGAGGAGAGCATAGAATATACAAAACTAATTGAGAATATGGATGGCCAGGGAATAAATAAAATAAATGAACAAGACTTTTGAAAATTAAATGAGAGAAACTGCTATTAAAAATGGGTTAATTCACTCATACAGCAATGCTGATAGTGTTTGTAATGTAACAGGGGAATGAAGGCAACAATACTTTGCAAATAACCAGATATATTAGGAATTGTTCAGACATGGCTTCAAAAATCAGAACTGTGAATTAAATGTTGCAGGTTATGGCATATTTAAATAAGATAGAGAGAGAAAAAGTGTAGGTAAAGCAGCTGCACTTATTAGAAATAACTTGATAGCAATGGAAGAAAGTGAATCAAAAATGGAATCCATGTGGATAGAGATAAAATGTAATTCAGGATCAGTTCCACTAAATGGTGTTGTCAACAGATGACCTAATATTGAAAGGGAGGCTAGGGAAGAAATATGACAGACAAATTAGGGAGTGGGGGAAAAAGATTTGGAACAATAACCTTTTGAAAATTTGACTACTCCAAAGTTAATTGGACAGAATAAATGGGTAAATGAGATAAGAGGATAGAGTCTTTGCAATTTATAAAGGACTTCTTTCTAAACCAGCTTTCAAGAAACTGAATAAGGGCATAAATGCTCCAGGAATTAGGAATGGGGAATGAACAAGAGCAAGTGTGAGATATATAAGCAGCAGAATATGTAGATAATAGTAACAAAAATGTAATACTCATAAAGATAATAAATGAATAAATAAGCACCACAAAGACCAAGACAGCAGAAGAATGAAAAGCTGGTTTTGTTGGCCAGAGAATAGAAATTGGAAAAACAAAATTAACAATAATATTAGCATACAATGATAGAGAAAAACATGGGTAAACTTGAAAAATGGTGCTCATTACAGTCCATAAAAATATATCTGTTCAGTAACAAGGACAAATGAAATAAAAATTGGAAAACATGGATGTATTGTGAAAGAAAAGAATAAAATTGAGGGGTAGGGAAAGAGGTATACATTAAGAACTTGAACAGCAAGGGAGAGTGTGATGAGGAAGGATACAAAAAGATTAAAAGTTAAGACAAAAAGAAACGTTCATATGGCAAAGAAGAGCTATGAAATTAAATGTATAAGGAATATAAAACATAACAGGCACACCGATTAAAAAAATGACAGTCAGGATGAGAATTACGTGATTCACAACTGGACAAAATATGATCACAGGCAATGATAGCGCAATAACAGTAATATTAAATACTTTGTTTCAGTGAAGCAAAATGTGTGGACATACTTTCAGAAATGGGAATGAAATAGATTTAAGTAGATTTAAAACATAGAGAGAAAAGATTTTGACAAACATAATCAAGTGCAAAGACAACTGGTCTGGACAGATTTCACCCAAGTATTTTAAAGAGTCTAGGAGAGACAGTAGAGATACTGATATACACATTTAATAGTTTGTTGCACAATGGGGTAGGTCCAAAGGACAGGCAAGTATCTAACATCAAAACTATATTATAGAGCTATCTTTAAAAAGAGATATTGAATATGCCCATAAATTGTTAGACAAGTCAGCTTAGCATTAGTGATAGGACATGAATGAAATCATCAATAAAGATGATGATGAGTATTGCTGAAAAATATACACTTTGTCGAACCTTTTTGTCTTGCACTCATCAGGACAATTCACAAGAGATACCAGTGTAAAGGGAATGCAACATTTATAAGCAGTATGAGAGTGCTGATTAAGATTGGTCAAGAATTTGCCCTGAGAAAAAAAATCACAGGATGGTTTGCAAATATTTTCTTGCATTGAAACAGCCACACAATATGCACACACAAAAGCAGAAATTTCTGAAAAGCTCAGCAGGTCTGTTAGCATCTGTGGAGAGAAATCAGAGTTAATTTTTGAGTTCAATGATCCTTCTTCGGGAGGGTTCCTTTTTTTACACAATATGAATATCTTTCCTGCCTGCAACTAACAGGGTTCTGTATGTTAACATATGTGGCTACTGTGGTCTACTATGAGCGTAAATGATAGTCCTAAATTGATTGTTGTTCAATTGTGAGTTTTGCAAAGGTGGACTGGTTGGCTAGTGTCAGTACCTCATTTGTTGCAAACACCCAAAGCGAAGTGCTACATAATATGATTTATCAGTCTTTGGGATATATGGCCGACATCCTTATTACTACACTGGCAATTATATTCATGTATTGTAATAATAATTGTAGCAGCATGAAACATCTATCTTTACCTATTGCTCAAGCTTTTAAGGTACTTCATTCTTCCAGGATAATCTAAAGAAGACTAAGAACCTTTTAGGACCAAAAGTGACTGCATTTGGCCTGTTTGTGATTTTGTGCAGAATATTTCGAAATAAATGATGTATAAAAGCTTCAAACCTCAGTGAAGGGCCACCTTGCCTTTTCCTTTAAAGTTTCTTGTTCAGTTAGCTCAGCTTTAATTGGTTTCTTACCATCCAACTTTTGCATTCTCTTGCTGTTATTTTCTTTGATTAGTATCTGTTCCTGAGACTCTTAAACAAACTGCCAAATCCCATCAAACTTACATCTTAACATGTGCTCCTAAACTTCTCCTCCCCAGCCTTCTGTTTCTTGAGCATTTTTTCTTACTGATCAGTCAGCACACTTTTTTGCATTCTGACTGTTTTTGTGATTGGTAAACTGCGCTGTTGCTGTTCCAGACCTTTTTTTTTCTTAATGACCTGCTTCTGTCTGAAAGAAACCTACAAACCCTACTTGGCATTCTAGAATCTGAATTTCCATGTTCACTACTTGGCTCATTAACTGGTTTGCTCACCATTTGAAAAGCCCTCCAATTTTCACTGATTTGATTAAAATCAACAAAGTTTACAAGAGGTGGGCCATATGCTCTCCCAGCTAAATGCACTGGAGATGTTGTAGTGACCTGAGTTTATTAAGTCTGGTCATCACATAATTTCAATGCTCTCCTAGCACAATTAGACAAGTTCCATGTGTACTGTGCTCTAGGTAAATGATGCATGCCGTACAACAAACAGAAAGTTGCACAATGAGAATAAGTCAAAACCCATCCCTTTCACGTTGCACCTGGGATTCAATGAAGTTCTGTCTGGCCTTTCAAGCTCAGTATTTCATCTCCTTGAATGCACATCTCAGTCAATGATGTGATTCTCAATCCTTTGCATCCAGGACATTCTCACATCCTCCCTTTATCAGCTCCAGTTGTAAGAAGCACAATGTGTCACAATGATGCAGAATATTCTTTCTGGGCTCTACTGCAAGGTCTCAGAAAAGCGGTCCAAACATCAAAACCTCATGTTAAGGGGGCCTTGACAGTGTTGTATCTCCAAGTTGCATGTCTGAGTGTTTCCGAAAGGTGCATTCACGTTTAGTGGAGGTATCTCATGTGTCCCAACAACTGCGTGGCCCAAAGACTTGATGGAGGCAAGAATATATGAGTAAGAGCCATGGCATGTCCCAGGGTATTTAGCACACAGATCCAAAATTTGGCCACACATAAAATGAACACTGATAGAGTGGAAGACCTTTCTATTCACAAATTCAGCAAGCTTTCGATAGGGCACTGTCAAAGGAAGGTCAGTGCAATAAGAATTGTGCCCTGGAGCAAGTGGCAGTTGATTGACAGGTCAGGGTCATGTTGACAGACTGAATGCTGATATTCCATAAAGCTGTCAACAAGACTGTGTTTGGTCTCCTCAAAGTAAATGAGACTGCACTGTGAGTAGTTAGCAGATTAAAAGAAATACAAGTAAATTGCTACTTCACCTGAAAACAGTGCCTGGGACCTTGCACAATGAGGAGTTAAAAGGTAAAAGAGCAATTGCTACTCCTCCTGTCAATGCATAGGAAGTTGAAAGGAAAGATAGCGGAGTGGATCAGAGTGTCATGTAAGGAATACTCATATCTCTGTCCTAGCCCCATTGCAGTGTTCCAGTGAAGTCTATGACAAGCTGAAGAAACAGCACCTCATTTTCTGCTTAGATGGTTCATAACCTTCTGGACTCAACTTTAAGTTTAAAAACTTCAGAACATGGACTCTGTCCTCCATTTTGTTTTGCCTGCCTTGGCTTCAAACTGCCCTTTGCTTTTTGTTCTGTAACACCTGAGATTTCCCTAGTCCTCCACCCGTCATCTGACCATCCCCCCTTCCACTTGTTCCTCCCTAATATTTTCTACAGTATAAAACCCATCATTTTTCCCACCCCTTCATCTTCTTTTCTGAAGAACACACAGATCAGACGTGAAAAGTTAAGAGATACCAAGAAATGCAGATGCTGGAGTCAGACACAACACAGTGTGATTAGGCCCTGCTGTGTTCCTCCAGCTCCACACTGTGTTGTCTCTGGAAAATTTAATTCTGTTTTCAACTCCACATAAGCTGCCAGACCTGCTAAATTTTTCCAGCACTTTTTGTTTTTATTTCAGATTTCCAGTAACAGAGTATTTTGCTTTAGTGTCGTTCTTTCACGACTTCAGTACCACCTTAAGGTTGAACTTCATCCTCTGAGCTGGAATAAAGCAGGCGATGGCAAATCCACCATCCATTATATGCAATGCATAGTATTCAGTTATACTGACTTTGTACAATAGGAAGTCAATTGTACATCAGCTGTTTTGAGACATGGCCCGAAATAGCGTCCTATTCTCTTGTAGGTAACACCTCCCCACCACACCCAATACTCTTTCCCACAGCACTTTAGTTCAAGTTCCTGTAAATACACAATGCACAATGATATTCTCACTGTTGTACAAAGTTTTGAAATCTAGCACAAAAAAGATGAGAGTTTTGGTTTGTTCGATGTACTGTATACAGAAAATCTTTGCATTCTCTCGTATTCTGTTTTCTTTATGTTCCACTCCTCATCACTGCAAGCCAAATTAATTGATTCTTCAAAGTGGTTTGAGATGTCTCATTAGTCTTCTTTTCAATAATCACGACATTTTAAGTTATGGAAGCAATTTTTAAAAAGCAACATTTTTTCTTCATGTGTGTAAGAAGCCAGCTAAGTCCAACAAGCTGATCCTTGTAAACGTCTTCCATCAAATTTTTAAAAATGGAAAATCACAAGCTGTGTACCTATGATCTATATTTCCAAAAGCTGATAGTCCATTTCCGCCAGTTTCTACACTACCATTGTTGGCTGGTACACCAACAATACCACAAAGATGACAGTTCCTGCTGCAACAAATCATTGTGATTCTTTGTGATGTATATAAGGCTTTCACCAGTTTTCAAACAGAAGTCTATTTTCTGGAATTATGCATCCCAATGGCTGGCTGAAAGCTGCAAGACACATAATGCTGGACGAAAACAGAAAGCTCATTTGGGAACAAACGGATTAATCAGCCACCTGCAGCAGTTTCAGTTCACAGCATTGTGCGAAATTTACCATGACAATGACATGGAAATTGATCAAAATGAGGAACCAGAGCCGTTGGCAAAGGAACTGGTCCAGATTTTCCGATGTCCAGATAGTCGTTTCTGGGAGTTCATTGTAGATGGGAGTTGTACATTGGGACCATGCAGATTCCCCCACCAGAGCAAACTATGAAGGAATTACCAGCAAATTGAAGTTTCTGCTGGGCAATTCCCCATTGCTTGGAACTTTCCCAAAAGTCTTCACTTAAATTGAGAATCTGGAGAAATCCATTGCAGTTACGTAAACAGTTATTCAGGAAACATTAGACAACTAGATACTTCATTCAACTCCTGAGTAACAATTAATCTGGCCCCCACTTACACCTCCCAAGGTTGTTTCCAAACCTATGCCCTGAATTGACACCATTAGGGGCCTACCTGAAAACTGGACATGATACCTCAGGGTCTGACAACAAACACACATACACACACACACACACACACACACACACACCACACACCCCACACACACACACACGCACACACACACACCATTACTTAACCACCTCACTGCACTCTGGTACCTTGCTTACCTAGCATTTTCCTTCCTGGCATCTTATCTACCTTGTACCATGCCTCCTCGCACCTTACTCCTTCCATGGGCTCTCGACCTTGCCATGGAATTCAGTTTTAGGTGTCTCTTAATTGAAGGTCTGTGCAGCCAGACAAAACAAATTACAGGGAATGCTGCCTGGCTCTCTATCCCTACACATTTGACATCCTACCTACCCCATAGCCTACTTCCTACCCAATTGATAACTTACTCACTTGGCACACTATTCCCTGACCCACCTGGCACCATACCCTTCCAGCACCTTCACCTCACACTTGTTTGAACTATTTACTGTTTAAGCAACTGTCAAATTGGCTGTCTGTTATTTTGCTCCTTTTAACTTCAGAATATGATCACTGTCTACTGTCACTCAGCTTTTCCTTCTAGAACTGTTCTATGCTATGAGAGACCTGACGGAATTGAAGACAGACTCTCAATTTCTGAAGAAGCTCTGATCAGAATCTCCAGTCAGAATTGCGAAGTTCTTTCATTGAGTTAAAAAAAAGAATGGTCTGGTAATCTGTGTGAGATTGCCATTCCTCAGAGAGTCCAGCCCACTGTTTTGTTTTAGTCATTGTAACTATGGTTATGGGATTTGGAATAGTAACTAACAGTTTTTTGAAGTCTAGGTTAACTTAGTAGATTGATCTTGAGGAAAAAAGGAATGAGATGTTGTTGCTGTGAATAATTTCTGCACGCCTAATTAAACTTGAGAGAATCTTCTCAAGCACATTATAGATATTTCATCAGAGCTAGATATAAGATGTGACCTGAATAACAAAACACCATGGTACTTAGAAATCTCTCAATCCAAAGTCCGAAAATATTTTTGCATAATTTTGATTCTAACACTCTTGACATGATCTGTCATTTTAGGAAAAGCATCTGAAGTATGTTTACTTCCTTAAGTATCTCCATATTAATATCTTTTTAAAATAAAGTTTTTTTTTAAATTACCTTGTGGGACAGGTGCATCACCGGCTGGACCTAGCTGCCCTTGAGAAGGTTGTGGTGAGCTGCCTTCTTGAGCTGCTGCAGCCCACATGCTTCAGGTACACCCATAATGTCCTTAGGGAGGAAATTCCAGGATTTTGACCCAGCAACAGTGAAGAAATGGTTGTTATATTTCCAAGTCAAGATGGTGAGTGGCTTGGAGGAGAACTTGCAGGTGGTGGCGTTTCCATGTATCTACTGCCCTGGTCCTTCTGAATGGAAGTGGTCTTGGGTTTCAAAGGTGCTGTCGCAAGATCTTTGGTAAATCTCTATCTTGCACACTGTGCTACTGAGCATTGTGGGTGGAGGAAGCAGATGCTGTGGATGTGGTGCCAACCAAGCGAGCTGCACTTGGATGGTGTCAAGCTTCTTGAGTGCTGTTGGAGCTGCACTCATCCAGGCAATTGAGGAATATTCCATCACACTCCTGATTTGTGACTTGTAGATGGTGGACAGTCGTTGGGGAGTCAGGAGGTGAGTTACTCATTGCAGTATTCCTAGTTTTTGACCTGGTCTTTCAACCATTGTATTTATAAAGTGAGTCCAGTTGGGTTTCCGGTCATGGTAATCCCCAGGGTGTTGATAGTGCACGATTCAGTGATGGTAATGTCATTAAATGTCAAGAGGTACTGATTAGATTGCCTCTTACTGAGGATGCTCATTGCCTGGCATTTGTGTGGCGTGATTCTTACTTGTCAGCCTAAGCCTTGATATTGTCCAAATCTTGTTGATTTTGAACATGGACTGCTTCAGTATCTGAGGAGCCATGAATGGTGCTGAACATTGTGTAATCATCCGCAGTTCTGACCTTATGATGGAGGGAAATTCATTGATAAAGCAGCTGAAGATGTTTGAGCCTAAGACAGGACCCTGAGGAGCTCCTGCAGAGATGTCCTGAATTTGAAATGACCAACCCCCAACAACTACGATCTTCCTATGTGCCAGGTGTCATGATGGAGGGTATTGTCAATATAAAGGCTGGACTTCGTCTCAGCAAGGACTGTGCGGTAGTCACTCTTACCCATACTGTCATGGATGGAAGAAACTGCAGCTGTCAGATTGAGCAGGATAACGTCAAGTATGTTTTTCCTTATGTTGGTTCCTTCATCTTCTGCTGCAGACCCAGTTCAGCAGCTATGTCCTTTAGGACGTGACCTATACAATCAGTAGTGATCACACAGAATACATTTTGTGACCTTGCCCATCTTCAGTGCTTCCTCCAAGTGTTGTACAACATAGAGGAGTACTCACTCATCAGCCAAGGGGGAACAGTATATGGTAATCAGAGGGAGGTTTTCTTGCTCACGTTTAAGCTGATGCCATCAGACTTCATGGAGTCCAGAGTTAATCTTGATGACTGCCAGGGCAACCCTCTTCCAACTATTGTATACTATTGTGCCACCACCTCTGCTGGGTCTGTCCTGCCAGATTGATAGTCTAGAAATAATACCATTAGATCATCGCCTCCCTATGCTCTGGCATAAAGAAAGATGATGATGCCACCTCATATTTATTCTTCTTGTATATTGCATTGAGGAAATTTCTAGTATTGGTTCAACAATTTGATCATTCCTGTTTTTCACGGATTTGAAAAAATAATGAGATAGAATGGAAACCCTATGAGCTATCACTCTGCTTTCTTTGCGCTATCTCATGACCATACCTTCCTCCAAGTACAATAGATGCAGTCCAGTCATCTTTACTCTGCACCCAATTTCAGTTCATTTGTGATATCTTCCATTTCTTTATGCCCTGTTCATTTCCCTACAGAGTATCAGGGAAAACTAATTTATGTGTTTGTAAAAGCTGCATGCAAAAATTAAAAATAAATTATTAACTGTCTTACTGACAGCACAGTAGAGAGAAAACAATATTCCATTGCTGCTGAATTAACTGCCCCAACAGTAGCACAAGTTCTTTAGGGGCAAAGGAAATAACAGTCATGTGTTGAAGAGATTCCCTAAGGTCAGCCATAAACCTTATTTTGCAGAGATGATTCTGATCACCAAAACAGATTGAACCATTCAATTATAGAAAACTGAGTATAAATGTTATGATCGTCATTGTGATTACTAATCATCACGGAACATATTCTGTGTGCTTAAAGATTAGAATTTTGATAAAACCAATTTTGTGCAGGCAAGAGTAATACTAAAAAGTTCATATATAGAACACTTTTTTAATCAATTTATCACAACAATTGCCATGTACGCAGCATCTTTATCACAGCAAAGAATTCTAAGACATTCACAGAAGTGCTAGGCCATGATAGCAGAGTTTTGGATGAGCTCAAATTTGCTAAAGTTGAAAGTAGGTGACCAACCAGGAGTGGTTTGGAATAGCCATGTCTAGAGGAAAAAAGAGCATGGCTAAGGATTTCAACAGCAAAAAAAGCGGACACAGGTGTGGATTCAGATGATGCTATGGAGATGGAAATCATCCATCTTAATGATAACATAATCAGAAACTCATCTTGGGGTCAGACATGACACCTAAGCACTGAATAGTATAGATCAATGTTAGACAGTTACCAGGGAAGGAAATGGCATCAGAGTCTATGGGATGGACATTTTGATAAGAACAGAGGAACATGGCTTCAGTCATTCTAATAGGAAGAAATATTGGAGGAAATTTCTGCAAACTTTGTGTAGGTTGTTGGACAAGCTATCCGGCAATTTAGTGATAGTGTGGTGGCCAAGAGTCATAGTGGTGAGATAGAGTTGTATGCCATCAATTTACAAGGTCATTGTCTTAAGCAGCAGAAGACTTATTGAAAATATAAAGTGTTGCAATCAAAAACATTCCCACTCACAAAACACAGTAAATATCCACTTGGAGACAGTAACGACTGCAGATGCTGGAAGCTAGAGTCAATGAATGTGGAGCTGGAAAAGCACAGCAGGTTAGACAGCATCCGAGGAGCAGGGAAGTCAACATTTCGCGCCGAAACCCTTCCTCAGGATTGGGAACGGGGAGGGGAGCCCAGAAATAAATAGAAGGAGGGGGAGTGGGGCTGCAGGGAGGGTAGTTGGGATGGATGAAGATAGGTGGTTATTGTGGTTTAGACTTCTTTAAAAATATTTAGAACCAACTACTGTTTTACAGTAAGAAGAAAATATTCTATGTTTGGGCAGTTGAATATTGACACAACAAGATATTATGGATTGAAAGTATGCTGCAAGTCTTCTCCTGATTGAATTATCAAGTAACTAAAACACTGATGTTTCTTTATCACAGGTCAACAGATGCATTGGATATTAACCAATTTGCTAATTTCTATAGCTATAAGAATTTTGGGCTTATCTTTACTCAATTATATTACAACCCACAATAGTAATACCCAATCAGTTGTACTGTGCTGAACAAACTAGGCACCTGAACATTATGTTTGGTTTGGAACTGTTTTGCTATTTTATCACAATTTAATGATTGATCACATAATATCAACAATTGTAATGGTTTTAAATCTTTGTCCTTCCTTACTATTAGAGTGAAACATACAAAATGGGAATATTCTCTGTTGGAATGAATCCCGAACCTAGATTCTGAATTTAGAATGACTTCAAATTGAGGTTTGTAATTTTAGAAAAAAATCTAAATATCTAACAATTCAAAATCATACTGGTAAAAGTCAATTAAAAAGAAATGCAATTTCATGTAGCTGTACAAATACTTTACAAAAGTGTTCATTCAGCTTGTAATAAAATATTCTTTTTGTACCCATTTTGTGCTATGCAAGTCAACAATTTATGAATCCTGTAACATCTAGTAAACAGGCAATCTAAGAGGATATTATACTGTTCCAAAATATTGTTGATATTCAACACACACAGGATATGCTTGAGAAACTCAGCAGGCTTGGCATTATCTGTGGAGAAAGAAACAGGTAATATTTCAAGTCTGAGTATTTTTCATAACTGCTACCTGCCTAAGTAGAAGGTTGACCTTGTGCAGTTTTCATTAGGTCATTCAGAACAGCTCAAGGGTTACAGTAATGTGGAGGTGCCGGTGTTCGACTAGGGTTGACAAGGTCAGAAGTCAAGCAACACCAAGTTAAAGTCCAACAGGTTTATTTGAAATCACAAGCTTTCTAAGTGCTGCCCCTTCATCAGGTAAAGTGTAGAGAGGCACATAGGCACAGAATTTACACCAGAGAGTTTAAAAGATCATATGAATGGTGTGAGTAGAGTGCCAACAAGTTGAATAATAAGTCTCTGCAGGTGATCAAAAGTGTTCAACGGTGTGAGTAAATTGTCAATAGCTGAATAACAAGTGAAAGGATGACCTTTAATCTAATTTATTGAGGCAGAAAGATAATTACAAAAAACTAAAAATAAGGTGGTGCTGGAGACAAACCAAATGGCAGGAATAACATGATAGGTATAAGAGTCGCATGCCGAGGATCTGACCAAAGTAACAAGTAATCCAAAACTGTACAAACTAATTAAGGTAGAGAGATCGTAACAAGTTATCAAAGTGGTGGTGTCAGAACAGGACACCAAAGAAGATTTTACAGACAGAACAGTATGGCGGGGTTACATGTAGTCAGATATGAACCCAAGATCATGGTTGAGGCCATCTTCATGGGTGTGGAACTTCGCTATCAGTTTCTGTTCAGAGATTCTGCGTTCTTGTGTATCTTGAAGACCGCCATGGAGGACGCTTACCCGAAGATCAGAGGCTGAATGTCCTGGACCACTGAAGTGTTCCCCAACTGGGAGGGAACATTCCTGACTGGTAATTGTTGCACAGGTCCCTTCATCTATTGTCGTAGCGTCTGCATGGTCTTGGCAATATACCACACCTTGGGGCATCACTGCCTGCAGCAAATGTGATAGACAATATTGGCCAAATCACATGAGTATCTGCCTTGTACGTAGTAGGTGGTTTTCCCATGTGTAATGGTAGTGTCCATGCAGATGATCTGACATGTCTTGCAGACGTTACCGTGACAGGGTTGTGTGATGTTGTCATCAATGATGTCCTGAAGGCTGGGTAGTTTGCTGCGAACAATGGTCTGTTTAAGGTTTGGCGGCTGTTTGAAGGCGAGACCAAGGGTTACTGAAAAGTTTAAGCCATTTGATGGATGTATTCAGTGAAGAAGGTTGTTATTTTTGAGCTGCAAGTCAGTCAGTTACTTAGGAGCAGGGAAAGAGATATCATCCTAATGTAATTGGGTCAACTGTTAGGACTCACGAGAAACCTGGTAAGTCAGGAGGTGCAACTAAGTGTTAGGGTAAGGTTTAAGGGACTTTGGCTCATATTGGAAGATTTGGGCATTGTATGTTACAGTGATGCTTATTCTGTTTTATTCTTCAAGTTTGCTGGTAAGGTGGAAAACCTTCCTATGTAAATTTGTTCCTGACTTAGAGATTGAGGGAATGTACAAAATTTCCTGTTGTTATAGTAGAATATATTGAACTGAATTCTTGATGATGTAGAAAGATTTTCCTAAGCAAAGAGTTTTCTCAAACATTTTTGCATTCAAGATTTTATTTCATATAATTTTAAGTCAGGCAATTACCACTGATTTTTAGTCACAGCAGCATTTTACTCAGATGGAACTGTCAGTGGCCCTGCTTGGGGCGGAGGAATGATGATCTAATATTTTTGCATCAGTCGTTAAAGGTAAAATTATAACTGGTGCAATTGCAGATAGCATTTAAGTTGAAGTTAAAATAAGCTAAGCCAAGTGAGCAAGAGTTCTGGAGCTAGTTTTGAATTAGTTATTTTAGTGCAGTTCTTTGAGCAGTTACTAATTTCATAATTGTTCGCAAGTTTTCATGCTACATCAGTTCAACAAGTGAACAAGCATTGACCACTTTTGTGATTGAACAATGTCACTAAAATAACTGAAAATCAAATTTGGGAATTAATGTTAGAAAGCAAGGTTATGGCTGGTATGGAGCAAATACAAGATATTCCAACCAGATCCTGGGTGAGGTTCCCCAATTTGATTAGGTTTCAAATGGGATATTCCAAACTTGTAAACTCCTGGAGAGTAGGGATGAACTGGCTCCCTTTTTTTTATTCATGCATTCCCTCAGTCGGTTACAACAAGGTGAATTTGAAAGAACCTGTTCTCTTGTGGATGTATTACTGGACATAAATGAAGTTATGTTTCAAAAGAAACCAATTTGAACAGGCTTTCTTGACTTAAGAAAAGAGTGAGCATATTCATTACTAAATGTGAGAAGGATTATTAATGCAACACAAACAGACACAATTTAGAAATAAACAACGAGTTCAAAAGGATAACTGTTTATAAAAGTGCAAATATGCAGATGAGTCTCTGAATCCTTCATGAAGGGATGGTAGTTGAACATTGTGACTGTTGCACTGGATGTTACCAGCAAAATTGACATGAGTAAGTGAACAGTCAGATTCATGATCCTTAGTTGTTCTAGATTAGTTGAGATTCTGTAGTTCTGATGCCTTTTAGCATGATTGATTTCCAGCATTTAGGATGAGAGAGAGTTGTTGGCCAATATCTTTTTTTTTAAATGGTTTGCAGCACTTGGAGTTAGAAAAGTTACTTAAGTGCAACACGGTTGGAAATAGGCCTTAGTGCTTTGACTGTGACCATCACAGCATATAATGCTTGAACCCAAGCTGGTATACATGAGACTGTTCATTCCTATGTGTACACATGAGAAGAGTTGAAAATGGCCTTTAAACGCCAGCCCTTCTGTATTTTACATAGGGAAAAACACAAAATATGTCTGCAGTTGGGACATAATAAACAATAATTGGTTTGCTGTTGAACAGGGAGTCATCAGCCCTAAATTATCTTTACAGTCATAAGAGTTCACGCTCCAGTTCATTTGACAAGTTTTGGTACTACATCCCATTAGTCCTACACAGGCATTTCTTGTCCTTAGAAAGTTATTGCCTCTGTACCATTCTGTTTGAGAAAAGAACATATTTTGGAAGAAAGAGCTGAAAATATCCACAGTATTTCAGGGCTCTGATCCATTGTCATAACACAGAGAAGTATTATTTTATATCTATTTTGAAGATAATAATTTTAAACATTCAGTAATCATTAAATGAAGACCAAAGGAAGAATAAAGAACTATGGTACTTTCAGCTCACTTGAGTGGTGTGGGCAATGGTGAGAAAGTTGGAAAAATGCGACAAAGTTGAAAAAATACCATATTCTCAATGTTGAGAAAAAGATTTACAGTTTTCCTCATAAGATTTAAACAGGCAGCTCCAAATCTCATTAACGAACAATGACTACCTTATTTCCAAGCATCATGTAAGAGATGCAAAACCTGCCCTTTCACTTTCTTCCTTCTCCTGTCCAATGTTTCATGCACTTCTTCTATTGAAGCAATGATTTACTTGCTCTTCTTTCAATTTACTACTGTGCATTTGTTGATCACAATTTGATCTCCTCTACAGTGGAGAGACTAAATGCACAGTGGTGATCACTTTCTGGAAGACTTCTATTCATTCTGCAAATGTGACCCTAACCAAAACTTTCAGTTATTTTTCATTTAAATTCTCCACCTAGCTCCTATTCTGTCCATGATCTATTAGTATTCCAGTCAAGTTCAACACAAGCTCAAGGAATAGGACCTTGTCTTTCAACTTTCAAATTTGCACATTCTCCCCATTTCTGCATGGGTTTCCCCCGGGTGCTCTGGTTTCCTGCCACAGTCCAAAGATGTGCAGGTTAGGTGGATTAGCCATGTTAAGTTTCCCATAGAGTCCAGGGATGTGCAGGCTAGGAGGATTAGGTGGGACATGCATGGAGATAGGGTAGGGGGTACGTCTGGGTGGGATGCTCTTTGGAGTAGGTGTGGTGTTCACTCAATGGGCCAAATGGCCTGCTTCCACACTGTAGGGATTCTATGATTCTTGTAACTCTACAACCTTCTAGACTTAACATTATATTCAAAAGCTTTCCTAAATTGACAGGTTGATTTTCTTATGCCTCTTTTGTTCTTTTTTCCAAAAAGTTGGAAGTGTGGTGCATGGCTCATTATATGACTCAAATAGAAATATATAAGTTTGATTGTAACTCCCACTTTGTGGACATAAAATGATTCTGAAGTAGTCCCATTGAATCCATTCTGCGCAGATGTTCAACCGATTACTAATCTCATCAGGCATTTTATTGACATCCTGGGCAGGAGTCTGACGCAGATGGTAGACCCCTTCTTTATGTAAATAGAAGTGATGGACCTGTTGCTGAAATGATATTTGGATTAGCAAAGCAGATGTCAGGCCTACTCCATGCCAAGTTCTTTCGTGGCCCCTGTAGACAGAAATAAAGTAATGCTTTTCTTCAAACCAATGAAGACAACAGCAGCAGGTGCCCACCCACCTACAGCTGTTACAATCCCACACTCCAACAACCCTGGCAGGATATAACAGAGGATACCCGCCAGCTAAATAGTGGCCCAAAACAAATTCTTCTCATTGGGAAAGCTTTCTGTGAAACTGCAACAGGCATCAGCAGCTAACTTTGAATATATCATTCCTCATACATGGTTACCTTCCATATTCCTTTACGACTCAGACAAAAATCGAATCTTAGATACTCAATATGGAAAGATATTCTTCAGCCCAGTTTTGAAAATTGCTGAAATAGAAAAATAAATTCAACTTCTCCCCATTCGAAAAAAAGGATAACACAAGTGAAACCAACAATCACAAACCATGATTAAAGTATATTTGAGATATTTCAGTCTTGGCACTTCTTCCATATAAATAATGCTCCAGAGATTCTAATTTTATTTTATTGAATCTGACAAAACTTGATCTCAGCTAATAAGGCTCTCAGTGTTTCTAAATAACTGTATTCTGAATGCTAATCTTAAAAGATATTGGGATAATCAATGAAAAAGGAAGGTTAAAAGAAAAACATGTATGTTGGCAATGGAGCTGTCAAGATTATTAATTGTGCAGTTGACAATTTGCTTAGCATGTCTATAAAATGGCAAAAAGAATTAAACCACACCTTAATTTGAAGAAAAGTCTAATCTGAAAACAGAAACGCATAAGAGTATTGATATATTGGAACTGATACAAAAACACTGCTTCTGATAGGAATAACTAATTTATTGGGAATAAATTTGGAGTGTCAAACCTTTCATATGTATCCTGTCCTTATATCTGAATTGTGATCTAATTATGATTAGAACTAAAGCAATGACAATAAGGAAAACAATGCATCTCCTGAAACTGAATTTCTTCACTTCTTTTCCACTCAAAATTTGATTTTGGAGAGAAAAATATCAATTGACATCAATACTAATTTTGCTCAGTGGTTTATGCTTACAGCAAAACAAGAACAATTTACTTGTTATCTCAAGAGAACACATCATGCTTTGATAAGAATTGAATAATTGACATCAGTCCTGAAATATCACATCTTTTATGTAGACATCTGCCGTGATGAAAGTACACAATTGAGATCATACCATTGAGTTGCGTGATCTTACATGACAAATGTTGTCAGTAAAAGCTATCTTGCCCGTGGCAGAGAGCCATCAACATTGTAGATATGCATTATGAACAAATTGGGCATTGAGGGCTGGTATTAAATAGCATCAACGCAAACACATATTCCAATCAGTGTCAATTGATAATAAGCCTCTGCTTTGCAACTGGTGTTGTTTAATCACTGACCATTATCATTGTTGCTGATGAGGCAGTGTGGACCAGAGAATACAGAAAATTAGTAATGGTCAAAAGACATGTTTTATGGGACGGGACACAGTTTAGTGATATTGCATGACAGGAACTCATTTTGGGAATTCAAGTGTAAAGATTTTTCCTGACTTTCAGCCCCTACAAAGCTAGCATGATAGGAGGATCTAACATAAATACAGGCCCAGTGGCCACATTCCTTTATTCGTGACTCCTTTCCCTGAAATTCATAGATTATGTTTAATGAACAGAAAACTAAACATGCCACAATTTGGGTATGTTGACCTTTGCACCCCATGAACTGCTATGGCTGATATCAAACAAAGCTTTGCAGCAGGAGTGCAATTTCATAATATTTGCTGTTTAACTTTTTTGATTGTTTTTAATGTTGTGGCATTAAATGAGCCAGCACAGTCACAATGCACAGAATCACCTTGACTGCCTTGACATCAAGTCCTGGTAGAACTAGGGCCAATGGAAATCAGAGGAAAAATTCTCTTCTGGTTGGAGTCATGCCTGGCACAAAGGAAGATGTTTGTGGTTGTTACAGGTCAATCATCTCAGCTCCAGGACATCTCTGCAGCAGTTCCTCAGAGTAATTTCCTAAGCCGAACCATCTTCGGCTGCTTCATCAATAACCTTCCCTCTGTCAAGTCGGAAATGGGGATGTTCATTAAGGATTGCACAATGTTCAGAACTAGTATGAATCCTCAGATACTGAAGCAACTTATGTCTGTATAGAACAAGACCTGGACAACATACAGGCATGGGCTGATAAGTGATAAGTAACATTTGTGTGGCACAAGTGCCAGGAAACAACCATGTCCAGCAAGAGAGATTTTAATTAACATTCCTTGACATTTAATTCCATTACTACTCTTAACATCTTGGAGTTTATTGTTGCCCAGAAACTTAACTGGACCAGCCTTACTGTGGCAACAAGAGTGAGTCAGGTAGTAAGAACTCTGCAGCAAGTGGCTGACCTCCTATCACCCAAAAGCAGTCCACCATCTACAAGGGACAAGTCAGGAGTGTGATGGAATACTCCCCATTTGCCTGGATTTGTGCAGCTCCAAAAGCACACAAGAAGCTTGGCACCATCCAGGACAGAGCAGTCTGATTGATTGGCACCACATCCATCACATACAGCTTTCAGTACTATTGCACACTGCCAGCAAGTTGCACCACCTACAACATGCCTTACAGCGACTCACAAAGTCTCTTTTGACAGCACTTTCCTAAACCACATCTCCACCACTCAGAAGGACAAGGGCTTTAGATGCGTAGGAGCATCACTAACTGCAAGTCCCCTTCCAAGTCAGTCACATATTAACTTGAAATAATATCATCATTTGGTCATTGTGGCTGGGTAAAATTCCTGGATAACACATATGTCTGTGTTGGCCCTTTTCTAACAGATTTTGAGCAAACACAGAGGCAGACAAATCTGGTGTGAAAGGGATGAAAGAATAGACATGAAGGTCCATAGTGAGTTTGAAGAAAGGAGAGCTCAAAGAATAGAATGGTTCCTGGTGCAAAGCGAAAAGGAATTGGTTGATGGGATAAGTAAAGAAGCAAATGAGGCTGAGGTTGAAAGAGTGAGATTAGAAAGCAGAATGAGCCAGAAGAAAGTGAAAGGAAAGAAGAAACTGATGGAGTGTGTGTAAATCCAAGAGACCTTGTTCCAAATTTGTTGGGAAAGATTACTTTTATCATCAAACTTGGAATTTTATTCAACCATTTTCTGCTTTGCCAGGAATAACAGAATTCTTAATGATATGTTATGAATATGCTAATAGATCTATCATAATTTCCCCTGCTGGATTCAGACTTAATCATGTGCATTTACTGCTATATGCATATATTTATAAAGGAAATACTTTCAGAAGTAGAATCATGTAGGAAGGTGTTGAGAAGCAGGGTGATCTGGATCTCGGAATATATAAATCGCTTCAGGAAGTAACACAAGTTACTCAAAGTCTGATTAACACAATTAACACAAGCTCTGAACACTGAACTGCTCTGAAGGTTACCTGGATATTTTATTCCAGAAGGCAGTCACACACCTCATTCAAATTTGATCTGTGATCAAAAGCTGGAAGCTTTGACTTTGGGAAAGGCAGATATGGTGATCTAAGAGTTTTATTCTAAGACCCTTGGCCCCTGTAATGTTCAACAGTTATGAAGTTATTGCAAGCTGTGCAGATAAGAGTGGGGTGTGCAAGGGGGAATGACTGAACTGACCAGGGCACCTTGGTACAAGCAGGCACTCACGTGGCAGAGAACATAGGAATGTTTTAGTGGGAGTGGACAGTACGAATAGGGGCACAGATACTTCTCTCTACAGCCATTAGCACAAGTCCCAAAGGCTGTGTTGTTTGCCTGGTGCCAGGATAAAGTACATTTCTTTGGGGTTGGAGAGGAACTTGAAGTGGGATGGAGGATTCAGATGCCATCATCCACTTTGATACTAATGACATTGATAAGGCTGGAAAGGAGGTTCTGCAGGAAACTTTTGAATAATTAGGAGCTAAAAAATAAAGCAGACTTCCAAGGGAATAATACCAGTATTTAGTACCTGAGCCATGGATAAAGCTAAACAAAGTCAAGGAGCAAAATGCATGGCTTCAAATGTATGGATTCCTCCAACTTTGGTTCCTGTTTAACAAGTGTCTCTGAAAAACTTGTCTGCTGTCCTGGGGACTGTCTGTGCAGTTGTATGGAGTCATCACTAGCAGACTCTCCTGAATGGAGCTGATGAGGAATGTGGTCCTCCCATAGTCTAGAGATCTGAGGTGTTCCTTCCTTGACCAGCTGCCAAGACATGCCAATCTTGTACTCTGCAGATTGTGCTCCCTAGTGTAATCTAGATAGCAACAGATGCAGAATAAAATCTTGACATGTTTCCTCTGATGAATGTGTGGCTACTTCCTCAGAGGTGGAGGAGGACCTGACAGCCAGAGGAACAGGTATATCCCAGGCAACTGCTGTGTGGATGCCACCGGCGCCTGTGGAAGAAAAGAATAGATGTTAGTTGTGCAATAGGAGTAGATGCTTCGGAATTATTACGAATAGTTAACAGTAGTAGTAATGGAGAATAATGCAGTATAGCACAGGGAAGCTAATTGCGTTTCCTCAACATGGATGTCCCAGCCTCCCAACATGATGGTCTCTGTCCTCTCCAGCCATCTCATGGATCCTCTCCGTGTAGGAGCTGAGGATTTGTATTTTGGCCACTCTGCCATCCCTCTCAGCCTGTTGATGAAACATTTTTTCCTTCAATGAAACAAATGGAAGGATTGAGTGAGATAAAAGAGGAATTGCTCATGATGATGTTGGATTAGAAGAGGTGCTGAGTGAGTGATCAGGAAGCACAGAGCAGGAAGAGTTAGTGCTTTAGGAGGGTGAGGTGGAGGAGAGTGGAGAAATTGCATGAAATGTGGAGAATTATACATCATTTGCCTTGGTGATGTGACTGTGCAGTGGTAGAGTTAAAGCAAGTGTCAGGAAGCAGAGAGAGGATGATTACACTTATCCTTTCTAAGAATAGAAGATCATGATCTTACTTGTGATAAAACTGTATATTCCACTTTGTCCTCAAAATAATATTGACCTGGGTCACTAACTGGGTTCAGGCTGACTGTATCTGAGCCATATAGAACATGGAACATAGAACATAGAACAGTACAGCACAGTACAGGCCATTCGGTCCACGACGTTGTGCCGAAATTTTACCCGAAACCTAAGGTCTATCTAACCTCCACCCCTACCTTATACGATCATCCATATGCCTATCTAATAGCCACTGGAGCATAACTTCACGGCTCTTGAACTCAATCCCTCTATTAATGAAAGCTAACACACCATACGCCTTCTTAACAACACTATCCACCTGGGTGGCAGCTTTCAGGGAACTGTGAACATGAACCCCAAGATCCCTCTGCTCCTCCACATTGCCAAGAATCTTTCCGTTGACCCTGTATTCTGCTTTCAAATTTGTCCTTCCAAAATGGATCACCTCACACTTTTCAGGGTTAAATTCCATCTGCCACTTCTCAGCCCAGCTCTGCATCCTATCAATGTCTCTTTGTAACCTAGAACAGTCCCCTACATTATCCACAACTCGACCCACCTTCATATCATCCGCGAACTCGCTAATCCACCCTTCCACTTCTACATCCAAATCATTTACAAAAATCACAAATAGAAGAGGACCCAGAACAGATCCTTGTGGCACACCATTCGTAACTGAGCACCATGTTGAATATTTTCTGTCCTCGACTACCCTTTGACTTCTAAGGGTCAGCCAATTCTGAATCCAATCTGCCACATTTCCCCCTATCCCATGCCTCCTTATTTTCTGCATGAGCCTACCATGAGGAACCTTATCAAACACCTTACTTAAATCCATGTATACCACATCCATTGCTCTACCTTCATCCGTGTGTTTGGTTACCTCTTCAAAGAATTCAATAAGGTTTATGAGGCATGATCTACCCCTCACAAATCAATGCTGACTATCACGAATCAAACTGTGCCTTTCCAAGTGATCATAAATTCTATCTCTCAGACCCCTTTCCAATAATTTGCCCACCACTGAAGTAAGACTAACTGGCCTGTAATTTCTGGGGTTATCCCTATTCCTTTTTTGAACAAGGAAATGACGTTTGCCTCTCTCCAATCTTCCAGCACTACACCCATGGACAGTGAGGACAAAAAGATCATCGCCAAAGGCCCTGTGATCTCTTCCCTCGCTTCCCATAGAATCCTTGGATAAATCCCATCAGGCCTGGGGGACTTATCTATCATCAAGTTCCTCAAAATTCCGAGCACATCTTCCTTACTAGCATCAACCTCCTCTAGCCTACCTGCCTGTTTCACACTGTCCTCCCCTACAACTAGGCCCCTCTCAGTTGTGAATACTGAAGAAAAGTATTCATTAAGGATCTCTCCTATCTCTTCAGGCTCCGTGCACAAATTCCCTTTACAATCCTTGATCGGCCCTCCCCTTTCTCTGGTCATTCTCTTATTTCTCACGTACGTGTAAAAAGCCTTGGAGTTTTCCTTGATCCTATCTGCCAAGGTTTTCTCATGCCCCCTTGTAGCTCTCCTAAGCCCTTTCTTCAGCTCCTTCCTGGCTAACTTGTATCCCTCTCGAGTCTTTTCCAATCCTTGTTTCCGAAACCTTATTTAAGCATCCTTCTTCCTCTTAACTAGTCATTTGACCTCTCTCGAGAACCAAGGCTCCTTCACTCGACCCATCTTCCCTTTCTGCTAGGGACAAACATATCGATCACATGCAGTATGCAATCCTTAAACAAACTCCACATTACTATAGTGCTCTTCCCTGACAGCATCGGTTCCCATTTTATATTACCTAGTTCTTGCCTAACAGAAGTATAATTACCCTTCCACCAATTATAAACCTTACCCTGCTGTATGTACCTATCCCTTTCCATGACTATTGTAAAAGTAACAGAATAATGATCACTACCGCCAAAATGCTCTCCTACCAACAGGTCTAACACTTGACCCGGTTCATTGTCAAGCACCAAATCCAAAGTGGCCTCTCCTCGGGTTGGTCTATCTACATACTGTGTCAGGAATCCTTCCTGAACGCACTGGACAAAATCTGCTCCATCTAAACTATTACAACTAAAAAGTTTCCAATCAATATTTGGAAAGTTGAAGTCACCCATGACTACAACCCATGTGACTTCTGCACCTTTCCAGTATCTGTCTCCCAATCCGCTCCTCCACTTCTCTGCAACTATTAGAGGGTCTGTAAAAAACCCCAACAAAATGACTGCTCCTTTCTTGTTCCTGACCTCAACCCAAACTGACTCTGTAGACATATCATTCTCGAACTGCCTTTCAGTAGCAGCTATACTAGCCCTGACTAGCAATGCCACTCCCCCGCCTCTTTTACCACCCTCCCTATTTCTTTTAAAGCATCTAAATCCCGTAACTTCCAGCAACCATCCCTGACCATGATTTACCCAAGTTTCTGTAATGGCCACATCGTAGTTCCATCTACTGGCCAGTAATGACCCAGTTCATCCGCCTTATTTCTGATACTTCTAGCATTGAAGTATACACACTTCAAACCATCCCTGTGTCCACAATTACACTCCATCAACCGCATTCCTTTGTTAACAACCTCACTCCCTGTTGTGTCAGTTGGAAAGCTGAATTCTTCGTCCTCTGAATTACAAAGCTTCCCCACCCCCTGCCAATCTAATTTAAACCATCCCATATAGCTCGAGCAAACCTCCCTCCCAGGATATTTGTGCCCTTCGGTTCAGGTGCAACCCGTCCTTATTGTACAGGTCCCACCTTCCCCAGAATGTGCTCCAATTATCCACATAATGGAAGCCGTCCCTCCTACACCAGCCCTGTAGCCACATGTTTAGCTGCACTCTCTCCCTATTTCTTACTTCATTATCACGTGGCACTGGTAGTAATCCAGAGATAACTACCCTGTTTGTCCTGGACTTCAGCTTCCAACCTAACTCCCTGTACTCGTTTTTCACATTCTCAGTCCTTTTTCTACCTATGTCATTGGTACCGATGTGTACCATGACTGCTGGTTGCTCACCCTCTCCCTTAAGGATCTTGAAGACATGATCCGAGACGTCACGGACGCTGGCACCCGGGAGGAAACATGCCATCCGTTTGTCTCGTTCGCGTTCACAGAACCACCTGCCTGTGCCTGTAACTATTGAATCCCCCACTACAATTGTGTTCCTATTCTCCCCCTTTCCCTTCTGAGCCACAGAGCCAGACCCTGTACCAGAGACCCGGTCCCTGTGGCTGACCCTGGTAGGTCTTCCCCCCCAACAGTATCCAAAACAATATACTCATCGTTGAGGGGATTGGCCACAGGGGATCCCTGCACTGACTATTTCCTTCCCTTCCCTTTCCTTACTGTCACCCAACTGCCTTCGTTCTTAGGGGTAACTATGTCCCTGTAGCTCATTTCTATCACCACCTCTGCCTCCCGAATGATCCTGTGTTCATCCAGCTCCAGCTCCAGTTCCCTAACACGGTCTTTGAGGAGCTGGAGCGGGGTGCACTTCCCACAGATGAAGTCAGCAGAGTCACTGCTGTTGACTCTTACCTCCCACGTCCTGCAGGAGGAACCTTGCACTGTCCTGACTGCCATCCCCTCTAAATTTAAACTTCCCCGAAAGATTTGTAAAAAGTAGAGAACAACTTACTTACCCTTTTATTCTTAGGTTAGAGGAGGTGGAAGGGTGGGAGACACCACTCTTGTGCTGTCACTCCTGGTCTCCTCCTCCGCCACCGCCAAAACTGAAGGCCCCAAAGCGCTAACTGTAAGTTATTATACTCGCCACTTACTTTTCCAGCAGTCCCCTCGTGCTCTCTCCCGACTCAGAGGAAATCGTTGTGCTTATTGACCCTCCACACAGAGTCTTTTTTTTGGTTAGAGGAGGAGGGTGGGTGGGAGACACTATACAAGTAGTGTTTCGGGTTTAGCCACGGCCAGAATGTATGATTTTACCTTCCCAGCAAACCCCCCGTGCTCTCTCCCAATTCCCGCCACTGAACAAATGGAGGCCGCAGACTCACGAAGTAAGTCTTTTAAACTGAAAAGCTCACCTTCCCAGCAGTCCCCTCGTGCTCTCTCCCGACTCCCGCCGCTGATCAAAAATGCCTTCCTTTGCTGGTCCACAGGGAAAAGGAAGGCCCTTCTCTCAGCCAGCCAGTTCACCAGCATCTCCAGGTCTCCAAAGTGGGTGACAATGTTCTTTTCTATGACACCTCTTTGTCAAAAATGACGGAGCAGCAGAGTATGATTGAAGAAGGGTACACCCCTCTTGGGTTAAAACCCAAGTGATGCCTGAGTATGAATGGCTCAAGGTCCTGGCAGATCAGTAACCTCCACTTCTCCTGTCAGGTAATTGAATGAGAAGTGCAACTGTAAGGCTAAATACATCATCAATGAAGCGAGCAGCAGAAGATTGCATGGGAATATTTGCCATGGGCCATGTTGAGAAGTCCCCCATGAAACTCCTCGAAAATATTCCTGGGCCAGCAAAATAAGAAAATTCAGCCTTTTTTTTTATAAATCTTTGCAGAGATAGATTCTTAATGTGATGGTCTCAATTTTGTGGTGAACAGCGATGTGATCACATCCACCGTGGCCTCACAGAAAGCTGCACACAAAGATCCATCAGTCTCTCTGTGGTGTGGATGTCACCTGTTGCAAGGTTGGGTAGAGTATTTGTGAATCGGGAGGCAGGAAGTTAGAATTTGGTGTTTGTAAAACGCTAAGAGGGAAAGCACTGCGTGATCCCTTTAAAAGTTGATGTGCTTTTTCTATGCGTAGAGATTTAAAAAGGATATCTGTGGACAGAAGCTTGTGGGTTTCTAGGTGCACAGACAGCACTCAAGTTGAAACAGCCAAGCTGCAGTTTTACCAAGACAACGAAGTTTTGAATTTAGCCAATAAATTTGAACCAGGCATGTACATACCAAAAACCAATTAAATTTAAATCTGATGTTTTTGACAGCATAGGAATTTCCTATTGTAAGAAATTGGTAAGTCATCAGCAATATAAAAATATTGCTGGGCAGTTGGGCAAAGATAGAGAACTAACTGCCATCTGCTAGAGTTAACAGCTTTCAGCTCTCAAGAGAGAATCGTTGGCTCTCACAGTCTACTCTAGGTCTTAGAGAAAGCACCATCTAAAAAAAATCAAAGATGCTAATGGCGCAACTGGTTAATATTCCTGATAGAAGTATTGACAGAGAAGGCATTTCTGACAGAATATTCGACAGAGAAGGCACAAAACATTCCAGAAGATGTGTAACCCGGCTGAAATTTTGAGAGACTAAATTCTATGTTTTTTTTATTTTCTAATAGGGGGACTTGTATTTATTGGAATAGCATACCATTAGAATCTTGTTTTATTAGTTAGTAATTAGACAAGGTTTATTTAGTTTGTTAATAGTATAGTGAATTTGTTCGATGTTAGAGTTAGATAAATGCAATGCTACTTTTTGATTGTAAAGTGAGTGTCAGAGATTTGTTTTATTTAACCACTAGAAGTTGCTGAAAGGCAGATTACACCACACTTCACACTCCTTTTACAGATTATGGAGTGAGGTGCTTCTCTTTTGGTGTTTCAGTTTTAATTCTTCGAGGGGGTCAACCTCCACTTTATAACACACCTTTCCCAGCATTAGTTTCATTCTGGTGTCAGCTATGATGATCTCCTGCATCTCGTAATAGTTGTGTCATCAAATACGCTAAGCAGCTTGAAGGTCTTGTGGAACAGCATCTCTACCGCTGGACCAAAAAGGTCCAAGTTGAGTGCCCATTTCATATTGTCAAATAGGTGTGTCTCGTATGCCCAAAACAGGTCAAATAAGCAAAAGGTGCCCTGAGCAGTAAATTACCTTAAAAGTGCTTCATAGAATTCAAGACAGGGAGAAAAAACCAGTGATCTGCCTCCACTCTTTATTCATTCCACAGAAAGAAAATTAAAGACAGGGACATGCATATAAAATTAAGGTAGAAGATAAACTTTTAAACGAACGCATGTCATTTTAAAAGTCAATGAACCTGTGAATAATAATAATAAATTTGATGTTCCACAATTATAAAGTTGCTTTTTCAAGGCTAGAAAGGATGTTCAACTGTTATTATGTCTTAGTACACCACAGTTAGATCTTATTCAACAAGGCATATCTTTTCCCAAGGGATTTAAGGTAATGCTCATAGCATAAAAGATGCAAATTTACATTGAATTAGTAATATCTAAGGTATCCATCTGCAAGGAGTTCAACAGATTACTCTCTGGAGTTGTGAGCAATTATAGACAGCAACTTGTTTAGTTCTGCATTCTTAACGGAGCCTCTATGAATGCCAGAGATTCCCTTCAATTACACAGATATAATGAAAGCAAACTCTGAAAATTTCCCTGCCATTGTAACAGCAAAGTCCACTGTATGCCAATGTTAGAATTGGGAGGAAATAGCAACAGAATGGAATTATTATTATTACAAGCTGTATCTAAAACGTCAATTGATTTTTCTGCAGCAGTCATCATTCAGAGAGATTTTGCTCTGAATGAAACTATTGGATTTCTTAATGTTATTCTTGAGACAGAGTAATTAAATGCTATAATGACTTTGGCTACGACGCTAACTGTAGAAATCAACTAATGAATTACTGTAAATAATAGATTGCCTCTGAAGTAGGATTTTTCTGGAAGAAAAATAGCATACTAATTAAAAGTAGCAGATTTTGCTTTCAAATACAATATCCATTTTATCCACATGAATATTATTTCAAAATTGGCTTGTAAAATTGCCGTAAACAATAAGTGGCGAAAATTAATCACTTCAAAAATGAACAACATTCGCAAAGAGATAATCTTGCAAAACGTCACACTAATTATTTTCATTTAAATTGCAAACATTTTTAGCTGCTAAAATTTTGACTGAAGCTAGTGTTGTCAATTCAAACTGAGAGCTTTTAATTTGTCATTATTCCTATAAGGCTGTTAATAAAATTATTTTCGAATAAAAGCAGAAAGTGCTGGAAATACTCAGCAATTCAGGTAGCTTCTGAAATGTTGGACAGAAGTTCCAATTCTCTGTGGTCAAGAATAAGATAGAGAATCACCAAAGTGGTGTTTTATTCATATCAAATATAAATATTTAATTTAAAATGAACTCACACAATCTTCCATGGAGGGGTGAAGCTAAGTTTAGAATAGGTCATTACCCCACACACATGTGGGGCCATTAACAGTCCTGGGTTTTTTTTTTATTATTTTTTGATTCCAGAATTTTCATTGGATCTGGTAGCTTTCGGAACGCTTCTGAAAACCCATTGTGTATTAGAGCTTGGGATTCTTGGGAGAAGCTTGTACAGGAGTCTGGGTATGAGACTATGGGAGAATGAAGAGGGCACGGAGAATAAGAGGGGACATTTTTGATTTGATTTGATTTATTATCGCTACATGTACTGAGATACAGTGATAGGTGTTGTTTTTGTGTTATCCAGACAAATCATACATTACATAAGTACATCAGGGTAATAGAACAGAATGCAGGATATAGTGTCACACCTACAGAGAAGGTGCAGAGAAAGATCAAATTTAATATATGAAAGGTCTGTTCATAAGTGTGACAACAACAAGGAAGAAGCTGTTCTCAAGTCTGTTGGCACATGTTGTCGAATCTTCTGCCAGACTGAAGAAGGTGGAGGACGATATAACTGGGCAGAAAGGGTCTTTGATTATGTTGTTACAGAGATAGTAGGAACTGCCGATGCTCAGCTTCACTGGTGGAGTATATTCTGATTTCTCAGTTTTTATCTCAGATTTCCAGCATCTGAGACATGTTGCTTTTGTAATTGTGTCTCTTTTAAAATAGGTCATTTACTTGTACCTAACTTTTAAAAAAAATCAACCTTTTGCTTTACAGTGATATACTTTAGAATCTGGGACTGGGGTTTGAGGGGTAAAGTGGCAGATGTAGATATAGTCGGCTGGGTTGGATGGGGATATGGGGAAGTATTAAACCTATAGGGTTGATGGGGAAGGCTATCATGAAGGGAATATGACCACGAAGGGGGTTCACAAATATGAAGTGGCTAAACCTAAGACGTTCAAGGAGTGATTGTGTTTCCTTTAATCATATTGTAAATAACAAGTGCACAGAGATGAAATAGCTATGACCACACGAGAGTGGGCAAGGTAAGTATTTTTTTCTGTGAAGGACTTCACTTTAGAACAAAGTGAAACCTTTCAACATCTTTAAACAGGCACCTATCCATTGAGGCTGAAACATTGCCACAAGTAACACATGCTTTGTAAACCTTACACACTGGTCTAATGTGTGCAGTCCAAATCCTTGCCCCAAGCATTCCTGATTATATCATGCAAGATAACACTGAATCCCACTAATACCTATGATGTGATAGCAACATTTGACTAACTGGAAAAATCAATCCTGTTGCCAAAGTTGCGATCACCTCTTATTCACCCATAGCTTATATAAGGTGCAGAAGGAGCTCACTTCACACCTTGGACCATCAAACATTCTGTAGTGCTAAGACTCGTGGACATAATTGATAGTAAAAAGTGAACATATGTTTACAAATGTGAAAACTTATTTACATTAACACGTCAGAAGTGCCACCTATATGCCTTCGGAAAGTCTTCCTTCTTTCCTCCCACTACGCCTCAGTGCAGTCCCAGGTTCCACAGCTGAAGTGAAGGGACCCTGCCTTACAGTGGCTTTGAAGGTTGTGTCAGGCAGCCCCGCTCTATGTCTAGAGGGCCCAGACATGCTGTGGTGTGTCCTGCCCAGAGGCTGCTGTATCCTCCTCAGTGTGAACTTCCATTGGGCTAAAAATGACAGTCAGGGTGGAGCTGGAAGGCCTGGCCAACCCTGGAGTGTCCTGAGAGGAAATGTGCGTGGTTCCTCCTCCTCATCCTTTGATTGTCCCCAAAACGCTATACTCATCTTCTCGCTGTTTCCAATAATCATGGATGTACTCAAGGCACTGGTCTTTGCTTGACTGGCAGTTTCAAGTTGGGTTGGACCTCTTGGCCATGCACCTGATAGGTCAACAGGTCTGTTGGTCAGCCCTGAAACATTACTTTCTGTAACACATTGCAGAATTTGAGCATTAGGTTAGGTATAGTTAAATATGAGTATCATATTGAAGGCCAAGATATCAGTATCACATTGAAGACCAAGTTTCCTAATTTTAAGGAAGGTGAGAACATTGCCAAGATACAGTTATCATTATGGAAGTTGAATTCACTCAGAGGAGAGGATGCAGGAGAAATAGATACTATTTCTACTGACTAAGACTTCATCATTCTGATGACTCAGAAAACAACTATTATAAGTCCATAGAAAACTAAGCCAACTGATTCATCCACACCAGCTCATAACGTCAAGTTCCCAAAAGTTATGAAAACAGTACTAAAAGCATAAGGACTTTAGATAGTCAGCACATTGAATAGATTGGAGTTGTTCAATTAGCAGCTATATCAAATAAGCCTACGTAGGAATGGTAGTTTGTGTATGCCACTCTCTTGTATAAGAAAGATTAAAGAGAAATCAGGGAATTATAGTTGTGTTAAACTAACATCTGTTGCTTGGAGATTTTTGCAAGTGTCTATAATTGAGGGTAGAGTTACTGAAAACCTTGAACATTTTTAACTGAGCAGAGAGAGTAAAACTGTGGTAAATAGATTTTTATGTAGATAAAGTTGACTGCACTTCGCCACCTCTGAACATCGCTGAACTCCACCTCCACTTCAGTTCTTCTATCGCTGAAGCCCTCAATCACAAAGTTGCAAAGTCTAGGTCATAACTGAAGGTCCCTATAAGCTGGTCTATTGTACAACTGAGCAGCAACCAGAAAGTTCCCACTTAGGTTACACACAAGACAACAACTCGGGCATGACTGCTCAAAATAATTTAAAATGGCTATGCCCTTAAATAAGTCACCCAGATTCCCCTCAAAAATGCACAGTACATTGTTCATATTTGCGGAATTTGATTCATTATTTTTGACTGTCTATGGATGTTACACATATAGACTTCCAGGAGGGAATTAATAACATCTCTCTTGCCGACGCAGAAGTGACAAGAGAAAGGAATTAGGGAAAATGAACATCTCACAAGGAACTATGTGTCGGGATCTCAAACACTCGTAGTATTTATTAATGATTTTGATGATCAAATAGAAAACCATACATCCCAGCTTGAAATGCCTCCTCTGAAGGCAGCAGAGTAAGGCATGTAGCTGGAAGCAAAACAAATTTACTGAGACATTGAGAAATTAGTAAATTGCAAAACAGGGGTAAATGGATTTCAGTGTAGACAATGTGACCACCTTTCTTATCTCTGTAGCTTTATTCCACTCCACACCTCCCTCAGATCAACTGCTGCTGAGCCCTCATGCCTTTGTTAGTTCCATATTTTAGACCATCTGTATCTGCCTCCATAACTATGTTCCTCATTTATTTCCATATGCATGATTTTATGTCTTCATTGAGCTACATGTAACATTATTCAGCCCATTTGCAAACATTATCCATGACTTTTCTTAGTTTCATATGTCTATCCTTACATGTTACTGATTGTGTAACTTGGTATAATCTGCAAATTTAATCCCTGAGTTTCTGAATCCAGATCATTTAGATAGGTGAGAAACTGTAGGTACTCCAGTATGTCTCCTCAGCACAGAGATCATTCCCGAATCACAAATGCTGCTTCCTACCCTTCAGCCAGTTCTCATGTTTTACTTGAAATATCCACAATTTTTATTTTGTAGCAGCCTTTCATTTGAAATATATTAAAGATTTTGTAGTATTTCAAGAATTAAACTGGGAATTTCCTATCTCTACCTGCAATATGACTACTTGCAAAGCATTTTGGGGTAGAAATTTGTTTGTGATGATGGAGTTAAATGGACAGTATTAGATTGGCTGCTCATCGTACACAGCATCTAATGTTCAGTTCGACAACAGAATTAAATATCAATTGCCAATAATCCTCATTCTGCCAGAAACAATACTTTATTTTAATTTAATGATATGGGCTAGTATTTATTGTCCATCCTCAATTTCCCTTGACCTGAGTGGGTTGCTAGGATATTGCAGAGGGCAGTTAAGAGAAAACACATTGCTGTGCTTCTGAAGTCATTTGTAGGCAAGACTGGGTAAGGAGAGCCATGTGGGACTTCATATAAATGCAGACACGGGAGCACAGGACAGGTTTATTGGGGGCACTGGGCATCATGACATAAAGACAGCAGGACTTCAACATTGCAATTGGGATCCCACTGTCTCAGGCATGCAAGCGGCTGGCTGACTCTGTGGACAGGGTGGTGTCTGCCATGGAGAGCCAGGTCCAGCAGTCTGAGAGGCTGCTGGATATGCACACGGACCTGCACTCCACTGCTCTAGCTATTGGTACTCAACACCAATGGCAAGGGAAGAGGGGGATGAGGTAAGTTGGTCTCATCCCATCTGCCCCGTGCTCACAAAGACACAAGGAAGTGCCAGTACCCAGGGTTCAGAGGGTCAGAGGCATGGGCAACGGAGTGGTTTTCAGTTGTCACACCTCTGCCTCCTATCTATGGCCCCAGTTGCTCCCAGACTGGGAGCAACAGGGGGCATAGACCCTTTCTAAATTAAATAGGCTGATCACCTTATTTTCTTAGTCAGAAAGGCAACCACCTTTCTTCCTTGCTGGTAATCAGGCCAATGGCTGACTGAAGCCCTTAAGTGGCTACGAATTATTGTTGGCTGATCAGAAAAGTCAACAATGGACCTTCCCATCCAGAACTTATTTGTTAAGGTGGCAGAGAGTATCTCGTTTGCACCAACTAGCCCAATTATTTCACATTTCTTCCGCTTTCGTTGCCACCTCTGGAGAGGGCAAAATTTCACTCTGAAAATACATTGGTTTGAGTTGACATCAACAGTTTGGATTTTGAAATCAAAAACATAATTTTAACTTTATGTATGACACAAAGTTGCAGTAGGTTGCTGAAATCGTCAATACTGAGGCAATTCAGATAAATTATGTCATTAATAAATATATAGGATGGTCATGGCACTTGCAAATAAATTTGCTTTGATAAGTGTGTTGTTTTACATGTTTGGTAAGAAAAATAAAGAGGTCACATATCTATAACACAAACCTAAGTGAGTCAAGGTGCACAGTGATTTGGAAATACAAAAGAGATGTCAATTAAAGTTGTGACAAAGATCAATGTGGCTATGACAAAAGGAAACCAAATACTTGAGTTTATTTTTAGAGAAATAGAATTCAAACACAGGGAAGAAATGTTAACCTGCAGTGAACATTGGTCAGAACAAGGTGGATACACTTATGTGCAGTTCTGGTGACCATTTTATAAAATAGACATAGGGGCACTGAAGATGTCCAGATACCAAAATGTTTGGTCAAGATCATTAATCTCATCAAGGAAAACTTTGGGCTTTTTCTTCTGGTGAAGATTTTGTTTTCTATTTTGTTGATAGCTTAGTGTGTGAAGATTTTATTCTTTGATCTTCCATTGTCAATGTTCTGCTTTTACGTAACTTCTGAAAAAGACTTATTTTCTTGCAATGGAAACATGCTGTTTTAATAGATAGACCCAGTTGATGCCCATGAGTGATTTTATTTTTGGTTTGGTGCCAAAGAATTGGCAGAAATTTCTGACCTCTTTCATCTGTCCTCCCAGCTGTGTCTTTTTCTTTAATTTATTTTACCATCTTGTTCTTAAGGAAATGAAAATTTTCTGTACATTTTTTGAAAACAGATTCTTCCTCTTGTCTGAGATTTGAGGTGTTCTGCATCCGGATCTCTGCTTCTTTTATCAATTGAATAGTTTTCTCCAGGATGAGGTTTTCTTTTCTCTACAATACATCCGATAAAAACTCATCAGCAAAACCTGCAACTATGCAGTTTCTTATCAATTCTGTCTTCAAATCTCCATAGCCACATTTCTCAACTAATCTGAGAGATTATTAATATAATCATCTTTTTATTCATCATGATTCTGGGCTCTTTGATTGCATTTTGCTCTTTTTTGTTTCCAGAGTTTTATTAGTTTTGACTTTTAAGTAATTATTGGAAGTCTTCAAAAGTTTCATCAAATTTATCTGATGCTTCAATAATACCTTGCTGAGCAATTAACATCATATATTATGCTTTCAATATAAATAAAAAGAAATTGCTTTCCATTAATCTTGTCATCTAATTTTGAAGCAATTCTCCATGTTAAAAATTGTCTTTTCCATGATATCTAATTCCATGTGTGATTTGGTCCACCCCTCTGATTACATCTTCCCAGCATTAAATATGAATATGTTATGTGTTGCATGCTGCTTTTTAGCACTTTTTTTTTGGGCTGGATTATCTTGCAGTAATGGAGTTTTTCCTGCTTTTTTTATGGTAATAGAGATTTCTCCTATTTGCTTTACTGTTACAGGCATTTACCCACACTAAATATTGCCATCAAACCCACTGAAGTCTTTTTTCCTTGACATACCTCTTTGCTGGACCAGAAAAAAATTAAAGCAGTCAACTCAGTTTTATTATTTTGCTTCAATTACCATGCTTTTCCAACATTGCCAAAGCCCAATCCTCAACCTGGATTTAGTTCACAAACTTAAAACAGAATATGATGTTGATACGGACCATTTCCCTGTGAAGTAGCCTGAATGCATTTGTTATGGAGTCTCTTAGTCTCAGGAACTCGGCTTTCCCCTGTGAATCTGCTCCAGAGTTCTTCAGTTTTTTGCTGTTTCTCCAATTAGATTGACATTAGACCCTTCTAGGAGTAGGTTTTTGTTTTTTTTTCCTGTGGTTTACCATTGTTTGCAGCACCAGGTTCTTCTGAGTCCACTGCTGTCACCATATTGTGACACCCACTGCCTACCTGTAGTGGTCTGTGGTGGATAGGAGTCATCCACCTCTTTGATCTTTTAGAGATCTTGAGAAAGTTAACAATAAGATGTTTATTATATTACTGCACTACACGCAGGTTAGTCAAGAGCTTCCATGTAACATCCTCACAGTGGATGATGATTATCACACTCTTCCCGATAATAACTTCTTCAAACCCATACAGAGCAATTGGCTCACTATCATCTTCTCAAGGGCATTTAAGGATGAGGAAGCCAGTGATTTACATATCCCTGAATGAATAAATGAAAAAGGCTGTAGAATTCCCTCTTCACCCCTCTCGCCTTCTTTAAGACACTGCTTAAAGCCAAACTTTTTAAAGAGGCATTTAGTCAGTTATGCTAACTTCTCTTCCTTTGTATCAGTATCAATTTTGTTGAATTATGATTCTGTTACTGGAACATTTTTGTGCTTGGTTCATTTTAAAGGTATTGTAAATGTGTCACTTTTTGTTTAAGTAGATATAAATACACATATACTACAGTTAAATGTATTCAAGTAGAAATTGGTTTTGATCGGTCTTTGGGCCCAAAGAGGTGCACAATTTGGATGCTCTTTAACTATTCTTTCTGTTTACAAGTGGAAAATACTGAAAAGGTAGCCATGTGAACTGCCAGAAATCTCTATTAACTACTCAAAGGAAATGGTTATAAGCATCTATCATCTGAAAATTAGTGATGTAAATGTGTATGAAGTAATCAATTCACAACTTCTTCATATAACAGAATATACAAGAGCAAATTCAGTGTCATCTGATACAAAGTTTTCTGCAGATTGTACTTCACTCTCAAGTAAATTTGAATAAAATTATGTATGATTTTTTCAAACTATGTCATTATAGCCATCTTGTTATTGCAAACAATTCCACTTGTTCCATCAGGTGCTCCATTATAATCAAGTGAAGTGTTCAGACCTTGTTAGCACTGAGAAGAAATGCTGCTTTGCCATTCCAGCAATGGTAATGATAAGTTTCTACTATAACTGTGAGAAAGACAAAAACAGAGTTTCAGATAATTCCAAAGTAAATGTAAATCAGTCACTGGGAAGATCATTAGTATCATCCCCAAAATAACACTAGACTAACAGTTGAAAACATATTGAGGACTGAAGATTACAGTTTATTGGCAAAGTCCAAGTCACTTCGAGTTTGGTGGAATGATTTTCATTGTGAAGTCAATGAGTTTCCTCATTGCATCTATCAAACTCACCACATTCACTGGTATTGGAACCCTCACAGGAGAATAATGTCTATTTTCCATCTCACGTATCATTCCCAGAGCAACCAGCCAATCACCAAAGATGCCATGGTGGCTCAGTGGTTAGCACTACTGCCTCACAGTGCCAGGAACCCGGGATCGATTCCACCCTCAGGCGACTGTTTGTGTGGAGTTTGCACATTCTCCCCGTGACTGCGTGGGTTTCTTCCGGGTGCTCTGGTCTTCTCCCACAATCCAAAGATGTACAGGTTAGGTGGTTTGGCCATGGGAAATTACCCATAGTGTTCAGGGATGTGTAGATTAGGTGGGTTATAGGGGAATGGGTCTGGATGGGATGCTCTGAGGGTTGGTGTGGACTTGTTGGGCCAAATGATTCTATGCCGTAATTGACCCTGGCTATATTTAAAAGGTAGTTGCGCACCTGGACAAGCACTGCTAGTCCAGAGCTGCCCTGCGCAGTTCATGACATTTGCCTTAGATATGGCAGACAGATGGAAATCAGTACCCTGTTTTGGGGCATGATCCTTGAGTAACTACTGGATAGGGTGGTCCACAGGAAGGACTTCCTCTTTCCCCATGACCAGCAATGGAAGCCACTGCATCTAATGATGCCAGCCTGCTCTAAGCATGCTACCCATGTTACAGCAGTTTCAGCTCTCTGGGGGATTATCTAGCACTGTAGGAAGAAGACTAATGTCTTTCTCCACTTCACCAGTGTAAGTACCTTTATCTTCCCTCCAATACTTCACACTCACTATACCCACCACCCACCAAGGCTCATGTTCTTCCATTCTCACTAATCCCTGCAACCTCATCCCCATTCACCCTTACTCACCTCAACCTGCAAAACCACTAACCCTACCTGCTTTCTGCATGGCCTACTCACTTGGGACAGCTCACCACCTGCAGTAATAGCTGTTCCACCCACTTTTACTTCTGTAATACCTGCCTCTCTCTCTCATTCTAGGAACAAAACAGCCCACAATAGGGCAGAAAGTGTCAAAATGAAAGGTGTGTGCTGCTCATTATTTGACTCTTCATCCTTTATCACCAGGGGATCCTGACTCTGACCACCTCACGCAGAGCCTGGACTGGTATCGAAGGTTGCCCTTGACTTCCTGTGCCAGGAATCCTGAGTAAAGTCCATATTCTTGGACTTGACTGAAGTCTGCTGACAACTTTGACAAGCTTCCTGGATTTGTGGCCACGCTAAATGGTGCAGCAAGGCAACAATATGAGCTTAGTGTCTCTGGCTGAGGCAGTGATGCACAAAAAGGCAAGTCAATGCAAGGCTCAAATGCTTTAGGTATCAAGGTAGACTTTTAGTGAGTGAGCACTACAATAGCAAGAAAAAAAATCTGGAGATGCAGCCCAGTCCTGACCATGATCTGAGCATGTGTCCCTGAGTGCACACTGTTCTTGCTACATTACAATAACAGCTGTTGGTGCATTCCAAGGGAAGTGCAGAAGTGTCCTGTAGTGTATTATACATAAGTCATGAGGGATCATCGAGGCTGGCACATGGAGGAGGTCATTGTCGTAGATGTGGGTCAAACCATGTGAACCTATGGAGCATGCCCTGAGATGTTGGTGCCTAGTGTCCACCATGGCAAAGGTTTCTGGAGCAAATGAGAGTTGAATACACCAAGAACCCGCTCTGGACTCCATGACAAGTCTTCCTGATGGTTA
The DNA here is from genome assembly GCF_021869965.1 of Rhincodon typus. Classification (NCBI taxonomy): domain Eukaryota; kingdom Metazoa; phylum Chordata; class Chondrichthyes; order Orectolobiformes; family Rhincodontidae; genus Rhincodon; species Rhincodon typus. Next base: position 87,845,891 of record NC_063332.1, on the reverse strand, counting down.
GATTGTCTGGTAAGTTCAGTAAGATCACAACCCATGATGCCTTGGGTATTTAACAAGCAACAATGACTGTCAAATGGGAACTCACCACTGCCTGGCAAGAACCTTGCTTGTGAAAAACAAACAAGATCCAGTGAGATTATCTCAATGTAGAGATGGGCCTCGCCAAACATCTTGTGTGATTCTACTGCTCAGCTCACCATAGCCCCTGCCACTTAGAGCCTGGTAAAGTTCCACTCTTAAAGACTCTTACAATGTTTTATAGATGTACCATAGCGAGCATCCTATATGGATGCATCACAGCATGGTATGGCAACTGCTCTTCCCAAGACCGAAAGAAACTATAGAGATTCAAGAACACAGCTCAGTCCATCATGCAAACCAGCCACCCATCAATTGACTTCATCTATACTTCTCACTGCTTCGGAAAAGCAACCAACATAATTAAAGACCCCTCCCACCTCAGTTATACTCTCTTCTGCCCTCTTCCATCAGGTAGAAAATATAAAAGTTTGAATACATGAACAAACAGATTCAATTCCAAATGTTTCTTCGTTGAGAAAATTGTACTCACCTCCACCACTACCTTTGGCAGCACATTCAAGACACTCTCAAAGCTCTGTGTGAAAAAATTGCTCCACTGGACCCTTTGGTATTTCTCCCCTGTTAACTGAAATCCAGACCCTCTAGTTTCAGGTACATGGAGGGGCAAGTTATTGAAGGATAAGGACCAAAAGCAGGCAAATGGAGTTAGATTAATTGTGAAAACTGGACGGCAAATACTGTTTGGGCCAAAGGGTCTTTATTTCCATGCTGTAAATCTCCATGACTCTACAAGTTTCTAATCAAGTGGAAGATCCTTTGATCCAGGTTGGTGCCCACGCAGTAAAAGTGAAAATAACTCCCAGGATCTTTTGAGGAACTGAATTATTGCAGAACATTAAATGTGAAGCTAGTATGCTGAGTGAGATGATTTCTCTACTATATTGGACTCAATAAATAGGCTTACTAAAATCCTGTTCAATCTACTGACTACACCTCATGATTATAGCATAAACTGTGTAGCCCTGTCCCCATTCAACTACAGCCACCCCACACTCATTCCCAACAACTTAGTTCCCCGACAAGACCTGATTAATGCCATTCTGATTCAACCTGAGTTGTCGGCGAACAGAGTGCCCCTCTTGTCCAAACGAGATTAAACCACCCTACACAACCTAACTAACCATGAACCCAGCTATCCCTCACTCATCTCCTCTACACTACCCGCCAGCCACCTCACCCACCTGCCACTCCACTGCTATCCAAACCAATTACCTCCTCCACCCTACTCTACCAACTTGGCTACTTATTGCCCACCAAATCTCCCCAATCATTTGAACACACAAGAACACAAGAACACAAGAACTAGGAGCAAGAGTAGGCCGTCTGGCCCTTCGAGCCTGCTCCGCCATTCAATAAGATCATGGCTGATCCTTTCATGGACTCAGATCCACTTACCCGCGTTCTCACCGTATCCCTTAATTCCTTTATTGCTCAAAAAAAATCTACCTTTTTTTTAAAAGCGTTTACTGAAGTAGCGTCAACTACTTCACTGGGCAAGGAATTCCACAGATTAACAACCCTCTGGGTGAAGAAATTCCTTCTCAGTTCAGTCCTAAATCTGCTCCCTCTAATCTTGAGGCTATGCCCTCTTGTCCTAGCTTCACCTGCTAGTGGAAACATCCTCTCTACTTCTATCTTATCTATTCCCTTCATAATTTTATATGTTTCTATAAGATCCCCCCTCAATCTTCTGAATTCCAATGAATATAATCCCAATCTAGTCAATCTCTCCTCATAAGCCAACCCCCTCAAATCCGGGATCAATCTAGTGAACCTCCTTTGCACCCCCTCCAGTGCCAGTACATCCTTTCTCAAATAAGGAGACCAAAACTGCACACAGTACTCCAGGTGTGGCCTCACCAGCACTTTGTACAGCTGCAACATAACCTCTCTGCTTTTAATTTCAATCCCTTTAGCAATGAAGGACAAAATTCCATTTGCCTTCCTAATTACTTGTTGTACCTGCAGACCTACCTTCTGTGATTCATGCACAAGGACACCCAGGTCCCTCTGCATAGCAGCATGCTGCAACTTTTTACCATTTTTTTTTCTTTTTTTTTCTTTTCTTATTTTTCTTTTGTTTTCTTTCTTCTCTTTTTTTAATGATCCTTCCGCAGGTTGGATCCTACTTATTCACTCATTCATTCCCTCACCCATTCAGCCATCCCTAACATTCACACTGAATGTTTAAACTTTCATTACGACTAACAATGGGGGCTTGAATAGACCCACCAACCTGACATTACAGTGATGCGACAGAACTCATCGATGGATTTCTGCAGAAGTTGACCTCAGATGGCCCAGCAAGAAATATTGCTGCTGTGAGCTGTGAGAAAACTTGAGTGGATCATTCCAATGATGATGGCCACTCTGCGGATGACCTTGGCCATTGATTACTTTCCTGGCTTGACTTAAGTATTTAATTGTTGAACTCTCCAAAAAGAGTTTGAAAATTCATGATAGCTACACTAGTGTTGCTTGTACATTTTCTTCTGAAATTCAATGTTTTCCAATGCTTCAAAACAATGCAACTCTCTCTTTTCTTGGTTCTTCCCTTTACTTTGGAATCTGTCTGTCTGTCTTTTCTCCATCCCTGTTCCTGAGTGTTGAGCCATGGAATTCCAATGGATTGAATTTGTAAGTGAAGCACTGCCAAGTGGTTTGTCACTGCCTTCTGCAGGCTGGTCTGCCAGGAGCATCTCCCACTCTTAGCATCTAAATCCCTCTGACAGAAGGCTGGTGATAATCAGTGTCTTAAAAAAAAACAAAGAACTGCGGATGCTGGAGATCTGAGACAGAAACAGAAATTGCTGGAGAAACTCAGCAAGTCTAACAGCATCAGAACTGGAAAACAGTCTCTGGACTCGAAACATTAACTCTGTTTTCTCTCCACTGATGCTACCAGATCTGCTGAGTCTCTCTAGTCATTTCTGTTTCTGTTGTGATAGTCAGCTTGTTTGGCCATATTATGAATGTGCATTCCATGGTCATCAAATCCAGGGGTGGGACTCGAAACCAAAAGTTTCTGACCTAGCGATAGGGTCACTCTCCACAGCATCACAAGATTACCATTTTACAATTTACAGGCATTTAAAAATATCTTCCAAATTACATGATTCTTCATTTATTTCATATTCTTTGCTACTTCTTTATTTAAAAAAAAATTGGCATCAAACACTATATGCCTGTGATTTCCACTGATACACCTTAAATTTTGAAGGACTTTGATTTTCATCCAAATAAAGTCAATGGAAAAGTAAAGCAAATGGCCCATGGGCATTAGTTATTTTGGGCTGCTGTCCTAGATTAATTTCACCCCACGAATCTACTGCACAGAAACAAATTATTCAAAATTTTAAAGACCTCTATCAAGTCTTCTCTCATTCGGCAATCAGTGGAGCGTAGATATGTAGAACACTGCTGTACTACTTTATATTCAGTCTCCTACTATCAGTTGGTTTAATTGGTATTGTGCAGTGATACAAGACTGTTCTGTGAAGGTTCAGTTGAACACTGACAGTTTAGCTTGAGATCTGTGATAGCAGCAGTCAACACACTGATGAATTTTAAATGGTCTTAAGGTACCCCTGTGCATTTATAATCAGAGTTGCTATTTGGCTCCACAATGATTCTTAAAGCATTGCATAGCCGATGTGTACTTATACTGACAGAAATGTTGCAATTTACACTGCATCGTTATATGGGGGACCATGATAAAAGAAAGATTCACATTTATGTATTAGATTGCATTGCATGTTATTTTCTTCCACTGTCAACACGTCTAAGGCAAGTTATGCAGAAACACTTTAAACTAGAATTTATAATCCACATTGATCCATTTGATGGTGGCAGACTGACGTTCAGTACCTAAGTGTCAATTGTGCAACATGGACATGATATTTTGGTATTAGAACTTGTTTGTCCTTAAAAGTGTATTGCTGTGATATACCAAGTTTGTCACTGTATAGCCAAAATTAACAAATCTCCTCAATTATGACCTTATACTGTCAGGTTGTCCCCGAACATTAATATTTTGCAATTCTTGAATTGTTTATCTTTGGCAGGTTCCAATTGCAACTGTTCAAACTGCCTATGGCATAAATGTGACAGATCAAAATTGAGAACATTTTCAACTTTGTAGTCTAGAACATCAATGTATAGAATATCATTCAAGAGGAATATCTTGGTCTTTGTGTGAACCAGGTAAGCTGCTCAGTTTGTCAGATGCAATCATCCTGGTACCTTCGTTATATCACACTTCAAATTCAGATCCTTGTTTGATTTGATGGTGTCACATAAGACTTTAAGAAATAGGAACAAGATGAAACCATTCACCTCCTTCAGCCTGCTCCACCATTGCACAGGATTGTAGTTGATCTGACATTCATCATGTCCACTTTCCTGCAATTTCCCTGTAACCCTTGATTGCTCTACTGATCTCGAATCTATCTCATCCATAAAAATACACAAGAGCTCTATCCTCACAGCTCTCTGTGGCATGAAGTTCCAAAGGCTGTCAACCTTCTGATGATAAATAGCTCCTCAGCTCATCCTTAAATTGGCACCCCTTTATTCTGAGACTATGCCCTCTGGTCCCAGGCTCTTCCATGAGGGAAAACATTCTTTCAGCATTTACCCTGTCAAGCCCCTTAAGAATCCTATATGGTTCAATGAGATCACTTCACAATCTTCTATTCAGCGAGTGGAGTCACAACATGCTTTTTCCTGGAGTGGAGGTAGCTATTATAAGGGGGCATAGTTTTAAAGTGAGTGGAAGTAGATATAGGGAAGACGTCAGAAGTAGGTTCTTTACTCAGAGAGTGGTCAGGACGTGGAATGCATTGCCAGAGAGGGTCGTGGAGTCGGCCTCATTAGAGGCATTTAAGTGGCTATTAGATAGGCATATGGATGATAATGTAAGGTAAGGGTGGAGGTTAGATAGACCTGAGGATTAGGGTAAAAGTTCAGCACAACATCATGGGCCGAATGGCCTGTACTGTGCTGTGCTGTTCTATGTTCTATGTTCGATATTATGCTTAGCCTTTGCTCATAAAATAATCCCTCCTTACCAGGGATCATCCCAGTGAACCTTCTCTGGACTGCCTCCAAGGAAACAATATGTTCCCTTAAATAAAATTCTTGCAGAACTCCAGATGTGGTCTCACCAGCACCATGTACAGTTGCAGTGAGACTTCCCTATACTTATACTCCAACCCCCTTGAAATTAGGGTCAACATTCCATTAGCCTTCCTGATTACCTGCTGCACCTGTGTGTTAGCTTTCTGTGTTTCATGCACAAGTACCTTCAAATCCATTTGTGTTGCAGCTTTCTGCGGTTTTTTCTCATATAAATAATACTTTACACTTTTGTTCTCCCTTCCAAAATAAACAGCTTCGCATTTTCCCACATTGTACTCCATTTGCTACTTACTTAACATATTGTTATCTCTCTGTAAACTGCTTACATCCCCTTCACAGCTTGCACTTTCCATCCATTTTTGTGTCAGCTGCAAATGTCGCGACAGTAAATTCACAGAGTCATTAACGTGTATTGTAAGCAGTTGCAATCCCAGCACTGATCCCTGTGGAACCCCACTGATCACAGGTCACTAACCTAAGAAAAGGACCCTTTATACCCACTCGCTGTTTCCTGTCCATGAGCCAAATCTCTATCCATGCCAACGTACTACCTCCAACACCTTATGACCTAACCTTTTGTGAGGTACCTTGTTTAATGCCTCTGGAAGTCCAAATACAATGCATGTACTAGTTCCCCTCTATTCACTCTGATTGAGATTTCCTCAAAAAACTCTAATAAATTAGTAAGACACGATTTCCCTTTCATGAAGCCTTTCATATGATCTGTTCTGCCATAAAGTGTGTGGGCTTGAATCTCATGAATTGTGACTACACTGAGATCTGTGCACACTGGCAAGGACTGATTAGGGATAGTCAGCATGGTTTTGTATGAGGGAAATCGTGTCTCACAAACTTGCCTAAGTTTTTTGAGAAAGTAGTGTAGAAGATTGGTGAGGGGAGATTGGTAGACATTGTCTATTTGGACTTTAGTAAAGCCCTTGACAAGGTTTCGCATGGTAGTTTAATTAGTAAAGTTAGATCACATGGGATTCAGGGTGAGATTGCCAATTGGATACAAAATTGGCTTAACGAGACAACAGAGAATGGTAGTGGAAGGTTCTTTTTTAGACTGGAGGCCTGTGACCAGCAGTGTTCCACAGGGATTGGTGCTGGGTCCACTTTTGTTGGTCATTTATATAAATTATTTGGATGAGAATATAGAAAGCATGGTAAGTAAGTTTGCAGATGACATCAAGATTGGCAGTATAGTGGACAGTGAAGAAGGTTATCTAAGATTACAAAGAGATCTTGATCAATTGGGTCAATGGGCTGAAGAGTGTTAGATGGAGTTTAATTTGGATAAATGTGAGGTATTGCATTTTGGTAAAACCGACAAAGGCAAGACTTATACAATTAAAAGTATGTCCTTGGGTAGTGTTGCAAAACAGAAACACCTAGGGATTCAGGTACATAATTATTTGAAGTGACGATGGTTAAGAAGGTGATCAGCACATTTGCCTTCATTGCTCAAACCTTTGAGTGTAGGATTTGGGACGTTATATTGAGGTTGTACAGAATGTTGGTGAGGCCAGTTCTGTGTCCAGTTCTGGTCTCCCTGTTACAGGAAGAATATTATTAAGCTGGAGAGTGTTCCGAAGATATTTACCAGAATGTTCCCAGGAATGGAAAGTTTGGGTTGTAAGGAGAGGCAGGGTAGGCTGGGACTTTGATCACTGGAGCGTAAGAGGTTGTGGGATGATCTTACTGAGGTTTATGACACTACAAGAGCGATAGATAAGGAGAATGATGGGTGTATTTTCCCCAGGTTTGGGGATTTCAAGACTAGGGGGCATATTTTTAAGGTGAGAGAAGAAAAGTTTAAAAAAGACGGGGGGCCAACTTGCTTAAACAGGGAGTAGTTCATCTGTGGAATGAACTTCCAGAGGATGCGGTAGATGTGGGTACAGTTACAACATTTAATAGACATTTGGATAAGTACATGAATAAGAAACATTTGGAGAGATATAGGCCAAGTGCAGGCAGGTAGGAGTAGTTTAGTTTGGGACTATCATCATCATGGACTTGTTGGACTGAAGGGTGTGTTTCCATGCTGTACGACTCCATGACTTGTGACTCAATGGTTGTTGTGTCACTGCTGGGGCATTGATATTTACCAGATAGAAGATTTTGGGTAGCCAAGATGAGCTTCTCTATTGGCGCTGCAATGTAACTGTGCCAATGCATGTAAGTGGTGATCAAATGTATACTCTAAGACAGCTTCTCTTACCTTGTGTACTGGAATGCCACTTGCTGAGGCTGGGTGGTGATTGTATGTTGGCACTAGCTCCAGTGTTGATTTCAGCTTTAAATTCGGTTTGACCTGCCTTTCCATGATGTAGGATATTAATGGTCACACGTTTCTGATTACATTATTCCATTAAGACAGTGTGTGAGTTTAACAGTATTGAAAGCTTGACCATCTTCTGATATTTCCTTTTTGCTTGATTGACGCCGAACTTCATAGATGTGATTGCCTTTGTACATCTTTTTAACACTTTCATTGCTGCCAGTGTTTTGTTGTTGCACCATCACGTTGGTCACCTACGTTTTATCCTAGGAATTGGTTTGGACTGTGGACCAGATTTCCTGCACAGTGTTCTTTGTGGTCCTTGCCTTGTAAATATCCAACAAAGCTTGACTGAGCTCGATCCACTCCTCTCCCACTGCTGCTCCAATTGAGGTCAATCTGCTCCTGTCCCGCTCAGACTGAATTCGATTTGCTCCTCTCTCTCCTGCACTGACTGAACTCAATCTGCTCCTCTCCTGCTCTGATTGAGCTCAATCTGGTCCTTTCTCACACTCACCCCGCATGAGTCCCTTTTAGATGCTTATTTGAGAACTACAGGCTTGTATTTTAAAAGTCTGTAACTGGAGTTACAGGTACCTGCCCCAGTTTTTTTTTCCTTTATTCATTAATGGGATGAGGGTATCACTGGCTGGGCAGCATTTATTGCCCAACCCTAATTGCCCAGAGGGCAGTTAAGAGTTAACCACATTGCTGCGTCTGGAGTCACATGTAGGCCAGACCAGGTAAGGATGGCAGTTTCCTCCCCTGAAGGATATTAGTAAACCAGATGAGTTTTTCGATTTGTGGTCATCGTTAGATTCTTAATTCCAGATATTTATTGAATTCAAATTCCACCATCTGCCATGGCAGGATTCAAACCTGGGTCTCCAGAACATTATCTGGGTCTCTGGATTAACAGTTCAGTGATAAACCACTAGGCCATTGCCTCTCAAGTGGTGTTCATGACACATAAGTTGTTTGATGTAATGCAGGCTGTATTTACTTCGGTGCTAAGGTCTTATTGCAGGTAAGCCTTTTAATGTAGAAAATATTTATTAGTTGATTTTTTTTTAGCTGTATTTCCCTACAGGGCCCCATTAGAGCTGTGCCTTTAGAACCATTTAACATGTTTTTTGAGAAAATCAGAACAGCAGGTTCTGTTCTTTCATTAAAAGAAAGAGAAATAGAGAACTTACTGGTGCCATTTGATAGTCTTTGGGATTTTTTTGTTGAATTGGAACCCCAACACCCCCACAGACCTGAAAACACTAACCCCAATTCGACCCAACACTTAACCTTCTTACACGTCCTCTGGACTCAACACAATGCTCCCAAAAAACCTCAGACATTACCACCCCTCCCTGGATCTGACACCAATTCTAATCTGTGAATCATCTCCAATCTCTCACAAAGCCGACAGATGTCACCCCCACTGACGTCCACCATCCTGACACTGACTCCAACACCTGGTTGTGCCCCAATTAAACCCCACTCCCTGGACCTGACACAGCCCTCAACCAGCCTCTTCCGTGGACCCTAAAACCTCTAACTCTGCCTGTCGATTTCCACGAACCTCATTAGACCTGCCACCCTCCCTATCCAAACCTCCACGGAACCAAACCATTTCCTAATTACCCACCTTCAACTTCCACCTACCCAAACGGATATGAACAACCCATCCCAACCAGACAGCTCCCAACTGCATATACCTGTCCTGACTATCTGACCTATCTTAACCCAAACCCACTTACCTGCTCTCCTATCTGGTATATAATCCCCCCACCCAACGTGCACCCGCACCCCTCATGCACCTGTAATAAACTCCCTACGAACTGCCAGACATACCCTTCAGTCACCTTCTAATCTATCCCCTCCCTTCCTGACACCTATACCCCTTCACCCCAGCTTCTGCACTATCAACTCAGCCACCTGCTGCCATGTCTTCCATTTTTAAATTGGATTCTATTGGCTCAGTGGGTAAATCCATTAGGAGGTACTGACCTGGACAAAGACAAGGTCCTCGTTCTGGACTAAATCTTGCCAGTTCTGAGTTTGTTGATACCAAACATATCATGCCTTAGAAAATGTCAGGTAATATAGCAGAGCACATCCATTTCTCTGATTTGTGCTGTCAATTGGGTGATGTTAACGAGCAGCGCGGATTTTTCAAATGACTAGGTCATTGTGCATTACTTTTAAATGACTGGCATTTTCCTCCAATAATATTCTTCTGCCTTTATGATTTTTATGAGCTTGTAAGTATTGTAGACAGTGATGACCAATGAAAGGGGTTGAACTGAGTGAATTTGAGCTTTGTGCTTCACAAGTGAAATTTTCTGTGCAGTGCTTGTAAGTAGCATGCAGTGAGTCTTCTGTCAAAACTACTTTGTTTCTTATGCTTAGTGTTATTGGTCTCAGATTCCAAAGGTTACTCCTGTCAATTCTTTATTCTTTGACACCCTCCACCTTTGAAAATTGAAGACTGATGAATTGTAAAGCCCAATCTCACCTCATTGCAAGTAATAGTGGCCTTCAGGTCAATGAATTGGGAAGTCCATTAGTTAAAATAAACTGCAATATAATGGGTGTTATGTTTTATGTCAAAGAATCACAACACTTTGAATTAAGAGAATTATTCTCATCTCAGTCCTAAACGGCTGCTCCTAACCACTGAATGGTTACACCACAAAAGGAAGCCATTCAACTCATTACATTCGAACCAGCTCTCCATCAGAGGAATTTAATTCATGTCTCTCTCCCACCTTTTCCTTAAAACCCTGCACTTTCTTAGTCTTCAGATTTCAATTCCCTCATGAATGTTTCAATTGATTCTGCCTCCAGCATCCTCCTGTCAGTGCCTGAGGAAGTTTTTTCAAGTTGTCATTCCTACATTTCCCCATTTCCTTAAATCTGTGCCCCCTTGATCTCAATCCTTCCATCAGCTGGAGCAATGTCTTTCTCTCTACCGTATCCAGACCCCTCATGATTTTGAATCCCTTTATCAAATCTCTCAACCTTTCCTCTAAGGAAAACAACCTCAAATTCTAATTTATCTATATGACTGAAGTTCGTCTTCCCTGGAAGCATTAATTTAAATATAAATTTGATTTTAAATTAACTTCCCTTGGTTTAATTCCTTCAAGCATTTAACCTTGTAACTTATACCAGCCTCACAGGACCTTTGCCCCACCCCTTCAAAAGAACTCTCCACTTCTCCTGTGCACCCTCCTCTCTTTGTTCTGACATTGTTGACATTGACCTTTAGCTTGCCCGAACACTTTGTTCTGTCTCTTTAGAATGCTTTCCTTCTCTCAAATTTTTGATGAGTTTCTCTTATCCTTCTTTGGTTCAGCATTATTTATCATTCTAATGTAGAGCTATCTGACATTTATTTGCATATAACTTATATCAAGTACACGAATTGCACAATAGCAAATTTGCTGCAGAAATCTATGATCACATGTCCATTATTATGCCACGAAAGAGCTCCACATTCCTTTCAGGAGATTCCAATCAGGGCTGAATATAGCCGAACTATTGAGGTAAGGGCAAATACACCCCTTTACAAGTCTAATTTATAGATCGAATGTCACAAACAGTCTCTTTGTCAACAGCTGTCAAATGTTAAGTTCATTCAGTCAGTGTGAGCTTAAGATGCCAAGGTGCCATGTGGTAGGGGGTGTAAGGTAGGTAAGTAGAGTGCCAGGTGGGTATGGGGTTTGGTGAGTAGGCTGCCAGGTATGCAGGGTGTCAGGACGCAAGGTGAAAGATGGAGTGTTTAGATTTGGTTGGAGTGGTAAGGAGAAATCATTCCCAGTGGAGGATGAGGATGATGTTGGTGTTGGTGCTGATGAGGGTGGTGCAGGAGGGGTCAGGTCTTGGGGTGGAGGGTATCAGATCTAGGGGATGTGGAGGGAGTTTCTGATCCTGGTGGGGGAAGAAAGGGTGTCAGATCTGGGAGAGGAGTGGGGGAGAGGGAGAAGGGGTGGGAGAGTTTTCACGTCTGGAGAAGGGGAAGGGGGTTTGGTTTGTCAGTGGTTGTAGGGGAAGTGGGGGTGCTGAGCGAAAATAGAAGGCATGGTGTGTCCTGAGGTGGGGAGTTGGGACGGCAGATGCTGATTTTGAGGAACATCAGATCCTGTGGGTGATGAAGAGCAGAAGGTAATTGAATCTGGAGTGAGTGAAAGGGAGTCAGTTCCCAGGTATTGAGGAGATGTGCCAAGCCAGGGTTTTTTTAAGGGTGTGCAAGCTAAGTTGTGGGTTAAGCTTAATAGCTTGAACTGTCGAATAGTCTACTCGAGCTTCTATTTTCTGTGTTCCTATGTTTTTATATTGGACTAGGTTTTTGACAATCCAACCTTTCCTGAATAACTAATTACTTATCTTCAGTGGAACCCTCTGAATTCTCCAATTTAAATGGAGACTTTGAGATGATTCTGGTGAAGTGGAACTGTCTTGTGGAATCTTCAATTTCCCAGGCAATTCCCTCAGGTTCTGCAACAATGGAGATTCTGCAGTGTCTCTGTGAACAATGTTCAATGGAGTAACAACTCCCATTTACACTCAAAAACAAACCATTGAAAAATCCAGGTCCTAACTCTGTTTCACTTTCCACAGATGCCACCAGACATGTTGAGTTTCTCCAGCACATTCTGTTATAATTTAAGGGCAAGAGCAATGTAGATATTGTAGAAGGGTACAGAAGGATGGCTAGTTAAATGAATCACTGCTTTCCATAGAAGAGGACAGAAAAATCAGATTTTTTCTAATCTCTACAGTTACTAAATCATTACTGTATGACAGGATGCTTCTGTTATCCGATTTTAGATTAGGTTGCTTAGACCAATTCAAAAAACTTCAGCAAGATTTTGATCGACATTTATGTATATCATTCTACACTGGGATATCTGGAAAAGGTCAATTTACTGAGGCAGTGGGATTATACACCACTTAATCTGCCTGTGCTTTGTAGGATATGTTTTCATAATTATTCCAACTTAATTTGCTGTGTAAATTCTGTATTAATTTTCAGTCACATCAATGTCATCCTAAGGTGGTTTTCATGTAGAAGCTACTGAAATTAGCTGACAGGGATTTCAAAAGCTACCTTCATTGGAAAAGACTTTGAATGCCTAATTATTTTGAGAAATGGAATAATTATTTGATATTTGTGAATGATTTTGCTGCAGGTGCATGCCCACAACATTAATTGCTTAATAATAGTTTAGTGTGTTAAATTGGAAATTCTTACTACATCATCCATTGGCTTTTTCACTTTACAGAATTTCTTTTACTCAAAATGTTCAATTAAAGATGATACTGCCCTCAAAATCACATCTCTAAATCCAGCCCAGGAAAAAGAAAGTGCCCCATTAGAATTATAGAGTTCCTTTATTGCGGAAAGAGGCTGTATGGTCCATAGAATCTGTACCATCCCTCCAAACAGCATCCCACCCAGACCCAGTCCTTATCTTATACCCAAAACCCTGCATTTACCGCATCTAATCCACCTAGCTTGCACATCCCTGGTGGGCTAGGAAATTGAGGAAACCTAATGGCAGAAAATTAATACAGAATTTACACAGCAAATTAAGTTGGAATAATTATGAAAATACCCTACAAAGCACAGGCAGATTAAGTGGTGCATAATCCCACTGCCTCAGTAAATTGACCTTTTCCAGATATCCCAGTGTAGAATGATATACATAAATGTCAATCAAAATCCTGCTGAAGTTTTTTGAATTGTTCTAAGCAACCTAATTGAGGAAATGGAGGCGTGTGAAATCAAGGATAAGAATTTTAAAATTGAGTCATTGATTCTCTACAAGGCAATTTAATTCAGTGAGCATGGAAGTAATGTCAGGACATGGCAGCAGACGTTTGAATGACCGCAGGTTAACAGAGGATATGACATGGGAGGTTGGCCAGGAAAATGTTGATCTCGAAAAGTTTAAAGATAACAAAAGCATGAATGAGGTTTTCAGTAACTTAAGCTCAGAAGAATATTGTCAGCAGCATTATAGAGATGGAAATTTGGGCTTTAATGATGACACAGATATGCAGTCAGTAGCTCATCTTGCTGTTAAAAATTACACAAATTCTGTGACCAGACTGCTTAAGCCTCAAACAGTTGCCTGGGAGAAGGTTGTAGTTAATGTTTGTAGTTTGTTGCAGACACCAGAGACAATGGCTTTGATCTTACTTATATTGAATTGGAGGAAATTTCTGCTCAACTTCCAGATATAGAACAATTTAGAGAAATGAGAAATGAGGAAAAGATACATGTGGCTCAAGGTATTAGTAAACGTACATAATGAGGAAAACATGTGGACAGATCATCCAAATACTAAAACATCTTTGACTGGCCAATTAATTGATGGTGTCAGCTTTCTTGAGGAAGTGCTGTACAAACCATTTGTGAGTAAACAACAAGTAATTATTGATAAAGCAATTTCAATGTCATAAAACATTCCAAGGCTTTTACAGCTATATTTTAAAACAAAGTATGATGCATAAGGAAATATTGGACTGAAACTTAGAAGAAATCATGGCAGATTTCATGGAAGATTTCTCTATATGAGGCCATGCAAGTTTTCTCATGCCGTGGACCAAAGCTCACTTCCATACCTGTGCACCACACCCGAATGACACTTGACTTCCTGTATTCTCTCACTCACTGCAGACTGTATTCACAATTGCCAGATGTCACAGGACAACTGGTACTGACACCATCTTTATAGGCCAGCCATGAACACAGTTAGTAACTGGCAATCTGAAGTTGTCTTTCACCATGCACTTGGTGGGAGAGCAATACCAATGCTTCTCAGGGCACATCAAGAGTAAAACTGATACTTCATTGTATTTGTCAATGCACATACTTGCATCTATTGCAATTGAAGAATCAAACCACATAGCTTACCTGTCCTTAGCCTCATCCCATCTTTAAGTCAGTACAACCCTTCCGCCACTATCTAGTGCGGCCCAGCAGCTTCTCATATGTCAATATTGGGCCATCACAGACAAGAAAACCTCCAAATGGTTCAAAACATTAACTTTTATTCAGCAAGAGCAAAAATAAACTGAAAACAAATACACAGAAGCTGCGATCTCTTGGAACAGAAACAAACTGTTTGTCTTTTGAGCAATAAAATAATTGCAGTCAGAATGATCGCTGCACTCAACTCTCATCCACTGGAACCAGGTGTCAAGTAGGTTCTGTCTGATTTGGGCACTTGATACTAGAGTGCTCTTTCATGCAAAAGGTGATGTTCCTCCTGCCTGATGCCCTCATCTTCCATTTCTAGTGCATATTCACAAGCTGCATGAGTGTGGAAGGCAACGCAGGCCACACTTGACACAGTGAGTCAGAGTGTCAGCCTATTAATTGAAGACCCCTCTTTCCTGGATGTCCATGTTCCGTTCTTCTTGGCACTCCCTGTCGAGCCCATAGCAATGAGCTTCCACACATTTCCACAAACCACGTGGAATTATGTCTTCATTACTCCTGAGATACAGCCCAGCAGCCTAGTAATGCCCACCATTCTGCTACACAGACCCCCCGCCCCACCTCACTTGTGACAGTAGTGGCAGGCATTGATAGCACCACCTCCTGCAGTATCCCATGCTCACTATCGTCTCCCTGACCTTGTACACTGAATTTTCCTGCTTCGCAATTTGTGTCCCCTCCGCATCACAGCAGGCTGCTTCCAACGCCCAGAGCTAAATTCCCCAATTCCCCAATTCCCCTACCATTGCATTGACCCCTGGTTAGTAACTCCCCACTTCATTTGAGCTGACCTCAGGACGGACAATGGCCCAAACCCCTTGACCCACTTCAACAGACAGCCGGATTGATGACTGACCAGACCCTTGACTGAGCTCCCCGTATAACAGAAAGCAAATCCTGGACTGTTTGCACTGGACCTGCAGGACCACCTGTGGTGCACTGCCCAGACAGTAATGATAGGTGCCCCTGACCAAGATCGAAGTCTGAGAAGCAAGCAGCAAGCTTCTTGTCACCAGGTAACATTCATGTCAGGAATTTACATGGTCTCATTATTATCCAGCAGGTGGGAGAATGGGACACTATTTATTGATGAGGCTAGATTAGGCAATAATGAGATCTTAATGAGTGCTAATTTATGCAAATAGGGCTCTCGCCTTTTAGTAGTGAGAATCTTTCTTTGGAAAATGGAACTTTGTGCTCTTGATGCCCAGGATTTCTACGTTACATGATTTTCCCAACTTTCTGACCATTTACCACATCACAAACCATTCTGCTATCAAATATTGCAAAGTGCATTTAACATTTTCTGAAAATATGGAGAAACATTGAGAGAGGAGGAACATTTCTAACATTTTCTCCTTATCAAGGAATTATACTCTTTGCCTTTGCAAAGTGCACAGTAAGTAGGTAAATACGTCAAGGTGATGGTGACCCTGCAGGCAGTATGGAATCATCAAATGATTACAGCACAGAAAGAGGTCATTTTGTCTGTTGTGTTTATGCCAGCTCACTGCAAGAACAATGCACTCCCACTAATAACCCCACTCGCCTTCCCTTCCTCTGTACTTTTTTTCTCTCTCTATTCATTTATGGGAAGTTGGCATCGCTGGTTGGCCAGCATTTCTTGCCCATCCCTAGTTGCCCTTGAGAAGGTGGTGATGAACTGCCTTCTTGAACTGCTGCAGTCTTCCTGCTCTGAGTTGACCCACAATGCCCTTAGGGTGGGAATTCCAGAACTTTAACCCAGCGACAGTGAATGAATGGCAATATATTTCCATATCAGGATGGTAAGTGGCTTGGAGGGGAACTTGGAGGTGCTGGTGTTCCCATATGTCTGATGCCCTTGTCCTTCCAGATGGAAGTGGTTGTGGGTTTGGAAGGTGCTATCTGAGGATCTTTGGTGAATTTCTGCAGTGCATCTTGTAGATAATACATAGTGCTGCTACTGAGCTTCGGTGATGGAGGGAGTGGATGTTTGTGGATGTAGTGCCAATCAAGGGGGCTGCTTTGTCCTGGATGGTGTCAAGCATTTTGAGGATTATTAGGGCTGCACTGACCCAGGCAAGTGGGGAGTATTCCATCACACTCCTGACTTGTGCCTTGTAAATGGTGAGGAGTCAGGAGGTGAGTTACTCATCTCAGTATTCCTAGCTTTAGCCTGCTGTTGTAGCCATTGTGTTTATGTGTTGAGTCCAGTTGAGTTTCTGGTCAATGATAATGCCCAGGATGTTGATAGTGAGGGATTCAGTGATGGTAACACCATTGAATGTCAAGGGACAGTGGTTAGATTGTCTCTTATTGGTGATGTCATAACCTGGCATTTGTGTGGCGTGAATGTCACTTGTCACTTGTCAGCCCAAGCCTGGATATTGTCCAAATCTTGTTGCATGTGAACATGGACTGCTTCAGTATCTGAGGAGTCTTGAACGGTGCTGAAAATTGTGCAATCATCGATGAACATCTCCACTTTTGACCTTATGATGGAGGGATGGTCATTGATGAAGCAGCTGAAGATGGTTGGGCCTAGGACATTCCCCTGAGGAACTCCTGCAGAGGTGTCCTGGAGCTGAGATGATTGACGTCCAACAACCATGACCATCTTTCTATGTGTCAGGTATGACTCCAACCAGCAGAGAGTTTGCCCCCTGATACCCATTGATTCCAGTTTTGCTAGGGTTCCTTGATGCCACACATGGTCGAATGCAGCCTTAATATCAAGGGCTGTCACTTACACCTCACCTCTGGAATTCAGCTCTTTTGTCCATGTTTGAACCAAGGCTGTGATGAGATCAGGAGCTGAGTGGCCCTGGCAGAACCCAAACTGGGCGTCACTGACCAAGTTATTTCTGAGCAGATGCTGCTTGATAGCACTGTTGATGACACCTTTTTCCATCACTTTACTGATGATTGAGAGGAGACTGATGGCTGGGTTGGATTTGTCCTGCTTTTTGTGTACAGGACATACCTGGGCAATTTTCCACATTGTCGGGTAGGTACTCGTGTTGTAACTGTACTGGAACAGCTTGGCTAGGGGAGTGACAAGTTCTGGAGCACAAGTCTTCAGCACTATTGCCAGAATGTTGTCAGGGGCAATAGCCTTTGTAGCACCCAGTGTCTCCAACCGTTTCTTGATATCACGTAGAGTGAATCATATTGTCTGAAGACTGGTATCTGTAATTGAATATAGAACATAGAACAGTACAGCACAGTACAGGCCTTCAACAATGTTGTGCCAACTTATTATCCTACTTAGATCAATCTACCCTGCATACCCTACATTTTACTATCCTGCTGGGGACCACTGGAGGAGGCCGAAATGGATCGTCCACTCGGCACTTCTGGCTGAAGGTTGCTGAGAATGCTTCAGCCTTATCTTTTGCACTGTTGTGTTGGGCTCTTCCGTCATTGAGAATGGGCATGTTTGTGGAGCCTCCTCCTCCAGTGAGTTGTTTAACTGAACACCACCATACACGACTGGATGTGGCAGGACTGCAGAGCTTAGATCTGATCCATTGGTTGTGGGATCACTTAGCTCTGTCAATCACTTGCTGCTTTCGCTGTTTGGTGTGCGAGTAGTCCTGTTTGGTGGCTTCACCAGGTTGATACCTCATCTTCAGGTATGCCTGGTGCTGCTCCTGGCATGTCCTCCTGCACTCTCCATTGAACCAGGGTTGATCCCCTGGTTTGATGCTAATGATTGAGTGAGGGATAGGCTGGGCCATGAGGTTACAGATTGTGCTGAAGTACAATTCTGCTGCTGTTGATGGCCCACAGCCCTCATGGATGCCCAGTCTTGAGTTGCTAGATCTGTGTGAAGTCTGTCCCATTTAGTGATAGTGCCACACAACACAATGGAAGTTATTCTCAATGTGAAGGCGGGACTTTGCATCCACAAGGACTGTGTGACTGGCACTCTTACCAATAGCATTACCAATAGCATTAGCGGCCTCTGGGGAAGATACCCAGTGGATGAGATGGAATTTTAGCAGTAATTTGCTGTTCTGATGTAATACAGTGCATAGGTTGATCTGACCGAACCACCGAGATCCAATCACTGGAGATAGTAGGAACTGCAGATGCTGGAGAATCCGAGACAACAAGGTGCAGGGCTGGATGAACACAGCAGGCCAAGCAGCATCATAGGAGCAGAGAGGCTGACGTTTCGGGCCTAGACCCGTCT
>NC_063332.1:87745343-87826777 GCF_021869965.1 Rhincodon typus | reverse complement strand
GCTGTGTTCATCCAGCCCTGCACCTTGTTGTCTCCAATCACTGGATACTGGTTCCAGATTTGAAGTATTGTCATTGAATCTTGTATTGTGGGACGACGTTCAATGCAGAAAGTGATGTCCAGTATATTTTCTACAGGTACACTTATTAGTCATTATTAACACGGAAACACAAGATTTGCACCCATATCCCATCCCTCCCTCTGACAGAGGGGAAGATAGTCCATGAACTGATCTCTTCTGCTCGAATTTGCCACATTTATTACCTGGTCTCTGCCCTGAGGGACAAAATCCCAGTTGTCACTCTGTAACCTATCCAGGGTCTTTGCTTCTTACTGCATAAATTCTGGCATTGGGGAGGATTCCTTAATTTGCCTGCAATTTGAAATGGTAATGTCATCTCAGGAGCAACTTGGGCATTGCCATGCTTGATGGAGCAGTGCATGACAAACAGTTAGCAAAGGTGGCTGATGACCAGTATAGGATTCAAAACAATGCCATGAGCACTGGGTTCAATTTTCCTTCTGCTTTCTCACCCTGTAATACAGTAAAATCATCACATAAAGCTGTGGTTTGATGACCCTCAAATAAATCAGTGAGGCTATCTGAAGAAGAAGCCTTTTTTTAATTTCTGGAGTCAGGATCTTTTTTATCATTCAAATCCAAATAATCAAAGTTTGCATTATTATACTATCTTGGTCAATGGTTGTGGTTTGATTAAATTGACAACCTCACCTTGGTTGCAAATAATCATTAAACCAAACATTTAGGAATAACAGGAGACTTTGCTAACCTCCCAATGAGATAAAACAGCTAGGTGAGAGATTAACTATTTACTTATGAGATCCTACAAATTTAATTTTGGCCAAATAGTTGCAGCACATGTTGTAGGTGCCCAAGAAGACCAGACAGGACCAGGGGATATTGATGTTTTGCCTTTAGTTCTTTATTACCAGAGAACTGAAGCTGTTGGTTGCAGCCTCAAAGAAACTTTCAAAGGGAAAGTAAAGTAAAAAAAAAAAGGAATTGTATCACCTGCAAACGAATGTATTGGTCATATTAGTCTTCCATTTTGAAGTATACAAGTCAACCAGCATGTCTCAGTCACCAATAGGCCAGTTAGCATCAGAGGAGCAGGAAATTTGACGTTTCAGGTCGGGACCAATGGATGCCTGGCCTGATGTGTTCCTCCAACTCCACACTGTGTTATCTCTGACTCCAGCATCAGCAGTTCTTGCTATGTCTCAGTCACCAATTTTGTTTCAGTTTTTCCTTCTGGGCATGCAGATCTTGTGCATCGGTAAGGAGAGTTAGGGGTTGGAAGGGAAGCAGGCTAGAGGCTAGAAGGGATCAAAAGATGGCAAGCAACAAAATCTGTGAATGAGGAACAGAAAGTAGGTTAGCGCAGATGTATGTTCTGATCCACTTATCAGTCAGTCAGGAGAAGCATTCCTGTTCCTTTTGCCTTGATAAGCAAAGTAAGAGGAATGAAACATAACTCTCTGATCCCAGACTTCAGTGGCCTCTTTTGGGTCTTCTGGCTTTGCTCCCAGTTGCCTATAGCAGTTGCTACAGTTATGTACAATCCAATTGCACAATATTGAGAATCAAGATGGTGTAGGGCTTTCCATTTCACATGTACAGGGCCTAACATCTCTTTCAGGTGCACACCTTGAAACAGTATGGAAGAATCTTTGTCAATGTAGCAAAGGGTACATGTCTACTGCAGAATGAGCTCAAACAAGCAGTCATATTGAATTGTAAATCAGAATATTGTGGATGCTGGAAACCTGAAATGTAAGTAGAAAATGCTGAACATACTCAACTGGTTGAGGAGCATCTGTGGAGAGAGAAAAGGAGTTAACATTTTGAACCTGTGACTCCAAATCAGAACTGGCAAAATTTATAAATATAGTCAATTTTCAGCAAGTATTGGGTGGGATAAGTACAAAAGGAAGGTCAGTGATCAAGTGAAAGACTTGAGAGTTTGGCCAATCAAAGGATTTGTCTTTCAAGGCTGAAGAAAATGGTGATAAGGCAAGTAAAGTAACAAAGAACAACAGATGTGCTAAGAGAGTTGCACTGATGACTGTAAGCAAAGAGAAAAACTGAAACAAGCGAAGAAAAGGAAACAAAGGGGAAAGTACAGATTAAGGTCTGGAATTTTTGAACTGAGGCCCAAACTTTCAATGGGCTGAAGCCCCTCTCCATCATGGCAAAAATGGTGGAAGTGGCTCAAAATCTTAAATCCTGGCCCCAAACATGGCAGTTATTTTCAGGTTATGACAGGCCATGTTTTGCACATATGCATTTTATGGAGGTAGCTGGCTAGTTAAATCACAAGCTGCCTCCAGTGAAGGAGGATTCTGGCATCTCTGTAGAGCATGGAATCTGGAGTGCATATTAGGCCTGATAACAGCATGTTTGAGCATTGTGCATTCATTTGGATAGGCAGGGTATTCCTTTGGTGATATCAGATACTCCTGTGGATATGATCCTGGAACACCTTTGGGGTGATCAGCAACATACAATGGAGAAGGTTTCAGGTACCTTTGGGGTTGGATAGGTACTCTTTCAGACTGTTAACTTCAAAGGGGATTATTCCTAAAAGGTGCATGAATGCATTGCAACTGTAAAGCTGTCAAAAATATGTCAACTTTGTCAAGAACTGTCAAATTTGTTTAGAACTGTTGTTAAGTATCAATTTTGTTTAGAGCTATCAAAATGATCAAAATAATCAAAATCAAATGTAGCAAAGGTCTTTTGTTTCAAGAGGGTATGGACTGAAATATAGAACGTCAGCTAATAGGATTTGGTTTTTCCTACTGTGTGCATGAGCACTAGCAGATACTAGGAAAACTGACTTGGTAGGGAAAGGGGAAAAAATTTAGAACTATGTGCTTGTATGAGTTGGCACTAGGTTGGCATTGGAGTACGAGGGTTGTGGGAGCCAGGTAGACGGGCATTGTGTACAACTGATATGAAACGTGGTAGGAATGGATAGAGGGATAAAGGGTAGTTTGTAATCATAGGGGTTCCAGAAGTGCAGAGGGTATAGGACATCAGGTGGCATGGATTGGCATGGATGGGACATGGAGAGTGTGCCAGGTTGAGATGGAATAAGGGAGTGAGGGGATGATGTTTGAAGAGATATTTTATATTTCAGTCTTCTATTTAATTCTCAGACACAGAGCTGGAGCCCCAGGACAGGCTTTTTGCCCAACTCATCTCAAAACCAGGTAACCATGTCAGCTCTTCCCAAGTCACCTGACCTGACCTCCAGTCTAGTCTGCACCTCCAATCCCATCATCACATCAACTCCCTATTTACTTCAGCCCCTTCCAGACCCAAAATGGAGTGTGCAGGTAGCCGTTGTTAAGGGTCAAGTTACAGAGCCAGGAATTCTCCCATCTAAGTGCACCCAACCTGGGGAAAAAAAAAGGGACCTCGTTGCTGAATCTTAAAGGTTATAACGTACCTAATTGAAATATGCGGTTTTGTTCCTTATTTTGAGGTTTACAGAAAAAGTGCTGGAGGCCAAGGACAGAAATGTCAGCATGAGAGTTAGGGTGAAGACTGAGAGGATGTTACCTGAGCTGCTTTTGGACTCCCCAGTGTAGAGGACACTATAATATGCATTGTGAATGCAATGCACTGAACTGAAAGAAGCTTAAGTAAATCACTGTTTCACTTGGGACGAATATTTGGGGCCTTGGACAGCAAAGATAGAGGAAGTGAAAGGCAAGTATTAAAGAACAAAGAACAAAGAACAAAGGAAATTACAGCACAGGAACTGGCCTTTCGGCCCTCCAAGCCTGCGCTGATCCAGATTCTCTATCTAAACCTGTTGCCTATTTTCAAAGGATCTGTATCCCTCTGCTCCCTGCCCATTCATGTATCTGTCTAGATACATCTTAAATGACGCTATTGTGCCCGCCTCTACCACCTCCACTGGCAACGCGTTCCAGGCATCCACCACCCTCTGCGTAAAGAACTTTCCACGCATATCTCCCTTAAGCTTTTCCCCTCTCACCTTGAAATCGTGACCCCGAGTAATTGAGTCTCCCACTCTGGGAAAAAGCTTCTTGCTATCCACCCTGTCTATACCTCTCATGATTTTGTAGACCTCAATCAGTTCCCCCCTCAACCTCAGTCTTTCTAATGTAAATAATCCTAATCTACTCAACCTCTCTTCATAGCTAGCGCCCTCCATACCAGGCAACATCCTGGTGAACCTCCTCTGCACCCTGTCCAAAGCATCCACATCCTTTTGGTAATGTGGTGACCAGAACTGTACGCAGTATTCCAAATGTGGTCAAACCAAAGTCCTAAACAACTGTAACATGACCTGCTAACTCTTGTACTCAATACCCCATCCGATGAATGAAAGCATGCCGTATGCCTTCTTGACTACTCTATCCACCTGCCTTGCCACCTTCAGGGTACAATGGACCTGAACACCCAGATCTCTCTGTGCATCAATTTTCCCCAGGGCTTTTCCATTTACCACATAGTTCGCTCTTGAATTGGATTCCAAAATGCATCACCTCGCATTTGCTTTTTTTTTCTGATTAATTCAGTTTTATTTATCCAAACTGGAAAAAGGCTGAGATATCAAATATAAAAAATCTGTTCCACAATTAAGCTTATTCAGTAATTTAGAATTTCCTACAGTAATATTTGTGTTAATTATTTATATCACATGCAGCTATCTAGAAGGCACTTGATGCTGATGAATTGGGCACATTTCAACTCTTACATCTCCTACTCTCAGAGCCAGAAAGGGGATGACTGAAGAATTGATCAAAGTAATGTAGAGAGAACAAATGCTTTGGAAAACTGAAAGCAGAGCGGAAGATGTGTTTGCTGGTGACACTGCATTAAGGTGGCAGAAATGAAGGAAATAATCCATTAAATACACAAGCTGATACAATGGAAGCTCAGGACAAGGGAAACCCCATTCTGGTTCTGTGAGGGGCTAGGTAAACCTCTTCGAAGACATCTTTTTACATCTGCCAAAACATACTCCCTACCGTGGTTAACAGGCCTTGACTTCAGCTCTGACCTCTTCCCCCAGAACATTCCATTCCCAGAAATATCAGTAGGTAGGGAGTTTCAGGACTTTTACCCACTGATGAAGAAATAACAATCCATTTCCCAATTAGATGTGTGACTTGTTGAAGGGGATCTTGCAATTGATGGTTTTCCCATATGCTTGTTAACCTTCTAGGTGGTAGAGTCACAAGTATGGAATTCACTATTGAAGAAGCCTTGTCAAGTTTCTGCAGTGCTTTTCACTTTTACAATATATATATGTAACTGTTCATTGTTCAACTAACAGTTGCAGATTTTCAGCCTGTTATCTCTTTTGAATATTGTATCAGATATTGTCTTATTATTTTTTTCTGTGCGGCTCTGTACTGCATAATTATTTTGGCATAATTACAACACAAAGCAATATTAAATTCTGCACTATAATGTTTGACTAGAACATATATCTCTTGATATTTTCACTTTATCTGGCTATATTCTGATTAATGTATGACTGCTGCCATTGCAATCATTTCAATTGCTATCATTAGGGCTGATACCATTTGCTAATTCCATCATTAAAAAAGAGAAAATGGGGAACAAATGTCTTAAAGCAGGAATTTCATTCAATTAATGTGATTAGTACATGAAAATTCTCCATTTGAACCTGAGTATCATGACATATAATGATTCTGAAACCAGAACTCTAAGCTAGCTGTTCTTTGGGCTAGCCATGCACTTGTATTACAATGGTGTTCATCTCATAGTATGAGAGACCTGCACATTTAACATTATGTGCAGAGCTTGCAGTGAATTCTCTGGTGACAACATTTATTACAGATCTGCTGGCCATCCTTACAAATGTCTCCCTTTCTAAGAGGGGAAGAAATGGCTACACACATTCGAACAGCTCCATTCAATGAGGTTATGGAATAGAGTCTACATGGATCTGAGAGGCCTGTCCATTAACAAAAACATAACACCAGAAAACCTGGATAGAGGTAGCAAGTCAGCATAACCATAGCCCTACGTGTTGAGTATAGGACCAGGTGAAGAAGACATTTGTTGGTCATGGAACTGTTGCCAAATTAAGAGAAGGTCTCACATTGGTTAATTTCATAATGTGGCTTTACTTGTCATCGTAGCAGCATTATAGTTAAAGCTTAAAGGAACATCACTACAGGAAATTATGAAAACTTTTCATGATTTCACAAATACATAAGCAGGTGTTGCAAGCATGCTGTTACTTTGCCATATCATTTGTTGCACAAGCCAAGCAAAACACAACAAAAATGCTCCTCAAATAAAGTACTTCCATACTTCATGCTCAAAGACTACCTCTCAAATTGCAGTGCTTGCTCTTGAGAATGTCTTGGAGGAAAGGCAACCCAGCTACCAGCTTCCAGGACAGGGATCTGGAGATATTGCTGAACTGTTTGATTGATAGAAAACATAATTAGTCCTATTTACTCTTGAAGGTTGGGACAGGCTTTCAGTGAGTTGCAGCCACCAGATACTCCTGGAAGAATTGTAAATAGATTGAGTTGGGGCTTTAATGACCTTATTTTTATGCCATACTCATCACTATGCCATGCCAAGAAGTGGGAAATTCAGCCTAAAGCCTTTACAGGTAACAGAAAGGAGGTAACATATCAATTGTGTCTTCAATGTAGCATCTCTTTGAAATGGACACCAAATATCTGGAAATTGTGGCTCTACCACTCCTAATGCATAATATCAGCATAGCCTCATCATTCAGGGGGATAAACTTCTGTGTAGGTTCTCCTGCGCATTTTCTTTCACAGTAAACATGAGGAAGGCCCTTCAAATGAATAAGTGGGAGAACACTGCAGAAGTTCAACATTCTGATTTTGAAGCTTTAGAAGTACAGTTCATGAGTAATTGCCCTCAGACCCAGGTACAGTGACTCGCCACAATTTTGAGGTTCTTTCAGCTTGTTTGGATGACAGTCATGCCTATAAGGTAAATGAGCGAACTGACCATAGCACCATGCTACAGGAAGACATTTAAATGGCCGAGCAAAATGCAACGTTATAGGGGAGAATATAATGATGGAGATTGCCTGCACAAAAGAGAAAGAATTCTGAAGGCTACGTTGGCAATTTAGCGTCATCTGATCAAGGCAGGAGAGGAACTTGAGGTATGAGGGGGTAAATGCTGTCATCTTGGTCCATGAGCTAATCATAATTTCCCAAAATTCCCTATATTTGACGTAGGTTTCATTAGATTGGAAGGTAGTGAATATTACTGTAATATTTAAAAATGGTGGGAGACAGACATCAAAAATTACAGGTCTATTAGCTTATCATCTGTCTTAGGAAGATGGATATAAGTCATGATTAAAGGCATTGTAGCTAGGCACATAGAAAGGCTTAAGGCAATCAGGAAAAGTCAACATGGTTTTGTGAAGGGGATCTCATGTTTAACCTTTTTATTGGACTTCTTTGAATAAGTATCACATGCTGTTGATAGAGATGTGACTATATTATGGCATTAAGAGGTGCATTTTGTCCTTTTTTTACTGAAGAGAAATTAAGACAGAGGTGATAAGTGGTCTGCTCTAAGTCAATAAAGTAAACAACTTGTGAGGCCTTGGGTTTTTTTAAAGTTGGAATAATAGAAGCTACATGAATGGGTGGGTTCAAGTTCCCACAGAACCAAGATTTTAGTTTCACTTTCATTAGCTGATGGGGTGTAGAAGCTGCTACACATCTCTCCCTGCTACAGCAAAATGATAGACTTCTTTCTCTGTCAGTCTCAGAGTTTTATCTTGATGTTCTTTCCTCTTGGACTGGAGAATTGCATGTGAGACAATCTATTTCACTAAATTTGTCTTTGCCAAAGGTGTGTTCATGGGATGCTACTATCTTGGAACAGGTAATCAGTAGTAGTTAACATATATTATCTTGTTAAGTATTTTGATAGAGTTACAATCTTAAATTCTTATTTTGTTTGTATTTTAACTATAGTGTAAGAATAAAGTGAGTTTTGCTTCAAGCCTGGTAGTTTGACAAATTGAGTTACATGCGGAACACAACACCTTACACTTGCTTTTAGAAATAAGAAAAAGTTCGGATCCAAGCTATCTTCTTAGTATATTTTAAGGGGATTTGGTCTGGCCCATAACAAGGGAACCAGTGGATGTATTGTAATTAGATTTCCAGAAAGTGCCACATCAAGGGCTATTGCTGAAAATAAAAGTTTATTGTGTAGGGGATAACATATTGGCATGGATCAAAGATTGGCTGACTAATTGGAAACAGAGACTAGGCATTAATGGGGCATTTTCTGGTTGGCAAGATGTGATGAGAGGTGTGCCACAGGAATCAGTGCTCGGGCCTCAACTTGTTATAACTTATATAATTATCTTAGAAGAAGGGATTAAATGTATTTTCACTAAATTTGCTCATAACATAAAGGTAGCTCAGGAAATAATTTGTGAAGAAGACACTAGGAGGTTACAAAGGTATATGAATAAATGAGTTGAAAGTGCAAAGATTTGCCAATTGGAATATAATGTGGGAAAATATGAAAATGCCCATTTTGGAAGGAAGAATGTTATCTAAATGATGCGAGATTGCAGAACTCTGAGTTGCAGAAAGGTCTAAGTGTCCCAGTCATGAATCACAAAAGACTTCTATGTATGTGCAGTAAATAATCAGGAAAGCTAATAGAATGTTATGATTTAGTATGAGACAAATTGGATGCAAAAGTAGGGAGGTTATGCTTCAGTGATACAGAACGTTGGAGACACCACATCTGGAGTGATGTACACTGTATTACTTTTCCGTATTTAAGGAAAGATGTAAATGCATTGGAAGCAATTTGAAGTAAGTTTACCAGATTCATATCTAAAATGAATGGTTTATCTTATGAAGAAAGTTTGGACAGGCTAGGTTTGTATCTGCTCAAGCTTAGAAGAGAAATTGATGGCTTGATTGAAACATACAGGATCCTGACAGCATTTGTTAGAATGAATATGGAAAGGATGGTTTCTGGTGTGGGATAATCTGGAACTTGGAGACCACATTTAAAAATAAGGTGTTTTTCTAATTAAGATAGAAATTAGGAGAATTTGTTCCCTCAGAGGGTTGTGAGTCTTTGGAACTTTCTTCCTCAAAAGATGGAAGATCTTTGATTATTTTTAAGGCACAGGTGAATAGATTCAGGGGGGTAAAAGGTAATTGAAGGTAGGTAATAATATGGATTTGAGGTTACAATCAAATCAGTTGCAATCTTTTGAAGTGGCATATTACTGTTCTTATCCTATGTGTTTTTGTGTTGAGCAGTTGAAAAAAGAATGGATGGGACAGATTCCATGGTCCGTTGTTCTTTCTCTACCCACTATGTTCTATGTAAAACTCTAGTTCAATCAATCGCACTAAACTTGTTCTCATTATATATCACAGTACAATTTCCGTAATCGTTAAGATTAAGAATTCATGACATGCAGTTCCTAGAATGAAGGACACAATTATTAGTAGTTTATCATTTTTCCCCATACAGCCATCATTTGAAATATTACCTGAGGCACAGAAGTAATGTTATTGACCTTCCTTTGTGTCCTTCATCAGCGTTGAAATTTAATTTATCCCCTAATTAATTCCAGTTCACAGTGAGATTCTGAAAATTACACGTGAGGTTACATTATCTGTATTTCTTTGAGAAAAGAAGAAAATGGTAATACATAATAAACAAAAGGAACTTAAAAATAGATGGCAAATATTTAAAAATTGGGAATTGCATTGTAGAGAAGAATATTTTACTCAGGTGACAGAAAAGGAAACAAACTCCTGGACAAAGTTGACTAAACAGAAGTAGAAGATGCCTTATGCCAGCAATGGGCAAAGGCCTGGGTACATGATGGCAACATCCCAGTGGCTTCCAGGCGAAACAGAGCCTTCCTTCCCCTGGATGCCATATTTTATGAACGAGACCCTGATGGCAAAAGGCTCTCAGGTTTCAACACTGCCAGCGGAGGGCTCATCCCTCCAAGCGCAGGGGACTATCTGCCTGACTCTCGCATGGAAAAACATTCCCTTTACCCCTTCAAAGCTTTCTCATAATAGAGGGGCCCACTCCTTCTTCCTGCAGCCTCAACAATACCCTCCTCTCTGAGTCACACAGCTGAGCTGACCTATTCTGGCTGCAGGATCTATGGTCTGCTGGTAAATTCCAGTAATTTCTTGGGCTGAAATCAAAGCAAGAATAAGGTTTACATCTGCTTATAATTTTCCTGCCTGGATACTCTCAATTTTTTTTCTGTTCGTATTGACTGCGTCTATTACACTCAACTTCTAAATGCATTCTCTTACTCTTGCACTTAATGAAGTGAAAATGATTGCTTGCAATAACAGCAAAACAGCCCAAATTGTGCAAAAACATTTATTTTTTACTTCTTATATTAATGTATCAATGTGATGGAAGTGTCAAGGCCAATGTCAATCAAGATAGTTTCAAAATAGACTAATCAGTAATAAGTACTCACTAGAAATGGATCATATACTTTGCGATAAGATAATCTGCAACACAAATTTGGAGAAGCTAATCATCTATTTGTAAAGTATGCTAGAAAATCCAAGATGTATAGATTTCTGCCCATTAATTTAAAGGGTTGGGATGTGACACATATGCTGTTTAGCTGCATGTATTGCAAGATGCTATGGAACTTCAAGCATATTTGAACAATTTCTTTGTTTTGATTCACAGGAAGAAGAAAACACATTAACATTTTAAAAAGGTGGCATTATCCCAGGCTCTGAATGGCACAGGCCTTGCAAAATATTGGGAAAATGAAACAAATGTAAAAACGATGAGATTCTCAATGTCAAGAATTACTAGTCCTATTGTCCACTTAAAGTTTGAACGGCTAGATTACAAGATCAATGGTAAGCAATAAAGAGCATTTTGCATACATTATTACCTATCCTCACCTCATTTGCTATTTTCCCAAGTACTGGAGAGAAACGAGCCAGCATCAATTCCCGAATTGAAAGTTGAAGCAGTAATCTGGTGGCTGCCTCTTCTCTGGGCATCCATCTTTGCCAGCCATCCCCAACATCTCCATGGGCAGTAACCACCTACATCCTCCGACACAGAGGATTGGCATTGGAAAAACGCCAGCCTCACCAGATCACAATGGCACATCTTGGACTCACTTCTCATACAGTTCAGCATTTCAATACTGCACTTTGGATCTCACTGGCACCATACATTGCAGTGCTGTTGCCAAGTCAGGAATGGGCGCCCATCTCAAGTATTGGAAAGGATGCATCTCAAGGCTGTTAGCTTGCTTTCTGCACCTGGGTGTTGGGGAGGCACACCATTCAGCTGCTGGAACCAGCATCTGTTAAGTTCAAACATAGAGTGGAAAGAAACCATGGTGACTTATAGAAAACCTGTAAACCCATTGTTTGGTAAGAAACTACTATTGAGGGCTGTTTTTTAAACTGCTGTCAATTACAAGATGTATTATTTTTAAAGAAGTGGTTATACAAAAATAAGGGGAAGTCAAAGCCAATAATAATAACAATAGCTAAAGGCCGTTCCCTTATTAAAGAGAGATGACCAGTGAGATTGAATCTAGATTGAGTAGATGTGGTAAAACTATTCCAACTCTTAAAAGCCATGATGTGGATGTGCCGGTGTTGGACTGAGGTGGACAAGGTCAGAAGTCACATGAGACCAGGTTATAGTCACAATCTGCTCCTCATAAAAGGATTGAGAACAAGTGATTTGAAAAAGAAGCAAATGTGATGTGAGAGAAACCATTTACACACATTGAATGGTTTGGGTCTGGAATGCGCTGTCTGGAACCAATGTTCCCTCTAAGCTGCGAACGGTAAGATACTCCAAGGTTTCCCATATCGCAATCGGAGTGAACAACCTGAACACAGCATTGACTTCCAGTTTCCGAAGTTGTTGTCATGTATGGACCTCGGAGAGCCGCATAGATGGGAAGAAAATCAAAGGGAATGTTATCTGCTGGAGGCAGGTTTAATTGAGGCATTCAAGAGGGTATTAGATGATAACATGAATAGAACCAATGCACAAGAGTATGAGGTAAAGGCAGGCACATGGCACAAGGTCATGTTGCTTATTTGGAGAGCTAGTGCATCCATGATGGATTGAATGACTTTCTTCTACGCTGTATCACTTCTGTGGTTCTGTTAGTCATAGCACTCACTCACTCTGCTCATCCATGGATACTCACAGCATCTGTGCTGTGCCTTTCCTTTCTTTTTAGTGCACACAGAGTAGTCCTTATTTTTGACTTATTGTTGTCACATGTAGTGAGATACAGTGAAAAGTGTTGGCTTGTGCGTTACACAGGCAGATCATACCATATAAAGTACATCAAGATAGCAGAACAGAGTGCAGAATATAGTGTTATAGCCGCAGAGAAGGCCTAGACAGAGAGATTAGTCCTGAGTCAGTAGAAGTGGTAAGGTTCCAAGTGAATGAGGAGGACATACAAGGGATTCAAGGGTTAGCAGTTTGGAGGATGGAGTGGATGAAAGCCTTTGAGAGAAGATGCTGCATGCAATATTGAGACTGGTCAACCATGTGAGGTAGGTGTAGTGGTGAAGAGTGTGTAAGGTAGCAGGGGTGGTACTTAGCCTGGCAACATTTGGAATAGTGTGGTGTTGGAGTTTAAATATGGCACCCCAGCATGAACGGCATGATCACTTTAGCAGCTACTGAGCACAAAATGGTGTAACAGTGGTCCCATGGAGGGAGGAAATGCTTCATGAAACTCCACTAAATTGGCACTTAGCCAAACTAAGGGAAGATTCAGCCTCAGGTTTTTTTTTCTGCTCCAAATTAAGATGATTTTATAAAACATCTTTCTTGTTACATTTGGATCAGCTGTATGCTGTTTACTACCACAAAGGAGATGATGTCTGCTGTTGCTTAATGTCAACAATGATAGAGACAGCTGGTAAAACTAAGATATGTTTGAATGGTTTTCTCCTTTTGTGCATCACACCCTTCATTTCCAGTCCTAAAGTGGGAGAATAAAATTACTTGCAAATGGATTTCCGCTTGAACGACCTTATTGTTCCTAACAGCTTTTTAATGACTTCTTGGGGAAAAGTACAATATTCCCTGAGGGTTAAGAAACTTGAAATGGGAAAAGTTCAGTTGAAATTAACTGAACAATAGAACAGCTACTTTGGCAGATGATCTACATTTTACTCAACAAAAAAAAAACAAAGAACTTCGGATGCTGGAACTCTGAAACAAAAAATGGAAATTGCTGGAGAAATTCCGAAGAAGGGTCACTGGACTTGCAACGTTTACTCTACTTTCTGTCTATAGGTTTGTATTTTGTCCTGGTTAT
Source organism: Rhincodon typus (assembly GCF_021869965.1). Classification (NCBI taxonomy): domain Eukaryota; kingdom Metazoa; phylum Chordata; class Chondrichthyes; order Orectolobiformes; family Rhincodontidae; genus Rhincodon; species Rhincodon typus. The sequence continues at coordinate 87,813,384 of NC_063332.1, read as the reverse complement.
TACATTAATTGGCTCATTGCTGCTTTGAAAGTTAAAGGAGGATGTGACTACATTACCAAGTTGGACAATGGTCCAGCACATGGAAAAACTTCCATGATCAACAATTGTTTAATTGCACTCCAATCAAATAACCAACAGTAAAATACTCATCTGTATATTTCCATTATCCTTCATCAATTCAAAACTCTATGTGTAACCATTACAGAGGGCAAAGAAAGATGGAACTACACTAGAACTCTTGAATTAGAGAATTGTTACAGCACAGACAGAACCCATTTGGCCCATCAAGTTCAAACTGGCTCTCTGAACAGCAATTCATTTAGATCTACTCTTTAATCCTTAGAATCCCTACAGTGCGTACAGAGGTCATTTAGCCCATCGAGTCTGCACCAACCCTCTGAACAGCATCTCACCCGAGCCCCATAACCCCGCATTAATCATGGCTAATTAAACTGGTCTGCACATCCTTGGACACAGCTGAGTAGTTTAGCATGGCCAGTTCTCCTAACTTGTACATCTCTAGACTTGGGAAGAAACCCACGCAGACACAGGGAGAATGTGCAAACTCCACAAAGACAGTAACCTAAGGCTGGAATTGAATCCAGATTCCTGGCACTATGAGGCAGCAGTGCTAACCACTGAGCCACCGTGCTGCCATTGGCCCTATCATCCTGCACACTTTCTCATCCATTCTAATTCCCTTTTGAAAGCATGATACAAATTGCCATCCCCTCAGGTAGTCAACTAAACAAAGAAAAAATGAAATTGTTATGATAGTGATATAAATGGACAATGAATTTTCGGATTCCATCATCCAGTGTTTAATACCTGAGACATTTCAGAGACAAAATGGATTTAAAAAGGGAATAACACTAAGGAAAAGAAGGATATAATGATCATGTGACCACACATAGTTTCATGAGCTGGTTCAATCACTAAGAAGCAATCAGCACTCAAATTGACATTGTTGTAACAAAACATTGAAACTCAGATGAGCCGATCCTGTTTGATTTACATCTTTCTGGATAAGTCTCAGTTTCACATTACTGGAGATAAAAGATGCTTAAAAAAACAACAAAGCCAGACAGGGGAATACACAGATAAACCATATTACATGCAACTTCTTTTGGGTTGAGCAGAAAAAGAGAAAAAGAAATGAACTGGAATATCTTATTTATCCCATTTTCTCTCTGCCTCTCAGCAGAAACCATCAGCAAAAAGTAAAATGCAGAATGGAGTGTTTGTTGCCAATGTCAAGATGGCTGGCCAAGGTGGCCACAACCTGCATATGTGCAGATTTTGCCTTGATGTCACATAACCGCAACAGCGCTGATTCACTTTTTCAAAGTTGGCACCATCCCTTCATGAACCACAGTGAGCTGTATTACATTATCTGTACATAATTAGAAGAGTGAGGCTTTGTTGTCACTTCAGATGTTGGGGAAAACTTCCAGAATGAAAATTAAAGGTACTGGCAGACTTTGAGCTAGGATTTCTGCTTGGGACTTTTCTCCTCCTCCTCTTCTACGGGGAGAGGGAAATCTGACCTATATGGGCTTTGACAGGCCACAGAAGGGAAGCGGAGACCACCCGATTATGGAGACACTCAGACTGGGAGTGAGAGTCTCAATTTGTGAATTTTTCTTAGAAAATAGTTCCTGATGACACACCTAACCTCTTTTTCTATGAGATGTGTCTCCCTTGTTACTCCACCCTGTGTGTGCCAAGCACAATTATTGTTCCCAACACTGCTATAGATGTACTGGTGCTGCACCAGGCAGTAATGGTATTATCACTAAACACAGACATCAGAGCAACACCCATTCATTGAAAACTTAAAGATTTCTACAAAACTTACTGAGAATACAACTAATCAATTAAACAACCTGGTCTCAGGTTAAAACCTTAAGGAAACTAAAGACTTTCAAAATATATATCCTTATATCTTTTTTCTGTGTATTGAGCATTTTCAACCTTGTTAGACTTTGGCCTCCTCCTGAGATCTCCACAATTCCAATCTTTAACCAATTCGATTCAGTCCACAAGATATCAAGAAATCTGAAGACACTGCAAAGGCTATGGATCCTGAAAGCATATCAGCAATATTACTGAAGATATGTTTTCCAAAGCCGAGTAACATTCACACCAGGCAATGGGTATCTCCAACAAGAGGGAATCTACATATCACACGACATTCAATGGCATTACATTGCTGAATCCCCACTATCAACATCCTGGGGGTTACCATGTACCAGAAACTGAAGTGGACTCTCTGTCCAAATACCATGGTAAAAAGGGCAGAGAAGAGGCTAGAAATTCTAGGACAAGTAGCTCACCTCCTGTCTCTCCAGTATCTGTTCATGATCTGCAAGACACAAATTAGGAATACTCTCCACTTGCCTGGATGAATGCAACTCCAACAATGCATAAGAAGCTTGACACCATGCAGGACATAGCAGCCCACTTGATTGGTACCCCATCCGCCATCTTGAATATTCACTCACTTCAACACTGACACACAGTGTGTATCATCGACAAGATGCACTGCAGAAACTCATCAAGGACCTTTAAATAGCACTTTCCATATCCATGGCATCCGCCATCTAGAAGGCCAAGGGTAGCAGATGCACTGGAGCACCACCGCCTGCAAATTCCCCTCCTGGCTACACAGAATCCACATCTTAGAACTATGTCACCAACTTTCACTGGGTCAGAATCCTGGAGCTCACTTTCTAATAGCGTGTGGATGTCTTTATATGTCAAGGACTGCAGCAGTTCAAAGAAACAACTCACCACCAATTTCTCCAGGATAATTAGAGATGGACAATGAGGTGGCCTAGCTAGAGGCACCCTTAAATCATGTGGGAATACAATGTAAAACAAAATGTGGTTGTGTGTAGATTTGCTGTGTTTTTACTATTTTTCTCAGAGTTACTCAGTTATAACTTCCTTTTAATTTTACTCAAGAAAATGTTGAAATTGGATACTTAATTTTGAACTGCTGAATGTTTAATTAAACAGTTGTATGCTGAAATGGAATAAATTTTCTTGTTGTTGACAGCTAGAGTACTGTGAGTAGATTTAGGCACCACACCTTAGGAAGGATATATTGGCCTTGGAACAGAAATAATCAAGACGGGTGGTGGTCTGCCCAACATTCAGCTCCTTTCTGTTATGAGGAGAGGACTTTGTCTCTGATGATCCCAAGTGGTTGACTAAACATTTCCAAACATGTAGACTGGTTTTGAAAGCTCCCCCTGACTTATTGTACCAAAACTCATTGACTGAAGGCTATGTCCCTTGAATTGACGGAGGCCTTTAAGAGCCACGATAAGCTTTCTGGCTTCATGTATGCACCAAACTGCACGGCACTACAGTAATATTGTGAGCCTAGTATCTCTGGCTGAGAGGCAAGGTGCAAAGAAAGGTAAGTCGTCAATTATGCCACGAGCGTCCAGAGAGGCTCAAAGTGAATGAAGACTAAGAGAGCAAGTTTACAGCCCAGAGATTAGAATTAGAATGAGGTTTCATTGTCTTGTGTACTCAAGTACAGGGATACAGGAGTACAGTGAAGAGTTTACAATGTCGCCATTCACGGTACCATCTCAGGTACAAGGTACCTAGGTAAAAAAGACTTAGGTAAAAATAAATAAATTAATTAAAAGTTCAACCCTACAGTTCTTCTCAGTATAAAGTAGTCATTGAGAAATAAAGTTAAACATTCCAAATTACAGTTTTCTTTAGCTATGGGTCTACAGTTGCTCCACCTTGGGCTATCCCCATTAGGGCTCAATGTCTCCACCACATTGGGCTCGATCTCTTGATTCCTGCACCTCCATGCTGCTGTGTCACCACCAACCACCATCTGGGCTCACCAGCTGCCTTGCAATAGCCCACCAGAGTCCCCCTCTGGTGCTGGTCTGGGCCCCTCAGCCAATTCCATGATGCTGCTGGTCACTACGGTTTACCCCGCGCACACCAACCGCCTCATAGCCAACCACCAAAGTCCCTGCTGTGAGCCCACTGCCATCGCCACCACTGCCTCCACAACCGAGCTCCCTCCAGAAGGTAGCAAAAAACACTAAAAAAGTGAAAGAAGCAAGAAAAGGAGAAAGAAAAGCAGTCGGAATGGGCAAGCTCCGGATCAGGAGACCTACTCCACTGTCATCTTGGATTAAGTACCATAGCCTGACCTAGTCAATTCACTGGTTTTATGTCTCTGAGCGCAAAGTATCTTTGCTGCAGGATTACATTAAAGTGCACAAGTGTCCTGTAAGTGAACTGGAGATCTGCCAAGAGGGTTCTTAAAAGCTGGCACAGCAATAGATGCAAAGTTGTTGCTTTGTTTAATTTCTCCAGTTTCTCACTTCCCAAAGCTGGGTTACTGTTTTTCATGTATATTTATACCTGATATTTGTATTAAAACCACTTCAAATAATTCTATTTTGTGTCACATAGATAGATTTTTAAATTTTCTTTTGTGTGTTATAAGTCTGTGTCTTTTTGTTAAAAGTACACTGGCAGCCTCTTGTGAAAACATTCCGAGATTGGTCTCCATGGTTAAGAAAAGCAAAACGTAAAATTTACGATCTATAAAACCAGGTGTCACTATGTGATCCGAGTTGTCAAGTACTTCCATCAGCTGGAATCATAAAAAGAGTGTGGACTCTTCAGGATCGAAATTTATTGAGCTTAAGTGAAATTTATGAATCCTTAAAAAGGATTAAAGTAAGGTACTGAACATAAAATCAGGAGAGTTGTGTGAAGTATATTACGTGGGTTGAAATGTCAGAATGGCTTTTATGGTTGCTAAAACATTTCTGGGAAAAAATATAACATTGGTTACTTAAAGTCTATGACTAAGGCTACATAAAGAGAATTAACAGATCAATTGAAGGTTGAAATGAAAGCATTAAATCATATGAATTAGAAGTTGCAATGACTACACAGCATTAAAAATTTAAAGAAAGGAAACTTTATATTGAGGTGTCACCACTAGAATTAGTTAGGATCCAATTAGAAGTGGAAAATAAAAGAATGGAAGGATTCCAAAATTTTATTCTGGTAACCCTTAAGACTTGTCAAGATCAGGGTCAAGTATCAAAAATCTGAGAAGCCCAGTTCTGGTGGATACCTATGATATCCCACACAAACACAGTTACTTGAGGGGAAATGGCCATATGAAAATCAGCAAGGAAACATCAGGAATAGAAAATAGGATATGATAAAGGAATTATGCAAAGAAAGATACAGAAGCAAGGCTTGAGAGTGACGTAAACAGCATAATATGCTTTCATTGTAATAAGTGCAGACATACTACATCCAACTGCTTGTATTTAAATGAGAGACCTATTGCAGTAATCAGTATCCTTATGGAACTCTTAAAATCCCCACAGTGTAGAAGCAGGTAATTCTGTTCATTGAGTCCACACTGACCTTCTGAACAGCACCCTACCCCAACATCCCTGTAACCCTGCATTTCCCATGGCTAATCCAGCTAGGCTGTGTATTGCTAATCACTATGGACAATTTAGCATGGCCAATCCACCTAACTTGCACATCTTTGGACTGTGGGAGGAAACCAGAGCACCTAAAGGAAACCCACGCAGACACAGGGAGAATGTACAAACTCCACACAGAGAGTCGCTCGAAGCTGGAATCAAACCTAGGTCCCTGGTGCTGTGAGGCAGCAGTGCTAACCACTGAGCCACCACACTGCTCCACTCTTAGAAGAATATGGTTTGGGAAAGGAAATAAAAGAACTGCAGCAGTAGTATATTTAGAATGTGTTCCCTCAGAACCTACACAGAAGGGGGAGATGATGTCAGGACAGTCAAGTAAATTCTACCTCCGTTATTGTGACAGAGAATCAGACCATTGGATGTTCTGAACACGTTTCAAAGGAAAAGATATTTTCTTATTTTTTAATTAAGGAGGCAAACTAATGAAGATATTGAGATACTGGAGCAAGTCAATTGTTGATGTTAGCTAATGTAGATTTGTCATCTCGATGGGCTAATGCAGAAAAGTATGAATTATATCAGCTGGCATCTTAACAGTGACCTCCTTCTGGAGTTAATAAGGCTCACAACCCACCATTGCTTGATGCTGGAGGCTATCTCCCTGCTGGGCCACTTGATGCATTATTGCCCTCTTTCACATGTGGGAATGGGCGTCAACAATCTACTGACTTCTGGATTGGACTCCTGCTCTTTCCTGAGATATGTAAAATTCAATCTATTATTTCAAGCAATTCTGCCACCTGTAACATTAGTGAGTAACAAAAATTTCAGCCAAATACTGATTAAGTATCACTGAGATAATCCAAAATGTCCAAGTCAGCAACTTGGGGTTTCAAAAAGCAGAACACAACCATCGATGTACAAACAAACAGTTACTAATGCGTGTTAGATTACTCATTTATGCTAGCACACATTGTTAAAGATTTGTCTTCTGCTGTATTGAGTCTTTACTTTGAAAGGTACCCACTGAAGATTTTGTTTCCTGTGAGTTCCCTTTATCCTTTAAAAACTTCCTCACAACCGATCTATTGGTTTATTCAGTCACACCCAAATCCACATCCACGCCCATTAAATGCAATGTACTGTGATTTATTACGTTAAATACCGCGGCTATTAATTTATCAGTTAATGTTGTACAAATTTGTACATCTTATAATCAACCTTTGATGCAGCAGACAAATTACCAGCTGCTGCTTGTAGGTATGGGTTGACATATCAACACATGGCCCATGTAGACAGCAAGCTAACCATTGTAACTATCATAAATAATAACATAACTAATAAATAATATGGTCCACACTGCTGTCAGTTAACTACGTGATGAGGGCTAAGATTGAAATAAATAATTTAAACTGTAAGAATTGTCGAATTCGTTTTTAATTGCTTGTCAATCCTATTAAATGAATACTAATACATGCAAGATAGTGTGACTCATGATACACTGATGTACTCACAAAGAAATTATTATAAATGTATGTTCTAAATGCAATTTACTCCATGGTGAAAATTTGATATATTTATATTAGTTATAAGTAAAAGTATTGTTCTGAATTTTACCAAAAATTGGCTAACTGTCAATTTCAGAGAGTGTCATTGAAGGTTTCTTTCCTTGAGCTCCAGAGAGAAATCTACAAATACCCTTCCTACTGCCCATTCTGCTAATCCCATAGGCTTCACACTTCCCAAGTCCCAAATTAACCCATCCACATGCATTTGACCTTTTTTTTGGTTTATTCGTTTGTGGGATGTGGGTGTCACTGGCTGGCCAGTATTTCTTGCCCATCCCTTGTTGCCCTTGAGAAGGTGGCGATGAGCTGCCTTCTTGAACCGCTCCTGTCCTCCTGCTGTGGGTTGACCCACAATGCCATTAGGGAGGGAATTCCAGGATTTTGACCCAGTGTCACTGAAGGAATGGCAATATATTTCCAAGTCAGGATGATGAATGTTTTGGAGGGAAACTTGAAGGTGGTGGTGTTCCTATATCCTGAAGGAAAATTGAATCCCCCTCAGTCCTGACAAAGGTCCCGACCCAAAGCATTGACTTTCCTGCTCCTCTGATGCTGCTTGACCTGCTGTGTTCCTCCAGCTCCACGCTATATTGACTCTGACTCCAGCATCTGCAGTTCTTGCTTTCTCCTGGTATTTCTATATACCTGCTTACCTTTCTCACTCAGTTCCTGGCATATGAGATAACCATGTATGGTGTGGTCAGTCACTGACTCCCGCAACCCCACCCCCCATACATTGAAGCCAAATGCTCCATGGAGGAGGAATGCATGTATTCTGGTGCCCCAAGGAGATTGCTTGGAGAAAGCAGCGAGTTGAATCCACCATGGTCATGCTGTGTTTCCTTGTCAAATTTGTCCAATATCTAGCCTGTTTGGCAACTTTGATAAGATGGGAAGCTGGTTTCAGAATTATCAAGATGTTTAATAAGCGCTGATTGCCATGAATTGACATTTCCAATTGGTCTAGCAAGAAACTCACCATACTGTTGTGAAAAGCACAAAAGATGGAGCAAGATACTCTTGCTAGTGAGATGGGCCCTTAATGGAACTCTCATACCATTCTGCTACACTTCTGTCCATAGGCCAAGTTGCTTAAACCCCTATAAGATTTCATCCATTCTCTTTTTCTCTCTATCTGGTTTCTTCCACTATTATGAGGTACTAATTTTGGAAGATGGCAGCAAAATAGTGAAATATAGCGATCATTGGTTTGTCTTCACCTTAGACGCTGGGAACTAGGCTGCTTACCTGAGATCCCTTGTTCTATCAGTATATTTGATGACACTCAACAACAGTCAAAATAGCATTCCCCTCTCGACTTGTGTCATATCACTGAAATTTACAACATTATATGTTTTGAAAAGTACATGTAAATCAAGTTAACAGAGAATTGTGAATAAATACCACATCTCAGAGACATGCCCATTGATCCTATTACCCTGTGAAGACAAACTATAAAGGAAATTCATTAAGTTGGATTTGACAGTTTTAATGCCTTTTCACAGCATCCCACAGTCAAAGGGCAGCTGCTGTTGGAGATGCAGAAACAAAATAACTATTTAATGTAGGAAAGCATGGTGAATCATAGAATCCCAACAGTGTGGAAAGAGGCTCTTCAGCCCAAAAAGTTCACAGCGACCCTCAGAGCATCCCACCCAGACCCGTCCCCATATAACCCATGGGCAATTTAGCACGGCCAATCCACTTAGTTGCACAGCTTTGGACTGTAGGAGCAAACTGGAGCACCCGGAAGAAACTCATGCAGACGCAGGGAGAATGTGCAAACTCCACACAGACGGTCATCCGAGGCTAGAATCAATCCCGGTTCCCTGGTGCTGTGAGACAGCAGTGTTAACTACAGAGTCACCGTGCCACCCAGTGATCTCTCCATGTTTAACAAACAAGTGGGATGGAATTGGATCATTCTATTTCTGTTCTAGAGTATGGTGACTGAAAATACAGGCTACTTGAAGATTTAAGACCTTGCTGGAGACAATTTCATTCAGAAAAACTGGGCAAGGTGAAATAATTTTTGTGAGGGCACATAATGGCCAGAAGTACGTATCCTGGTATGTACAAAGCAGATTGAATAAATAATCATTTGTCTATTCTGCCAGATTTTTTTTTATGAATGACTGCCTGAACTCCGAGCCTTACTAATCAATACAATTATGTTGGGGTACTTTACACAGCTGCAAACAGGCCGACCAGCTTTGTTTGATTATAGTTTTATGCACTTGGAATAAATTAATCTTTATCTAATATTGATTTTTGATGCCTATTTGTTTATTTGAACAATAATAGAGATGGGACTGGGGCTACATTCCCAGAAGCATCAGAGGCTGAGGGGTAACCTTATAGAGGTTTATAAAATCATGAGGGGCATGGATACGGTGAATAGACAAGTTATTTTCCCAGGTGTGGGGAGTCCAAAACTAGAGGGCATAGGTTTATGGTGAGGGGGGAAAAATATAGAAGGGATTCAAGGGGTAACTTTTTCGTGCAGGGGGTAGTGCATATATGGAATAAGCTGCCAGAGGAAGTGGTAGAGGCAGGTACAATTACAACATTTAACAGGCATCTGGATGGGTATATGAATAGGAAGGGTTTAGATGGATATGGGCCAAATGCTGGCAAATGGGACGAATTGGACCGAAGGGTCTGTTTCCGCGCTGTACAGCTCTATGGCTCTATGACTGTTTTGTTCTACGTGTGTATAAATGCCTGAGAATGACTGAATATTTTATGAGCCTTTAAGGTTTTCATTTCAAAGAGAATTTTGAATCATTTATTATTTTCTTTATTTTATGAACATTTCAAATGTTTGCCATTGATATTATATGGCTCTGAGTTCCATACCTATTGATTACTCTGTGAATAGGCATAAAAGCTACATGAGGATCTGGATGGGGCAAGGGGTAAGAAGAGCAAAAGTGGTATAAGGGGACATGGCAAATGGGAAGGGCATGAATTCATAGAGGGGCCATGGGGATGAATGGAGGTTGACGGCAGCTGAGGAATGAGAGCTAACAACCATGTGGTGAACTGGACTGATGTCCCAAGGAGGGTCTTCTAATCCGCTATCTTTGTCATCGACCCACCTCCATTGTCTCAATAGGCAGACAATCCTCACCACAAGCTGGAACTCATGTTAGAGACCAAAATTCGATGTGAATTGGTTGATTTCTTGAGGTTGGGAATACAATATTGGGAAACAGCCCAAGTTATACTCCCTGAACTTAAGATGGAAATTCAGCCCAAGATCTTTCAAATGAGATTCTATTGGGATCATGAAACTCTCAAATTGAGCATATCTAATAGTAAATGTCACCTATTCATGTTATAATCATAGGTACATTCTACATAAAGCCATTGCATGCGGGCGGCATTGTGCATTTTTTTGTGCAATTGTGCATTGTAATTTTTTTGACATCAGGGGTGGTACTACAATGACAACTGATTTCCTCTTGGATTCCACTTACCTCCTTACCTCCTATCTTTCTGACAATAAATAATTTCATCCTTTCCCAATTTTATTGAAAGATGTTTGATAGAATTTTCTCAGATTAATTTATAGTTAAAGAGGCAGCAGACAAACACTCCATCTGATAGATTACAATGCAAAGAGACAGAAGATGGCAAATGGAGCTGTTAATATAGTATGGTAAGAGGCAATGCGGGATCTGCAAGAAGTCTCCTAGTATTGGCACTCCTTCTTCTTCACTAACTTCACGGGTTTCTCCTCTTTGATCAAAGGAATATGACCAATAATTTACTTATCCTGAGATTGGCCATAACAATGATGTGAAATGGGTGTTAAGAGTGTTCAACAATTGTTATCACACCCAGAATGGTCATTTATCCCAATCAACTCCAAAGTGCACATATCTTCTTGTTATTGTCAGTAAGCAGGTGTTTTACTTTTGGATCAGTAATATATTCCTGAGCCATTCACATTTGCAAGGTGGGCTTAATATCAAACAAACTGGCTGTTTTCCCTAACTTGGCCAGATTTCTAAAGTAAACTTTTTTTCTACTAATAAAAGTAAGCCTCACATTCCAAACTATGATAACATACACTTTAACACTAATAAAATTAAACTTGGCATTTATAGCTAGTTACCTTAGAATCTAACCTACTTTCTTTTCAATACACAATGCTCCTGTTATGAAAATTACATACTGTTTTTTACACTCTGCTGTTGATCTCTTACATGTTTGTGAAAAGATCAGCAGCAAACTTAGACTTAATCTTAACAAGTGATATTAGTATTAGTAGCCCAATATATTCAACTGGAAGTAGATAAGAATGCAGAATAGGATGTTTCTCAGGTGCCATGGTCATTCGATAGTTGCTCTTTGCTACAAACCTTAAATACTGCAAGTCACTGTGCATCAAAAATGCTGCTGATTGCTATGGAACATACAGTTGCAATTATAAATCTCAGGATACTGATGTAATTTAATTAGGAAACAGATTTTCTCTGTGAAGTCATTTTGCAAAAGTCTTACAAATAAGATGACTGAAAGTTTTGTCCTGATTTGCCAGGATTTGTTTTCGAATGTGTTCCAAGTAAAACCATTACTGTCCGCAAACCTGATCATTTCCCTTGCTACGACCTTTCATTTCAAGGTACACAGTTTTGAACATTCATGTCACTTGTCAAACATGTTCTAGCCATTCATAACCAAAGCTGGTTGGACCATATCAAGTACAATGGAGCCCTATTCTCCTCTTCCAAAATTGTTCTGAACCTTAAGCTATGTTTGGAGTGCAAAGATAATGAAAGGCCTCTTTTCTTCACTTTGAACCATCTCCTTGAAGCCCTCTCGTCTGTTCTCTTCTTCAGCAACTCTTACAAGAAGTAGGAGGAATTCATAGCCTCTTTTGTTACAAAAAAAGAGATAATCTTTTTAGCTGTTTCTGCCACACCTTTTCATACCAAAATTCCCCCATCCTGTCCATGAATTCACAATCTTTTCTAGTTTATCCACTGCCTCCTCAATTTGTTTTGCAAAAGAGGCCTGTTGTCATAGTGCTATTAACACTAAACTGTTGGTCACTCAATTTTCCATGTTGACTCCCCAATGGTAACTGTTATTATAAACAATATTGAACTCTCTCTTTCAAATCTTGCACTATTATCGCTTTCCTTGAAAAGACCCACTCTTGAACACTATAACAGAGAAATTTTTAAAAAAAGTACGGTTGATATTCACTAAACCATTCGCAGAAAGGAAGAATTGTTGCAGACTACACCTAATCAGGATGGCAGTGGAAATGTAGTTTAATGTTACATTGTAATCACTTTTTTTTAAACACTGACGTAGTCTAATTAGATGCCTAGCAAATTGATTGTGACACGATAGTCAAACAAATGACCATAAAACTGGCATAACTTTTCAATTACACACTGACAGAAAATTCTAGGCTAGAATGTTCAAATGAATATACAAACTGGAAATTGACAGTCACACTTCCCACGTACTGAGTAATTGTAGGGAATAGAGGTTGCTTCGGTTTAAAAGTTTGATATAAATTCCAAAAAAATTACATTTTTTAAAATTGTCACAGAAACAGATCCTCTCTGAGCTGCCATTTCTTTTTCATTTCTTCCATTCTTTTAGATGAAGTAAGTAACAATTATATCATTATCTGTATTACATAAATGGCCCCAAAGCTGAAATTTGCATGGAGTCCGCACAGGGCAAGCAGCAAGTCTAAAAAAATGAAAGACTGTTTGAACAGTTCCACAGATATTGCTTATTTTGTCAAAATTAATTTGAATCAAAAGTAGAAGTCAGCAAACGTTTTTGAACATTACCTAATTGCAAACAAAATTCAAGAAGAAGGAGTAATTTCAATATAAGTCAGTGGTGACACACTGATGAAATTGTTTGCAACTCTGGTTTAAGAACTCTTGATTTTATTTCTCATTGAAGTTAGTACACATTTTAGGAACTGGAGTTGGAACTATTGAGGGAAAAGATGCTCCTGTTAGAACACTTAAACAGCTATACTAGTTCTATCAGATGTAGCTTGGTTTTAATAACGAAGTGATTTATAACATTTGATGAACGACGGAACTGCAACTTTCACATATGCAGATTGGCATCAGACATGTTCCAGCCTTACAACATCATCATGGCACATACCTGACTCACGTAGAATACAGCACTCCACTTCAATACTGCACTTACATTGCAATGATGCTGCCAGACTGTTCATAACCAGGAACATGCACTGACCTCATGCACGGTAGCTGGATGCATTTCAGAGCTCTTTACTTGCTTTCTTTGTACTCATTCATTTCGCACGTACTTGGATGCTCGCAGCACCTATGCCTTGCCTTACCTTAGCCAGAGATAGTAAGATCTGCCAATTCTAGAGTCAGAGATAACACAGTGTGGAGCTGGAGGAGCACAGCAGGCCAGGCAGCATCAGAGGAGCAGGAAAGTTGACGTTTCGGGTCGGGAACCTACTTCAGAAATGTGGGAAGGGGAATGGAGCTCCGAAATAAATAGAGAGAGGAGGGATGCAGCTGGGGACAGTAGGTGGGATGGTGATACATGAGTGCAGGTAGGTAGTGGTGGGGATTGGTCAGTGAGGTGGGAGGAGCGGATACGTGGGAGAGAAGATGGACAGGTTGTGTCAGGTCAAAGAGAGGGGATGAGAGGGAGGGGGGGTCATGGGATGGGGCGGGGGGGTGGGGAGATTTTGAAACTGGTAAAGTCCACATTGAGACCATTGGGTTGTAGGCTCCCGAGGCGGAATATGAGGTGCTGCTCCTCCAGTTTCCGGGTGGTGTCATTGTGACACTGGAGGAGGCCCAGGATGGACATGTCACCCAGGGAGTGGGAGGGGGCATTGAAATGGTTTACGACTGGAAGGTGTTGTCATTTGTAGTGAACAGCATGCAGGAACTCTCCAAAGCAGTCTCCGAGCCTCTGCCTGGTCTCACTGATATAGAGGAGGCCACATGAGGGGCAGCGGATGCAATAGACCACATTGACGGATGTGCAGGTGAACCTTTGTCTATTGTCGAAGGCTTGCCTGCTGCTTGAGTGGTGAGGGGGGAGGGTGCAGAGGCAGGTGTAGCACTTCCTGTGGTTGCACGGAAAGGTGCCGGGGGTGGTGGGGCTAGTGGGGTTAGTGGGGAGTGTGGAGCAGGTGAAGGAGTCAGGGAGAGAGTGGTCCCTCTGAAAGTCAGATAGGGATGGAGAGGGAAATATATCTTTGGTTGTGGGGTCAGATTGCAGGTGGCGGAAGTGGCAGAAAATGATACATTAGATACGGAGGTTAGTGCGGTGATATGTGAGTACAAGGGGGATTCCGTCTTTGTTTTTGTTGCGGGAAGGGAATGTGAGGGCAGAGGTGAGGGAAACGCAAGAGGAGATGCGGTCGAGAGCATTTTCGACCACTGAAGGGGCGATTTTGCGGTCCTTGAAATAAGAGGATATCTGGGATATTCGGGAGTGGAACGCCCCATCTTGGGAGCAGACGTGGCGGAAGCAGAGGAATTGGGTGTTGGGGATCGCATTCTTGCAGGAAGGTGGGTGAGAAGAGGTGTAGTCTAGGTAGCTGTGGGAGTCGGTTGGCTTGAAATAGGTATCGTTTTTGGTGGTCACCAGAGATGGAGACAGAGAGGCCCAAGAAGGAGAGAGAGGTATCAGAGATGGCCCAGGTGAACTTGAGGTTGGAGTGAAAGATGTTAGTAAAGTTGATGAACTATTCAAGCTCCTCATGGGAGCACAAGGCAGCACTGATACAGTCATCGATGTAGCGGAGGAAGAGGTGGGGGTAGTGCCAGTGTAGCTGCGGAAGAGGGACTGTTTCACGTATCCTACGAAGAGACAGGCATAGCTTGGGCCCTTGCGGGTTCCCATGGCCACCCCCTTAGTCTGTAGGAAGTGGGAGGAGTTGAAGGAGAAGTTGTTAAGGGTAAGGATAAGTTTGATTAAGCGGATGAGGGTATGGGTGGAGGGGGACTGTTTGGGTCTGCGGGAGAGGGAGAAGCGGAGGGCTTTTAGGCCATCCGCGTGGGGAATGCAAACGTACAGGGATTGGACATCCATAGTGAAAATGAGGTATTGGGGGCCAGGGAATTGGAAGTCTTGGAGGAGGTGGAGGGCGTGGGTGGTGTCCTGGGTGTAGGTGGGGAGTTCCTGGACTGGGGAGAGAAAACAGAGTCAAGGTAAGCAGAGATAAGTTCAGTAGGGCAGGAGCAGGCAGAGACAATGGATCGGCCAGGGCGGTCAGGTTTGTGGATTTTGGGAAGGAGATAGAAATGGGCGGTGTGGGGTTGGGGAACAATGAGGTTGGAGGCTGTGAGTGGGAGGTCACCCAAGGTGATAAGGTTATGGATGGTCTGGGAGATGACGTTTTGGTGGTCAGGAGTGGGGTCATGATCGAGGGGTCGGTAGGAGGAGGTATCAGAGAGTTGGCGCCTAGCCTCGGCGATATAAAGGTCAGTGTGCCATACCACAACTGCGCCCCCCACCTCATCTGCGGGTTTGATAGTGAGGTTAGGGTTGGAGCAGAGGGAGTGGAGAGCTGCGCATTCTGTGGGGAAGAAGTTGGAGCGAGTGAGAGGGGTGGAGAGGTTGAGGCGATCGATGTCGCGATGGAAGTTGGAAATGAAGAGGTCAAGGTGGGGTAGGAGGCCGTGGAGTGGTGTCCAGGAGGAGGGGGTGTGTTGGAGGTGGGAGAAGGGGTCTGTAGAGGGTGGGTTAGATTCACAGTTAAAGCAATAGGCGTGGAGGTGGAGGTAGTGGAAAAACCGTTCGACATCCAAACGTGAACGGAATTCATTAATGTGTGGGCGGAGGGGAATGAAGGGGAGTCCTTTACTGAGGACTGACCATTTGTCCTCAGTAAGGGGGAGGTCTGGGGGGATGGTGAAGGCCCGGCATGGCTTGGGGCTGGAACTGGGTGTAGAGCTGGTGGCTGGGTTGGAGCTGGCTGTGGGGGCGGAGTTAGTGACATCATCAGCAATGTCAGCAGTGGGCGGGGTGATGTCAATGGAAGTGACATCGTCCTTGAAGTGGGCGGCAGAAGTGGTGTGGGCGGCAGAAGTGGTGTTGGCAGCAGGGTCCTTGATGTAGATTACAGAGCTCCCCACCCCTCCCCATTTCTGAAGAAGGGTCCCAACCTGAAACGTCAACTTTCCTGCTCCTATGATGCTGCCTTACCTTACCCAGCCTTTTTGCACTTTTCTGCCTTATTCAATGCTTAAAGACTCACAATACTTTGGCATGCTCTTGTCTTTAAGCTAAGCACAGAACGAAAGCCAGGCAGCTTGTCACGTTTGCCTGCAATGGTCAGTCACGGGGGCGGACATCTTGCTGTATGGCACAGTCCTATCTCACACCTGCACCATTTGTTAGCTGCTTACATGACAAGTACTCTGCACATACTAAAACCAGATGGTAATATATAAAAGTCTAAAGGGAGTAGTCCTCAGTCGTCAAGGAGAAAGGTCAGGCTGTCCCACCACAGTCAGTTTAAGAGCAGTATCAAATCTCAATCGAAGGACTTATGAATAGCCAAATGGTTGCTTGTAGCAGCCAGGGTCAGGATTTTCATGTCATTACACTTTGGGAAGTGGGCCACAGTCCAACTTGAATGTCCAATGAAACTGCACAGGAGATTAGTAGCTAAGCAGTTGTGAGACAGGGACAACATTCCTGCTAATTATTTTTTTTTTCTGCTGGGCAGACCTCTGAGGCCTGAGCACAACAGTGGCTTCCAGGAGCAGAGCCAAAGCACAGCATGCTGATCGGTGCGTACAGAACCACCCAGTACACAGCTGCACACCTTTGAGGGAACATTGGTCAAGCGTCTGGTCACTCAGAGCCACAATGGGGCTGTCCTTCAAAGGTGATCATGGGGAATGGGCAACACTCAGTCCTAGATGTGGGCATGTGTCTGTTCACTGAACATTAAAAAGGGTTTCCGAGTTCTCTGCTGTGGAGTGTGGTTATGTAGAGCAATTGACCAGGTGCACAGCTGGGTTTGAGATATGGCCCTGGTGGTGGAAATCCTGAGAGGTGGCAGCAGTAAGGAGTATTTTTGCCACTTTCAAGTGCAAGATGGTGTGAGAGTGGCATGATAAATTTGTGTTGCATGCAATGGAAGTTGTGTGAGATAACCCGCTGGAGGTCACAGAGGGAAAATCTCAATGAAACTCCTCCAAATTGACAGTTGATTGTCGGTAAAATTAAGCTATTTGTTTCTCAGCAAGGTAATACTACATGCTGAGTGGCAAATGCCGTTGTTTCACTGCTGATTGTAATATGATAATAAAGAATGACACTTTCCAAATTAAAATGAAAAGACCATTATTACAACATATTCACATAAATCTGATGAGTATGGCTGAAAATTTCATTTCTACTTCACAGTGTCCGAAAGCTTTTATTTAAAATAAGGCCACAGGTGAGGTCAGAGTAAAACAGGATTTTGATCAGATGGGCCAATGGGCCGTGACAGATGGAGTTCAATTTAGATAAATGTGAGGTGCTGCAAAGGCAAATCAGGGTAGGACTTATACACTTAATGGTAAGGTCCTGGGGAGTGTTACTGAACAAAGCGACCTTGGAGTGCAGGTTCATGGCTCCTTGGAAGTGGAGTTGCAGGTAGACAGGCTAGTGAAGAAGTTGTTTGGTGCGCTTGCCTTTATTGGTCAGGGCATTGAGCATAGGAGTTAGGAGGTCATGTTGTGGCTGTACAGGACATTGGTTAGGCCACTTTTGGAGTATCGTGTGCAATTCCAGTATCCATCCTATAGGAAGGATGTTGTGAAACTAGGAAGGGATCAGAAAAGATTTACGAGGATGTTGCCAGGGTTGGGGGGTTTGAACTATGGGGAGAGGCTGAATAGGCTAAGGCTATTCCTCTGGAGTGTTGGAGGCTGAGGGGTGGCCTTATAGAGGTTTATAAAATCATGAGGCGTATAGATAGGTTAAATGGGCAAAGTCTTTTCCTCGGGGTGGGGAGTCCAAAACTCGAGGGCATTGGTTTAAGGTGACAGAGGAAAGATTTAAAAGGGATCCAAGGGGCAACTTTTTCATGCAAAGGATGGTACGAGTATGGAATGAGCTGACAGAGGAAGTGGTGGAGGCTGGCACAATTACAACATTTAAAAAGCATCTGGATGCGTTTAGAGGGATATGGACCAAATGCTGGCAAATAGGACTAGATTTACTTCAGATACCTGGTTGGCATGGACGAGTTGGACTGAAAGGTCTGTTTCCATGATCTATATCTCTATGACATATTGAAATCAGCTGTAACCTAAGTTTTTAAGTATAGAATTATACATCGGTTTCTCTCACTCAGCAATGCTAAGAACTATCACATCACTATTGATTGAATACAAGCACTTTCTGATAATCTATTGCTTTTTCACAGTGGACTAAATCAGATTACCAATTGTTTCTCACTAGACTAATGCAACTAAGGTTAATTAATGTATTGGATATGAAGAAATAAATAGAGAGTTTACAATTCAGAAAATGTTGTCGGGTTGTCCCATAGTCCTATTTTTGAATGACAATAATGGACAAGAAAGAGCAGCTTAAGCAAATTTCTCTCAGAATCTGAGCGCAAAGATTAGATGAGTTTTATAATGCATTGTTCATTGTAACATTTTAAAAACCGTAACTAAATCAA
This sequence comes from Rhincodon typus, assembly GCF_021869965.1. Taxonomy (NCBI): domain Eukaryota; kingdom Metazoa; phylum Chordata; class Chondrichthyes; order Orectolobiformes; family Rhincodontidae; genus Rhincodon; species Rhincodon typus. Next base: position 87,794,680 of record NC_063332.1, on the reverse strand, counting down.
TATCTTCCAGCCAGGCTGCTGTCTTCCGCATGTTTTTACATGCTGTCATTTGGTATTATTCCATTTTAGGTTTGGTCAGTCGCAGTAGAACAGCATTATACAAATAAATTGCTTTATTTCCTCTTGTGAATTAGTGATATATATGTATATATTACAAGAGACAGTCACTGATCTGCCAGCTGTGCTCTCTATGTTTTGTTATGATAGCGAAGCGAAAAAGGACAAGACCTGTGAAGCTGGTAATTTACAGAAATTTACTGCCATATGTGCTTAATCACAAAAATGATTTCTTCAGAACAGCAGTAGAATAATTATTTTAATCTTTTTACAGACGCATGAAAATGCAATTAAATGTAGCATTGCATGGGAAGAAGTTTGGGATGTCCTGAGAGGAGCAATAAGTCACGATATGAATCTTTCTTAGAGACAAAAAGAATAACTGCAGATTCTGGAATCCAAGGAATACAAGCAAGAGGCTGGAAGAACACAGCAAGCATCCACAGAAAAGGAGAATTCAACGTTTTGGGTATTACCCTTCTTCAGGACTTCAAGATTCAAGAATCTTTCTTACCGGCTGTAATTGTAGATATCACAAAATTAAAATGACATTTATTGAGGTTAGGGTTTTCTTAGATAGTACAAATAAATTTAGGCATCCTTCTTTTCACCCTTCACTGCAAGGAAAAAAATCATACATCCCTGAGAGGGTCACTGAATTTTTGAAGTCAGCTGATTATACATGCTCCTTACTGTTACACTAAGTGCGTATAGAGTAATATTCAATATCTCCCCAGCAAAGTCTTCTTTCAACACTCACTGTATACATTCACTCATAAAGAGTGGTCATGTTTGAAGCGGCTGGAGGTGCTTGCGGAACTGTAGGTCAGTACAAATTAACTTCTTGGCAAGGAGAAAAGATGCAAAAGAGGAAAACCAAAGCAGCTACTTTCCATATTACAATAGCTTTTCCTACTTGTGTCACAGCTGCTCTTAAATTATTCATTTAAATTGCATTTATTAATGTTCAATATATGAGTCACAGTGTAGGGTATTATTAAAACTCAACCAAAGTATTATTGCAAAACAAATGTAATCATGCATTTATCTATTCTTCAGTCTTAAATAATATTTACAACATGCAGTGATGCTTTAATATTTAAAAGAGAATTGATAAACACATTTTCATACAACATAACAAAACCAACTAGACAAAAGCAGGATTTAACTCCAAAGTGTCAATTGCAATATTACAGTTATGGGACATAGCCTACAAGCTGACTTGTGCCTGCATGGACAGGCTATCTCTCACCAGGTAAAGAGCTAATGGTCTTGGTTGGAAGCATAGACAGAACATCTAGAGCTATATTTGTCAGAGGCCGAAGGGCAACCTAATTGAAGTACATAAAATAATGAAGCATGGACAGGGTTGATACTCGGAGTCTTTTTCCTAGGGGCTAAATGTCAAATCCTGAGGGCGGGGGGGGATAAGTTTAAGGTGAATAGGGAAAGTTTAAAGGAGCTGTGCAAGGAAATTTCTTTTGCACAGAGGGTGGTATGTGCCTGGAAAGTGCTGCCAAGAGAGGTGGTAGAAGCAGATAAGTTAACAAAGTTTAAGAGGCATTTAGACAGACACATGAACAGGCAGAGAATAGAGGGAGGAGACAGTAAGGACTGCAGCTACTGGAAGCTAGAGTCAATAAATGTGGAGCTGGAAAAGCAAAGCAGATCAGATAGCATCTGAGGAGCAGGAAAGTCAATGTTTCGGGCCGAAATGTTACCTTTCCTGCTCCTTGGATGCTGTCTGATCTGCTGTGCTTTTCCAGCTCCACATATTTTGACCCCGGAGAATAGAGGGATATGGACCATGTAAAGCAGATGGGATTAGTTGAGAATGGCACCATGGTCAGAACAGACTTGATGGGTTCTGTGCTGCACTGTTCTTTGTTCGATGTTCTCTGTATTTTACAAGTATTCCTGTTGAAAGTTTTGGACTAGTACGTTGATATTTTGGTTAATTATAAACTTCTTTCTCCATATTTCATAAAATCAAATCAAAAATAACTTCTGGATCTTTAAAATATCAAATAGACCCATGCCAGCCACAAAAATGGAACATTAAATTTCCACTTTATTTCCCAGGGGCATATCTACATTGGTGAAGCTAAAGCTGGGTCTCTGAGTAAGTATTGTATTAGCAAACAGTTTTTAGAATTAAAGGGAACAGAGACCCAACAAAGAAGGCTGATTGATCAAAACAGGAGGAATCATCGAGACAGTTCATGAATGGAGTGGTGCTTGCGACCAAGTTTCAAGGCTAGATTGGCAAAAGTGAGGTATTGTAATTCCTTCTGGAGTTGAATGACATTTGATTGTCTGCTACGTCAGTAAAATATGGGAGAAATTGCTAAGAAGTCAGATGGATTAGTCTTGATTGTGTTGCTATTTTTAATGCCATGACATGAGGTATTGATTACAATATATCACCTATGTTTAGAAGATCATAGAATCCCTACAGTGTGGAAACAGGCCCTTCGGCCCAACATGTCCATTTACCACAAATTAATTCTGCATGTCAGAAATAAGTTGTAAGCTTACTGTAGATTGTGTTACTGTGCTAATTTTCATAGTAAAGCATTGCTGTTTGTTCAAAACCATGGATGTTACTTTGTGTCAACTTAAAAAGAGTCCCTAATTTGATTGTAACTTAATTTGGTGTCAAATTTTATTTTTCTTCCTCTGCTGCCCTTGTCCTTCTCAATAGCAGTGGTTGTGAGTATACAAAGTGCTCTTTAAGGCATCTTGGTGAATAACTACAATGCATTTTGAAGCTGGTACATATTGCTTCTACCAAGCATGGGTGGTGAACGGAGTGAACATTTTTAGACTTGATGTCAATCCAGTGCATTGCTATGTCCTGGATGGTCTCTAACTTCTTAAGTGCTGTTAGAACTGCATTCATCCAGGTAATTGAGGAGTATCCTATCACATTCTTGACATGTAGACAGTGAAACATCTTTGGGGAGCCAGAATGAGAGTTGTTTACCACAGGACATCTAGCCTTTGACCTGCTGTTGTAGCCACAGTTCAGTTTCTGTTTCAAGTTAATCAAACCCATCAGATCAAACCCATCATGGCCAGCAACGGAATTTCCATAGAGAACAACAATCTCAAGGTCCAATGCTGAAGTGCACAAACTTTATTCTAGCACTTTCTGTGCATCTCTTATGCTGAGAAAAGAAACTAGTGCAGACTAAACACCATGAAAACTCAAAGTTACATCACCAATGAGACTCACTTACCTTCAACATCAGTCTTCTGCTGAAAGTAGCCAGGATCTGGTTTTGATCCTTCATATCCACCATTGTAACATAACCTGGTGTGACTCCCTTAATGTTTTTATGGCCCCATGCAAGAAGAGATGTGGTCAATGAAAATTATTGATTCGGCTACTGATTTTGTCTCCTGACCAACTTCAGTGATATTGAAGACTGACTTGATATTGTTGGGTTAGTGGCCTCATATCATCACATCAGGGTTTACAGATGTATGGGAAGGCAGTTTTGATCCCCTGGTTACAGTAGAGTTGGACAGTTTTCAGTTTAAATAGATACAGCCTTAAGACCGTAAGATCCTTGCAACCAGTGTTTAAATGCTGCGACCAAGAAAGTATTGTTGAATTAACTTCTGATATACATCAAAATTTATGATGGAAAAAAATATCACGTGAAGACCAATTTTATCATTAATTTCCTGAAGAAATACCACTTTTTTTTATTATCAAGTCCTACCACATTAATGAATGGATAGTCAGTCCTAAATATTTTTTACCACTGTAATGTTCTTTTTTTTGAAGTTGCTTTCTTGGCAGGGGGTGGGGTAATCTTGAGTTTTGTATGTGGGTAGTGGTCTCTTTTCTGTGTATAGACAAATTAGCTACCTGGTTTCTAGGAAATTGCATTTCTAGTTGGACTAGCTTTGAATAAGCACGCAGCCAACACTCTCATAATACTGCAAACGTTGAGCAACCCTAGTTCAGAATAGGTGAAGGTGCATCGTTTGGTAAATGCACTGACACTTACATGCAGAGGAAAATCCCAGTGAATAGTCATTGAATAAATAACTAATTATTTTGTTCTATGATGCTAGCTGAAAGAGAAATACTGACTAGGCTGAAATCTCTGTTCCTCTAGCATTCTAGGGGTCTCTTACTTGAACAGGCAGCCAATATAACATTTCAAGTAAAGGCAAGAACTCCAACAAAACGATGATCCCAAAAGCTGTGTCAGATCAGATTTCTGAGGAAGGATCACTGGACCCGAAATGTTAACTCTGATTTCTCTTCACAGATGCTGCCGAACCCGCTGAGCTTTTCCACTAAATTCTGTTTTTGATCATGAACCTACCACCTCTGACTGAGGATAAATTTCTAATAATTGAAACAAATTTATATCACCTGCTTAAAAACAGATGCAATTTTCACCATCTTTTGTTTTAGCAAGCAACCTGCCCATAGCATGGTCAGTTTCAGAAATAGTGTTCTGTACAGTTCTCTGTATCTGATTCAATATAAATATGGCTCAACAAGCAAGAAAGATGTTCACAAATATGGTGACAAGCAATAATCAAAATGCATTATAAACATTTATAAGTAACCAACCACACCATTATTCATACTGTTAAAAAACTTCAAGATCAACAAATGTATTTATTTAGCTGAAGTACATCAGCTGTTGAGGGAGACAAAGTCAGACCTTAATTACAGGTGTCATTTGTTTCAATTACAAAGCTATTTATTTTACAAGATTTGTGGCAGTTTGACTACTTATAATAAATGTATAATTTCAAAGAGCAGATATTTAGAAAAATAGAAATGCACATTCTATTTCTGTATCATTATCCATCTTGACAAACTAGACAAATTGCTGCTAAATTAGCCATTACAAAAGAAGTGTTGTTTATTTAATATTACCAATGACAGCTGCTTAACTTACACTTGCATCATGGTAACAAAATCTCTGCATCACTTAATGTTTAAAGTTAACCAGCCTATGTTCCACTAAAACAAAGTCTCGAGGATCAAATTATCCATAGAAAAGGTCAGTTACATTTTACACGCAATTTTCAAATTCATACATTCCTTAGAAATAGTCTCAAGTAATTGACATTTCTCATACTATTGCACAACTATTGAATCGATCAGTTCCTGATGTTAGGAAATTAAGAAAATGTCATTTTCAATGTTCACAGAAATCATGACTAAGCCACAGTGAATCACAATGTTACATTGTTAACTGAGATGTCTCAAACTATTGTAAACAAAAACATTAGATTCAACCCTCAAGCCTCATAAGTAATTCACAATTGAAGAACATTGTTAATAATGCTGACCTAGGATTTTACTGTCATAATGATGATGAAATTGTAAATGCTCCCTATGATTACAAATGTGAAATGAACAGTAATACCTCACATGCCTGTCAAGTACAGAAGCCCAAAGCTGATGTCAATGAATTGCCACTGCTCCAAGTGGGCACTGTTCAAGTTATCTGATTTGGTTTGAACATCCATTTCTCACACTATCAATCTCAGTAAAAGCTCTTGAAAAAATTAAACCTGGTTGAATGACATAATGGGTTTTAAAACAACAGATTGACTAACAATTACGATTTTGCCAACGCTTCTGCCCTGAAAAGTTTGCTAAAATTTTCAATGTGGTATCACTAAATATTGATCAACTAAAAGCCCAAAACTAAATTCCAAGCAAAATTTTTGAAATTCCATGTTGATGCTGACAAAACAGGTCAAATGGTCTCTTTTGCAGTTTGTCCATTTCCTCTCAGGTACACTGTTTGAAAGGTATAACCTGAAATCAAATGTTGATTAACTCTCTTCGTCCCTTTCTACCTTGCTGCAGTTCAAAGTTTGGATTTCTCAACGTTTAGAAAATGGACAGCTAGCAACTATGCAGGTGTCTTTCCGGCCTCCCTCCAGAATTTTAATGGAAACACTGTGGAAAATACAAACAGCCAGACTGGTCGTTAATGTCATTTCACTGGGGTTTCCAACAACTTTCAACTAAGTCATGCTGGAAAATCAAGGAACCTGCATGGAGAAATTCTATCTACGTGTCAATAGGGAATGAAATCTACATTGCAGTCAGCTCTTCTGGAATAGAAACACTTAATAGAAAAAGGAAACCCTGATATTTTGTGACAGGTAGCAATTAATCATCAGTCGTTGCTTAGCAAATCATAATTAGAAGCAACTAAGAGGATGCAGAGCCTCTTAAGATATATAAAACTATGATCTGAATAGAATTGAAATTCATGCTGCCAAACGTTGCATTCAATGATACCAATCAGGAGTTTAAGGTTCTTGCAAAGATTTGTAGCTCAGGTTGTGGGTGAGGTTGTTGATTTGCTCGCCGAGCTGGCTTGTAATATATAGTTCATATAGTTTGAACTATAACCAGCCAGCTTGGCGAGCAAATCAATAACCTCATACCAATCAGGACTTTGGTAACAGTCAATTTGAAATTCTGAAAGGCGGTTCAACTTCTGCTTGTCTGGGCTGTTGCATTATTTACAGCATAATGTTAAATTCATAAGATTGAAATGCCTAACTGCCTCTTTTTCTCTCTCGGTCCAAGCAATAACTGATTACTATACATGCAATTCATGACTTTGTCTTCAACTGTCTTCAACTGTCAGTGTTGATCAGCCAGAATAGAAACTGCTGAACTCGAGGTTTCTTTCTCTTTCAGCTAAGGGGCGAAACCACAGGAGGTATTGTGAAAACACTTCAGACCATGCTACATTTTTATCACAGAGCATCTGTATTACAAATCTCAAATGATTTTGATCTGTCAGCTCTATAGTACCCTACAAGCACAGTGACGTAGCAAAGTTTTCACAAGGTGCTGTCATAATTTAGCATATTAAGGATCAAACTGTACCATCCTCTACACTGATGCAACAATGAACCAACTCCATCTTACATCTGTACAGATTTAAATACACAAAATGGTGTAAAATAACTGAAAAAGATCATCCAAGAATCATGTTTGAGAAGAACCTGGGTAGAATCCAACTCATGCCTAAGAAAAGTCATGAAAACTGAGATGACAGTATGTAATAATTGCAAAAATCACCTCATAGCTGCTGACATCTGTTGTGGTTGCTTTTAATGACTGAACACTGGAGTTTCAAGTACAAATTAACAATAATTTTTTCAAGTGAAACAGGGAGAAACTGTCTATATACTAAATTCCCAGTGTCAATGGTGCATCTGTGGTAAAAATTGAGTTTCATGAAGCAGGTCCTTCCAATGGAAGAACATTCACGCTGCAGCAATGAAAATGGATTTGGGAAAAAAAAACTCCAGGGATAGACGACAGAACAATATGTACAAATTTTGGGGAAAATGTGCACATTTCAGCTGATCAATCCTGGGGCTCAAACATTAAACATATAATCTTTATGTGTTGAAGACAGACAAGAATCACTCCTAGAAAACCACAGGCTTTTGTTACACTTCTAGGACTTTGACATAATCGATCGTGACAATGCTTGACAATACACAACAGTTTTAAAAGTGCCATTCTTTGAAAAAGCTGTTAACAAGAGGGGAAAGCATAACTGATCTCATTCTTACCAATCTGCCTATCCCAGGAGCATCTGTCCATGACAGTATCGGGAGAATGACCACTGCACTGTCCTTGTGGAGACCAAGTCCTGCTTTCACATTGAGAAAAACATCTCATATTGTGTGCCAATACCACAATGCTAAATGGGATAGACTTTGAATAAATCTGCTACCTTAAGACTGGGCATCCATGAGGTTCTGAGAGTCATCAACAGCAGCAGAATTGCACTCCAACACGATTTGCAACCTCAATGCCCAGCACATCCCCTACTTTACCTTTAAGATCAAACCAAGAGATCAATGGCTCAATGCCTCAATGCAAGAGGGCATGGCAGGAACAGCACCAGGCATACCTAAAAATGTGGTATTAACCAGGTAAAGATACAAAACAGGACTACTTCCATTTCAAACAGCAAAACCAGCAGCTGATAGGCAGAGCTAAGTGATTCCACAACTGGCAGATCAGATCTAAGATCTGCAGTTCCACCATATCTAGTCATAAATGGTGAAGGACAATCAAACAACTCACTGGAAGAGGAGGAGGCTCCACAGCCATCCCCATTCTCAGTACATGTTATAGCAAAAGATTCAGAGTCAGCTCCAGCCAGAAGTGCTCAGTAGATGATTCATTGTGGCCTCCCCAGTGTCACAGATGCTGATCTTCATCCAATTCACTTCACTCCACGTTATCAAGAAATGAAAACTTTCTGGCAGTAGTATTGATCCAGAACTTGCTGTGCCCTTTGCCAAGTTACAACAGTGGTGTCTATCAGACTGCATAGAAAATTTCCCAGATATATCTTGTACATAAAAAGCCAAGTGAAACCCAATTACCCTCCCATCAGTCTATTCTCGATCATTAGTAAAGCAATGGACGGTGTCATCAACAGTGCTATCAAACAGCACCTGCTCTGGGATGCCCAGTTTGGATTCTGCCAGGACCACTCAGCTCCCGACCTTGATATCATGGTCGCATTCGACCGAGTATGGCATCAAGGAGCCCTAGCAAAACTGGAATCAATTGGTATTGGGGGCAAACTCTCCACTGATTCAAGTCATACCTGTTACTTACGAAAATGGTTTTGTTGTTGGAGGTCAGTCACCTCAGCTTCAGGGCATCTCTGCAGGAGTTCCTCAGGGTACAGTCCTAGGCCCAATCATCTTAAACTGCTTTATCAATCACCTTGCTCCCATCATATTATCAGAACTAATGTTCAGCACCATTCGTGACTCCGCAGATATTGAAGCAGTCCATGCCCAAATGCAACAAGATCTGGACAAAATCTAGGCTTGGGCTGACAAATGGCACATAGCACTCACACCACCCAAATTCCAGGCAACGGTCATTTCCCATAAGAGAATTTAACCATTACCCTATGACACTCAATTGTATTACCATCACTGAAGTACACACTGTCAACATCAAGGAGAGTTACAAATGACCAGAAACTGAACTGCACTAGCCGTATAAATGCTGTGACTATCATAGCAAGTCAGAGGCTACGAATACAAGCAACTCAAATCCTGACTCCACAAAGCCTGTCCACCATCTAGGCACAAGTCAGGAGTATGATGAAATACTCCCTAATTGCCTGGATAAGTTCAGCTCCAACAACATTCAAAAAGGGTGACACCATCCAGGACAAAGCAGCCCGCTTGACAGACACCACAACCACAAACATTCAGTCTCTTTACCACTGATGCAAAGTAACAGCAGTGTGTACTATCAACAAGATGCACTGCAAAAATTCACTAAGGCTCCTTAGACAGCACCTTCCAACTCCTCAATTACTTCCATCTGGAAGTATGAGGGTAGCAGGTACATGGAAATACTACCACCTGCAAGTTCCTCTCCAAGCCACTTGACATCTGGGCTTGGAAATATATAAACTTTCCTTCAGTATTGCAGGGTCAAAATCCTCAAACTCCATATCTGACGACATTGTGAATGTACCAAGACCAGGTAGAATGCGGATTTCAAAAAACAGCTCACCATCACCTTCTTCAGGTCAACTGGAAGTGGGCAATAAATTCTGGCTCAGCCAGTGGCACCCATATCCTGTGCGTGACTTTTTTTTTAGAAAAGGCCCTGATCATTACTCTTCCCAATAACTTAGTAGATACCGAGGATCGAATGGTACTGTTGGAAGATGAACAGATAATTTCCTGGTAACCTAGCTAACATCCATCCTTCAACTAACAATACCAAGATGAAACAAAGATTAATGAGTTATTCATCTGGTCATTGATTGTGCCATTTTGGTACACATAAAGTGATTGCCTTATATGCACAGTCACTGGTTGCTATTCATTGAGCATAAAGGGCTTTTGAAATATTTTGAGGCACCTAATATATGAAGCATACAAAATCTTTAAAAATCCCAAATGTGCATCAACTGTAGCTTTTCATCATTGGAATCATTTCAACTAGACAGGTGTTGATTTTGTGGCTGATTCCAGGAAAGCACATATAAATACATATTAAAATTATTGTTTGATGGAAACTTTCAGATTTTACTGAATTTTCATGGGCTCAGTTAGAGAGGGATTTTAACCAATCCCAAGTCAGATATTAGGCAGTCTAACTGCACACTGAGACCCTTTCTAAAACTGTGCCCAAAAGCACACCTTAACTCAATCCTCTGAAGAATGCCTTCCAACATGCCACTTTCGGATTCTCAGCTGGGTAGCCCAATGAATTCTGGACAATGTTGCTTGTAACAGAAGGAACTAAATTCCAACTAACCATATCATTTCTTGTAGGATCTGGTTGAAGCAAAGGAGATTTTTACATTTTTTTTACCTCGGGCCTTCAAAGATAATATTCAATAGCTATTTATGTGCATTTTATTCGACAGATCAGTATAAAACCAATTGTTATTATTTCAGAATAGTTTACCATTCTATGAATAATATTTTTTGTTAGTGGTAAAAACAGCAAAATTTTTATATATGAAGATATAATAGTCACCAACAAGTATTTGGATTTCAGACTTACTGTTGTAATGTGGGAAATTAGGCAAACAGCAAGTACACTTTAATAGCACTTCATTGGCACTTTGGGGTGACCTGCAGTCACAAAAGATGTGATGTAAATACAACTCTTTCCATCTTAATTGACTAAATCTAGTAACTTCTATAGTGATTAGATCAATTGCAAATGAGAGAGCTATAGAAGCAAGCACTCTTCAGGTTGAAGGCAAAGATCAGGCAGCATCTATGGTGCTGCCAATTTGCTTGAATAGCAGATTGCATTTCTCTTCAAAATGTTGTGAATTTGATGAGCTAAGGAGCCAGTTATCACAATTGGCTAGATTGCCAATGTGTGGTTCAGAATAACACCAACAGCGTAGGTTCAATTCCCACTCTAGCTGAGGTAGACCTGGAACTCACCTCCTCACCTTGCTTCAGAGGGTGCAAGGCAATGACAAACTGTCATTAACAAAACCTGACAGAGAAACAGCTCAGGATGAAGTTAAAGTAGACCACAAACCAAGTGGCTTGTCTTTAGGCAGAGTACAAAAAAAAAACAATTTTTAAAAATAAGAGAATACTACAGCAAATCTTTGTCACATCAGCCTGTAGACTGTCCAAATCACTGGCGGATTTAGTATGCTATAGTTTCTAACACTGCCAATACTTTGGGAAGTTAAAAATATACAAGCTTATCAATGACTGTGAATGCATCAATTGAAAAGCAAATCATAAATGCCAATTTTATGAAAGTATAAAATTCCCTTTTCTGTACTTCATTTCATCTTCCTTTGTATATAAATGTCAAACTGACATGCTATCAGCGAATTGGATGGTTTTGGAGACCAGTCACTTGGTTACACATCTCTGCATGCTTAACTGTTTTCTAAGAAATACATATCGTGTCTTGAAAATGGATACTTGAGGATTATGTCACTGTGGGTCTAATTAAATCTAAAATATTCCTTTATAGGAACTTGATTGAAATATGTGGTTTGACAAGAGGGAGATAACCTTTCTAGTCCGATGTTAATCTGATAAAGAAGATAAACATCACAGTCAATTATCAACAATGACAATTCCAAGCAAACTAACGGTTGTTCATTGGCTATGACCATCTGCACTTAATATGCAGGCTGCATAGCAACAATTCTTCCCAAATGGCCTGACCAGCCACACCCAATTTAGTCATAAGCACCATGTAATTCAACTTTGATGCAAGACAAGCCTCAAGGATGGTCCTATAAAGTATTGCATGGGTATGTCAGGATTTTACTTTTGAGTATTTAATATGGATCAATGTAGTTTCTAAAATCAGACAATTTGAATGGATCCAAGCTGTTGTTTAATAAGATAAATTAAAAATGGAATGATGTAAATAGCCGAATGGAAATAGCCTCTTAATTGTGAATTCTTATGAAGCAAAATATCTTCATTTTATGATGCATGGTGTTCACTAAAGATGATGAAGCTGTCTATATATTTTAAGAGATGAAGACATACTTTACTCATTCTTAACCAATGGATTACTTTGTAGAAAGACAGTGTTCAGCTCCTGCATGAGTTGTGAATGCAGTTTTGCATCAGTTCCAAAAATCATTTTATTAAGGGTGCCTTCTGCTTGACCTGAATACTGTGGTCCTTGATTACGTTCTAATTTTGTGATGTTTTGTGTTACATTGCTTTGACCTGGATGTAAAGTGGGTCGATTTGGCTCCTGTCCATTTGCAGGCAGAACCTCTGAGTGGTGTTGGCAGGCAGCCAAGTGATGAGATCTCCCCTGTGCATCCTCACCAAATGTTTGATGAAGGGCATCCTTCAGCTTCAGCTTCCTGCAGTCCTGTAATAAGAAATTAAATGCTGAAAGGAGGAAATTTGATACGCCAGCTCCAACACAACTTCTCCAACTTAAAGAAACGGTGATGTTGCTTTCTGCTAAAAGTAGGATATAGCAACACACTAAGCATTCATTTTATCAACATATATTAATGACAGGCTCCTGCTCTTCCCCACAGTTGTGCAACTTCTTTCCCTTCAAGTGTTTATGCAATTCTGTTTTGAATGCTATAACTGTACCTGCTTCTACCACCCATTCATGCAGTAAATTCCAGATCATAACGACTCACTGTGTTAAAAACAAAGTTTTTCTGGTTATTTTGCTAATCACCTGACATCTGTTGGCTAAATCCTGATCTGCTTGCTGTTGGAAACTGAAGTGATTGTAATGGTGTCAGCCAACTGGACATCATAAAATATGAGTTCCCTGATGGGGACTGATAACCTGGTTCAATCAGGGAGCCCTGGCTGACATAGAAGGATGAATGTCAGGGATACTGGGACCCTAAATGCTGGACTCAGTGAGAGGCAGTGCTGTTGTCAAAGGCTATGCATTTGTAAATAAAGGGTGACTGGTGACAGGGTGCAGGCCCCAGAAGAGTTATTTGAGAAAGAGTCACAAAGAAAAGTTCATGAATTTCAACACCGCTGTCAAACCTACTCTGAAAATCCTCTGCCTCGAAGATGACAATTCCAATTTTTCCAGTGTGCCCATATAACTGGAGCTCCTAGTCCCCGGTACCATTTGAGTAAATCGCCACTGCATCAAGGGCATGACATTCTTCCTGAAGTGTCAGGGTCAGAACTGAGTACAAATTTAGGCTGAATCCATTCCAGTGTTTTACAAAAGTTTTGCATCACTTCCTAGCAATCACCCTTTATGAGAAGAATTTTTAACTTGGAAGGGGTTGGGTGCCAGGGCAAGTAGCAAGTTAAATCAGCAAAAAATTGTTAGCATGTCAGAACTTCAACACCGATGCTGTTCACTTCTCCTTTTAACTGGTGCATGTTTTGAGATGCATTAGAAATCCTGTGGCTGTAATAGCTAGCAACTGGTAGTAACTAGCTAATCAGTAGCTTCTTGATAGCAATTTGTATGTCTACGCTTTACTAGATTAACAGGAAATAGAATGAATATTTAACCCAGGATTCTGGTTTTAAGAGTCAATCCACAGGCTTCCCATGATGTGTAAAACTCAACAGGGAGAAGGCAGTGAGAGCACAGCCCATGTAGATAGTCCTATAAAATTGACAGAAAAGCCTTTAAATATGGAACCAGGACAGCTGCTTCTTCACCTGGATGAAAAGCTTTTACTCCCAGGACATGTTTTGGGAGTGTGTTTTTCTTTTTATAAGAGGTAATTTCCAACTTTTTGGAGCTTACTCATGTTATCCTGTCCTCACCTCGATCTGAGCTTCACTGCTGTTGGCCTAGCCTGCATCACGGCAGCATGTTAAGCCACTCTATCGTGCGGTTTTAAAGAGAACCTGCTGTGGCAACAATAGCATCAAGAACAATAACCATCTTGGTAAGCAGTGGGAGTGGTTCTCACTGACAGGAGGGCTGCCCTTCAAAAAAAGTTAGCAGTGGCCTTTAAATTTGAGAAATGGACTGTGTATAGAGGATGGAGAGACAATACTTGAGGAAGGTAATTTTGAGGCCAAAGCATGACATGACACTAAGATGAGGATGACTTTGAGTGTTGACTGTTCTGATGGTGATGCAAGAAGGTATCCACAGAGAGACAGGCATGAAGGAAACTGTTGACGGGCAAGTTCAAAAAGACTTATCCATATCCTCATTCCAAGCTACGGCTCCCCATGCTCATTTATACCTTTCATGCCAAAATAAGTGCCCCAACCCATGGCTCACCATACTCCACATGCAAAGCTATGCCCCACCTACCTTACTTGTCCCGTCATATCTTCAATGCCAAATATTGCACTTCTACACCCATTCATCCAGATACTGTATAGAGCAATTGAACACTATAGCGACAATCAGATGTGTAAAGGCACTTTTAAAAGTTATTAATTGATAACTTTCCACTTTCTTTAAAAGAAAAGCTCCTTTTTTACTACAGGCCAAAAGTAGTGTCAATTAACTATATCATTTAAATTATGAACAGCAGAAACTGCAAGCACTTGAGGCCTCAGTCCAGTATAAGTAACAATATGCAACTGAAATAAAAGGATCAGAGTGCTATTAATCAAGCAATGCTTTCCCAAGTGCTTAGCTGTTGTAACAGTCTAATAGATGTCTGGGCTCTCAGCCAAGAATAAATGAAGAGACTTAGCACATGTGTCTTCGCCCACCATACATCATCTTAGGTAATCAACACATTGTCTGGTTTCTTCTTCCTGGTGCTACAAATCTGAAACAAAAATGTAAACTGCTGGAAGCACTCAGCAAACCAGTCAGCATTTGTGCAGTAAATAAAGTAATTGATGATGTACTAATATGAACCTATTGTCAGAGCTGCTCTGACTTATGGCCCAGGCCTTCAATGTTAATTTATTCATTATCACCCCTGAATGTTTTATCTTTGTTTAGTTTGTTGGATGGTGCTGTATTACTAAATAATTCACTTATTTTTCAACTGTAAAGCTCTACAAAAGCATATGCACTTCAAATCACTTCATCAGCTCCAATACATTCACTGTGATAAGATTCTCTGAACCTGAGAAAGTCCTGTCATCTCAAGAGCACCAACAAATCATTTCCAGTTATTATTTTCCAATGTTTGAAGTATAACAGTGGACAAAAATCTGTTGGTTTATATATTTACACCATCAATTTTCTAGCCACTTTACTTCATTAAACCTGAAATGTTGCTTTCCCCATTTGAATCTGACATAATGGATTCTTCACACAATAGCTGAATGGTACATGTACACCTGCTGCAATAGCACTACAGTTCTGTAAACAAAATGTTCATCTGCATCATTTATTTTTAAGAACATCAATTTCCTTTTGTAGAGAGCGATGCATTCAGGAGCACTGTTCCCCAAATGCTGTTCCTTGGAATATGTCTGATACTTATCAGGTAGTTTTATACATCAACACATGCTTATTACTCTTTGATGTCCACTGATTTTCACACCACACAAACTGCCTTAATCTCAGTGGTCTACTTACAATAGATTACTTCTGAAGCAGCATTTAGTTTGACTCCTGAAGGTAGATCCCTGCTGTTCTGGAGTTCTATTCCTTCTGAAGGATGCCTTTGCTTTGACAATTAAGATTTGCTCTCGTGTCCTTAAAACAGCATTTTGACTTTTCAGAAACAACAATCCCCTTTAAAACATTTTAAACAAGTATGGAATGCAATACAGGTCAAAACCAATTTATAATGCAAAGAGCATACAAGTGTAATACCGTCATTAAGTTTTTATCCTGATTAAGCTCATTAATTGCATAGGTTTCTTGTTCAGTTTATGCCAGGGATGCTGGATTGAATGACTTCTTGCAACATAACCACTATCCCATCTCTTATATCACTCTCTTTCTAATGATCTCTGTAAAATGGTGAGGATGAGTTTCAAAAATTTCACTTATAAACAGCACCTTACAATGCTCACCTGAGTTTTCTGTAGAAATTGCGTTGGTGTGTCTAACATGCTTTATGTGTGGGACACAATAATTTGCTATATGAAAACTTTGTGTCACAGTAAAGTATGGAAAAAGGACAAAGAACTCTGTTCATTTACAATCAACAGAAAAATCTCATCAGTAACATTAGGCCTAGAAATTCACAAATGGTTGAAGTTATACAGCTACTTCCTATTGATGCAAAGTGATCTTGCGTGCACATGGTATACAAAGGTAACATTATATCTCAGGAATTTGTTCTTGACCTGAATCCCACACCGAGTAGAAACATCAATACAAACATCACACACCATAAGAGTTTCATTCTCACTGTGGCAAAGTATGGATCCCTGGTCATTGTGAAATGGGTGATGTATAATGTTAAGATGGTGCATTAGCTTTTCTTGATATTTTCTACCTTTTTTATTTTTATAAAATGCACATTTGTACGTCAGGTGAGAAAGATGTTTTCTCTTCATTTACTACATATATTGGTGCATTAAATTGTTTCTCAATGCTGCTTTGTATCGCAAGACCTTCATGAATTTTGCATTAGCTACAGATTAATGATGTTTTAAATGTCAATGAATTGGTGCCCAGCTTAAAATGTATAGCATCAAAATAGTGCTTAATCAGTACTGTAAATATTTAGATTAGTTGATCTCATGTAGCATTACTCATAGAACATGTTCTATTTTCACAAGCATGGAACATATTACTCAAGAATGAGATATTAATGTGGGCAAAATATTAACTTTTGCTGCAGTGCGAATGTGTTTTTCTTTAAAGGGCAGCAGATGAAAACGCTGAATATTTTAAGATCAATTGCATTATGACCAATAAGATTAATCACAAGCCAGACTAGAATTTTCTTTGATTTGGATGTGATTGCAGAGGTCAGCCAGGAGCTGCACTTATTCTGACTGCCTGACCCAAAAAGATATTTTGATCTAGAAATCCAAACACAATGCCTGCTTCTCAAGTGCCAAATAGCCTTCTAAGTCTCTATGGTGAATAAGAATCATTGCTCATTACAAGTTATAGTGTAGTACTCACTCTTGAAACAGTACTAGTCCCTTTCATTATGCAAATAAGGGACATTGTGCACAGATTAAAATTAGCTTGCACCAGTGCCGGCAGCATTCTGTAAAATAGGCCTTCATTACATCTACCAGACAGTCCTTAATGAGACAGTTTGTTGATCCGTAACCAATAAGGCATGTTATAAAATAAACTTACCGGAATATGGAAATGTAAAGAACTTCAGTGCTCCTTGACCAGGCCACCTCAATACATCCTAAACCAATTTGCTAACATTTGAAACATCATTAATCTGCATCTGATGCAACATTCAAGATTGGCCTTGTGGTACAAAACAGCGTTGAGAAACATGTTTATGCACCAATATACAAGAAAAATGCATATAAATCTTTTTTCTCACTTAATGTACAAATGTACTATTTAAACAAAAGAAAACATTGGAAATACCCAGAAAAACAGTGGGCCATCTGAACATTATACATGACCAAAGGTCAGCAATTCATACTATGTCACAGTGGGAATGAAACTCCAGTCATAAGAGGTGCCTTGCATTGATATTCGTACTGGATGTGAATTCAGGTCAGGACTAATTCCTGAGATACAATGCTACATTTCCACACCATGCACATGCAAGATAACTTTGTATTAATACAAAACAGTAATATAACTGTAGCTGTTTGTGAACACTGACAAGTGGAATCAACTATGGCAAACAACTTACATGTGCTTGTTCCATTTTTCTGCCATCAATCTTTTTCTGACCTGGCGTTAAACCCATGTTGCTGAGTTTTGCATTCAATATCGCTGATGAAACATGCAACTTTGCATCTAGTCGCCAAAGGTCACCTTCATGCTGAAGGAAGAAAGCACATTTTGCCATCACTAAAAGACAATTCCACTAAGAATTTTTCTATCTTAGTAGGATAGGAGTCAGGAGCTAAAAACCAATGCCTGTTTATTTCAGATCAAAATCAGAGCATGTGCATGACAAATGTAATTTCCTTGCAACAGATTGTGGAGAACAAGTTTTTGCAGATGTAAAATGAACATGACATTCCTTCAGTGAGCTCATTTTTCATTATTATATGAACATACAAATTAGGAGCAGAAGGCAACCATCCAGACTCTCGAGCCATTCTAATACAGTTCTGTAAAGCTCCACTATTCAAAAAGATCATGGCTAATCCAATTACTTCAGATTCCTACCTACCCCTGATAAACTTCCACCACATTGTTTAATCAGGAATCTATCTAACTCTGCCTTTCCCACCTTTTGAGGAACAGAGATCCAAAGACTCTGAGGGAAATAAATTCTCTTCATTTCTGTCCTAAATGGCCAACCCTTTTTAAAAAAAAAAAGTGACATCTAATTCTGGAATCTCCCACAAGAAACCATCCTTTCCACATTCCCCCCTCAGATTCTGAAATATTCCAATCAAGTCGCCTTTTACCCTTCTGAACTCCAGTAGATTGAAGCCTAGCCTGCTTAACGTTTCTTCATAAGATAACCCATCCCATATTAGTTTAGTAAACCTTCTCCGAACTGCTTCTAACATGCTTAGAAGAACATTCCCCGTTTTCTAGCTATTCCTGTTTAGTTTCTTGCATTCTCCACAATACAGGCTTATGCAAAATGTCTGGTATCTCACTTATTTTTTCAAAAATTGTTAGTTATTAAAGCATTACACAATACATTATCAGCATTTAAGACTTTCATTTTTCATTGTGGTGATATGAAAAATACATACATACCAGTTTTTAGTCACTGTATAAAATTCCATTTAAAGGTGGAGCTATCCAGTCATTCTTTTGAAATGATGTGCAAAAAATTCATGTGCATGTCAATTCCCTGTGCAATTCATTTTTCACCTGACTCACAGTACTGAATCTCCTGGTCAAAACAATCAGTGCATATTCTCTGTGATAATTCCTGTTAATTTTTGACATCGCTACCATTGAATATGGTTAGTTAGAGCATCATTGTCCAACCGCTTGGTCTATGTCAGTGAAATTGACCTGTCACAAAACCATATCTTCTCATCCAGATTCCATTCAGTTCCAGAATTTCCCGAAAGATTGATCAATTTCCCCTCATCTATACGCTTCCCTTTGGTAACAATATCAGTAGAGAGTGTTAGATTTCTTATAAATAGTAATACCACACAACTTATCTTCTCTGGCATTTCCCTACATTGCGTGACCATTCTATGCTTCAAGGATAACTACCTACCTGATAATGAAGTCTGGACAAACCAGAACTCCCTACATTAAATATTTGAAGGACTAAATTCAATGCTGCCTACCAACAATTCTGAACTCTTGCTATTAATTATATTTTCCCTGCCCTGGCCTCAAGCAAAGGCTGAATCATGTTGAACACAAATGTCAGGACTGGTCTGTCCTAGATCTGAGCATCAAATTGCAAATCTAATCCTCGAAATAGACACATTAGGTCCGTCTCCACAACATTCCTTATCCCAGTGTTACTGCTGGTAAAATCATCTTTGATTTCTTCTAATGCTCTCTTTACTTGGGCCTCTTAAATTCTTTACTTTCTTCCAAAGTGTTAAAAGCCTTCTCAAAATCTACCACTTTCCAAGCTTTTGGCCACATCTCCCAACCTTTCTTCAAAGACTTAGCATCTTACTCTTTTACCATGCTGTTATATCTCTCTATAACTCTTTATACATGATCTTCACAACCTTAGTCTGTTGTCCCTTGCTTCATTTCAGACTGTTTTAGAGACAAACTAAAAGAATACATGTGCCTCTAGTATTATATTCAATTTGTAGGAACAAGTTTGCAATTGCTCTATTAACTTGTCAATAAGGCCAGAACCATTTTTAAAAAAAAATCCTCCTTCAAACTTTATCTATAATCTCAGAAATTGTCTAGCTGCAGTAAAACCCTTCGTCATTTTTGACAGATCTTCTCATGATCTAGTGCCTATTTCTATAGAAACTATAGAATATACAATCAACTTAAGGTCACAGTTTAGAAAATGATGGAAGATTTAAAACCAAAAACACCAGGAAGTTTCATATTTTTCTTGGAAATTCTTTTTCTAAGACTGATTGCTCCATGAGTCCATAATTGAAAAGATATTATGCTTTTGTTTACTGAAACAAAGCTCTAAAAGACGAAAAGAACACATGCATCTTCACCAATTTATTAATTCCAGGGCTCATTCTGGGGAATAATATTTTGTCGAAAACCTACATTATCATTCAAGCAAAAGTAATGATTATTAAAAATTTACACTGTCTTCACGATAAATAATATAACTCTGAAGCAAGAACAGGTGCCATGCTTTCCTGACTTGCTATTAATAATTTCAACACATCATGTGTAAGATTGACAATATTTACAAATTTTGCTTTAACAGGTTTTTCTAAAAGTTACTTACATAATGAACTATTGGAGCTATGATGCTGAATTTTGTTCCTACACTAGTAATAAACAATATTAATAAGGCTTCATTTTCATATCAGTGTATGTGCAAGTTGTACAAAAATTTGATAATGCTAAAGTAAAAATAATATATTGGTAAATAATTCAGAAATGTTAGCAGGATTAAATAGGACTTCCTACCTGTGCATTGAGCAAACTAACTAACCATTCCATATATGCGTCTTCCTTATCACAGCACAAATACCTGTCAATACATATTTTACAAATTAGAATAATGTCTTCAATTACAATGTTTATCTAGAAATTATCATAAAAGAGAAATCAGTACAAAAAGAATCTATTTGTCCTATTTTACCTGCTATTTTAACGTTGGGAACTACTTACCCTAAATTGGTGCCTTCAATGGTATCCAGAGGTAGGGACACTATCACTGTGCCACTCATCACCATTTTTCTGAAGTTTGCCTTGTGATAAGGCAATTTAGAGGCATGACTAACTCATTCAGCTTGTTTTGCCATTTAAGCTGAATCTTAATTTTAATACCCTTGCTAAACAAAAAGCCAGCAATGCTAGTTTTGAAATTTTCAAAAGGCCTAGCCTCAGCAGGTTTTTGAAGAGAGCATTGCAGAATTCCATGAATCTTGTGTTAAATAATTCCTTCTGACATCACCCCTGAAGGACCTAGCCCTCACTTTGATTATTTTTGACCAATCTGTTCGGATGCTGAGGAATGGGATTAGTTAGGTGGTTGTTTTTGACTGATGTGATGATCCTTTTCCAGTGCTGTACATCTCTCTGACTCTATGATACACCTCTGAGGGAGATGGAGCTTGAATCCAGATCATCAGGTTCAGAGGTAGGGACACTACCACTGCACCATAAGATTCCTATCTGTAATTCTAAGGTTATGTCCTCTTGATCTGGACTCCTCCATTGAGGAAATATTTGTTCAACATCTACCGTAGCAAATTCATTAATGATCTTTACCAGTTCAATTGCATTGTCACTTAAGCCCCCACACTTGAGTAAACAGAAGCCTAGGCTCTGCAATTACCTTCATAAAAGTAATAATTTTAGCTTCATATTATTAAGGTGAATTACAGCCTCTCCTGTGACAATATATCCTTTTTGAGGTGTGATGTGCTTAACCAAATAAAACAGCCCAAATATAGACTAACCAGATCTTTTAATTACCACCACTCTATTCCTGATCTCTTAAGATAAGGGCTAAAATTGTTAGGCTTTTTACATTTCTTAAAAAAAAATGCCCATTATGTTTTTCTAGAAGTGATTCCTGTAAATGTGCCTCTAACTAAAGCTCTCGACTCCCTGGTTCCTACCTTTTCACCTGTTGGAAAATACTGATTTAATCTTCTTTAGGTCCATTATAATTATCTTTACATTCCCCCATGAGAAGCTTGATTTGCCACAGTTTACCTCACTCATTTCTATATAACAGTGCCCATTTGCAACTTTCTGCTCTCATCTACATTACTTAGTGGCATCAGCAATCTTGAAGATACATTCTACGAATAAAATGAAAATTTGTGGCCCCAGTACAGATTGCTGGGCCACCACTAGTTGTTTCTTGTAAATTGGAATACAGGCATGTTATCCCTACATAGTAGTGTACCTCTGAAAAAATTCATGAAACATGTCAAAATGTTGTCACCAATTCCATGTGCTTCCATTTGCCCTCTTAGTCTTGTGTGTGAAGCCTTAGTAATTTCAATTGGGTTAACTGGACATTACTCATGACAGTTTCAGTAACCTCCCTAAAACTGATGTTAGATTAATATGCATAAAATTTCTTGGTTCTCTTTCCTTCCTAAATAATCAAGTGATACATCCAAGTTTTAAAGCCAAGGAAAGAATTACAGAATCTAGAGAATTTTGAATCATCATGATTAAAACTTTTTAAAATTTTCTCACTGATTTATTCTAATATCCTGGGATAGAAATTATAAGATCCTGGAGATTTCTGTTGTCAGTCTCATTATTTTTACCATTAAAATCTAATTAACTCGTCCTTTGATTTATTTTTTTGATTTTCCTCAGATCACTGGTACTTGTTCGTCTTTAATTAGTCAGACTATAAAACAATTATCTAACAAGTCTACCATTTTTTGCCTTTCAATAAGCTTCAATATTTTTGCTCAAACATTATGTATACCCAAAATGTTTCGGCTGACTGGGCTTCAAAGCCTAAATAGTTGGAAACCATTCAATTTCTCAATAACTTGATGAAAAACATCCCTTCCATCCTCTCCCTTTATGGTTAATAACAGCTTTAACATTGCAATCTCCTGTTTCTGATTTCTTGACATCAAAATATTCTCAAACATGTTGTACATAATCCTGACAACTTTTACACAGTAGAAATACTGCCTAGTAAAAAGCATTATTTCTGAACTGTCAAATTTATTTTACTGCAATCTGGTGTTGTTGTCTCAAAATACATGATTTCAGTTCTTATCAAAACACCTTCCATTTTCATAACATAGTTCGTGTCATTAAAAAAAATCCTTTTGATGTAATGACTTGCTTGGTCTGATGAACTAATCACTGAATTTCTTTGCACAGTCTTACAAATCTCTTGCTTTGATCTTTATTCTAACTGTTCACCGTTTGCAAATTGAATATGCTAAAAGGATCTCACAGGATTCACGTGAGTACCTTGTGTTCTTGCCATACCGTTGTTTTACTTTTCTACTCAACAGTTTGATTGCTGCAAACACTTCAAGTAACTTAAAATGTAACACATTAGGACTGATTTGGATAGGATGTAATTTCAAAACTTACCACTGCTGTTTTTCTGAATAAAGTGTAAAGCCCAAGCTGTGCAACAAGAAAAAACGGACATATTAAATATGGTTCCTGCTCATTCTTTAGAAGGCAATAAACAGGGAAAGTACTTTCATCAAGAAATGGAATTAGTGGAGACAAAGGATTAATAAACAAGAAGAATTGAAGATTCCAAGATTGTCATTATCAGTAAGTAATGCACAGACTAAAAAACAGGAAGTGCAATCATTTCAAAAGGAATGAAAAACTTAAAATTGCAAATCAGCAAAGTACATAAAATTAATTAAAGACCATGCAGCTCGAAACCTGCCCGTGATATGTTGTATTTACCAGGCTAATGAGTTCAGGGATCAGAGACTCACTTAAGTTCGACCAATTGCACATTCTCTTTTTACTAAATAACCTTAGTTAATTGTGACATCTATCCTAATGATTGATAAAATATTATTGTCCATTTTCAGCAAAATATATTGTACATTTGGTAAGCACGGTGGACTTTCACTTTAAAAGTTCAATCATGTGACATTATGACAGCATCATCAGTCATGATGGGCGGGTAATAGCTCAGTCTAACCTTACTGTCTGTTGAGTCAACATCTCCTATAATAAAGCTCCTGGTGTTGTTGACCACCTCCGTCTTCAATCCTTCTTGAAATGTAACATATATAAAACTGCTTTTGGATTAATTCCCTCGAAAGCATGTTTTCACTGGAGGAGGTTTGATGATGAAATAACAAATCAGCAACTCTTGCAATAATGAGTCAGCCCACTATTAACCAGCACTAAGTATTAATTCAACTTCTTATGATGGAGGCACTGAGATAGTAGATGATAGTTAATTTTCTTCACTTAGAAATATTAAGTAAAAAATATAATAAACAGAATATTGCAAAACAGGTAGACTTTGTCTTTTTCAACATATTTAAATAAAAGCAAAATCTTACATGAATACAGTGCCTTAATGTCGTAGATTACTCCAATTCACATTTTTTAAGTTGACAAAATAAGATGTGGGACAGAAATATTTTGAGAGTGCGATCAAAGGTTTGAGGTTTTAAGCTAAGTATTAAAGGAGGGGAGGGAGGAGAAAAGATGGATATGTTCAGGGAGGAAATTGCAGATTAATGCTTAGAAAGATAAAGGGACAGCTATTTATGGTGCAGTAAAGGGAAGGTGGAAATGCACTAAAAAGGCCCAAAGTGATTAAGCTAAAAGAGTTAATAAAGATAATGAGGCACATTTAAACACGAGGATAAGTTCCAAAATTGGGAGAGCTGCCTCGCACACTCGTCAAGCAATAGCTCAACATAATCATTCTCATGCACACTCTACAGAAAATGTCTTAGAAAGTACCATAACCATCCTTGGATATGTTCTGTCCCTCCAGCACAGTGGTATACCTGCCCTTGGAACCCTCAATGTGGATTCTGGACCTCATGATCTCTCATAGCTTCAGATCAGTCATGGGCCAGGAAACCTTCTGCTCTCCCCAGCCCTTGGCTAATGAATTAATACTCTTCCATGTTGAACACCATTTGAAAGAAGCATAGAGGATGGAAAAAGGTACAGAATGTACTTGGTTGAGGGACTTCAATGTCCATCACCAATAATGGCTCAGTAGTATTACTACTGACTAAGCTGACCAATTCCTACAAACCATTGCTGCTAGCTTGCTGCAGGTGGTGAGGGAGCCAGCAAGAAGAAAAAAATATTTTTTACCTCATCCTTACCAAGGTGCCTGCTGCAGTTTCATCCGTACATGACAGTATTGTTAAACGTGACCACCACAAAATTTTGTGGAGATGAAGTTCCACGTTAGCATGCAGGATGCACCATATTATGTTGTGTGGTACTATCATTGTGCTAAATGGAATATACTATGAACAGATCTGGCAGTTCAAGAACGGGCATCAAATGAGATGCTGTGGACTATCAACAACAGCAAAGTCATACACCAGCAGAATCTGCACCGTCATGCTCAACCCTGGTTCAGTGAAAAGCATAGGAGGTCATACCAGGAGCAGCATCAGGCATATACAAAAATGAAGTGTCAACCTGATGAAGCTACAAAACGGGACGACTTGCCTTCCAAACTGAATAAGCAGCAAGTGATAGACAGAGCTAAGCAATTCCACTACCAACAGATAAGATCTAAGCTCTGCAGTCCTGCCATATCCAGTCGTGAATGATTGTGAGACATCTCATTGGAGGAGGATGGTCTACAAATATTCCCATCCTCAAAGATTGAGGAGATGGGCACAACATTGCAAACATTTGCAACAAACTTCAGCCAGAAGTGTCGATTGAATGATCCATCTTGGCCTCCTCCAAAAGCTCCTCGGCGTCATAGATGTCAGTCTTCAGTCAATTCGATTCACTCCACGTGACATCGAGGGACAATTAGAGGCAATGGAAATTGCAAAGGCAATGAGTTATGACAATATTCCGGCAACACTACTGAAGACCTGTGCTCCAGAACGTGCTGCACCCTTAGCCATGTTGTTCCAGTACAGCTACAACACTAACATCTACCAAGAACGTAGAAATTTGCCCAGGGTGAAAACTGGCTGCAATATTTGCTCATAAGAAGTCAATAGCTTAATAGTTTAGGAATTTGGAACATTAAGAGGACATAATAGATACAAACAAGCTTTTTCTTTTGTGATTGATTGTACTGAGGGTGTATTATGCTAATATCTGGTCGGGTCTGACAGAGGTGCCTGATACCAAATGGAATTAGGGAACAGATGACGGTTATATGTTAATTGAGGAATAATAGGTGAGAACTGGATGGGAAACAAGTGCTTGTTAGTTTGTTATCTATGAGTTGAAATTAAATTCTGACTAGAAACAAATATGTCTGGACTCTGTCTAACCAAGCATTAACCTCTAGTATCTATCTAGAATCTATCGAAGAGGATGGTTAGTTGTTTGTAGTTTAGAGATTTAAAACCAAACCTTTTAAAAAAAGAAGCTTCATAGGAAGTGGGGTCTCTGCCTGAGCCACCATTTAATTGCCCTTGCCTAACTGCCCTTGAGAAGGTGGTGATGAGCTACCTTCTTGAATCTTGTTGTCCTTGGGTTGTAAGGACACTCACAATGCTGTTAGGATAGGAGCTCCAGGATCTTGACCTGGAATAGTGAGAGAAGAGTGATATTGTTCCAGGTCAGGGTCATCTACAACTTGGGAGAATTGCAGAATCTGTTGATTTCTCATGCATCTGTCCTTAGTGTAATTCAAAGAAAACTCCTGTGGAATGGTTGAATCAAAAATTGAAGTATTCGGGTATGATTACCTATCCCTCTTTTCTGAATGTGAATCTTGTGGCTGTGGAAGAATGAAGCAGTCATGTGTACCAGTATTACTCCTTTGAATCTTTTGCTGCCACACAAAATCAGAATAAGAAGCAACATTTTATTCACAATTGGAGACTGACAGTTTGGATGTAGATGAAGGTTTGGACAAATTGATAACTTTCATGGCTAAAAGATAGCAAAACATTTATTTACTGTTTATATGGCATGGTGAAATTTGGACAATTCAGAGGGGAAATCGATCCGTAGAACTGTACGTAATAAAGTTTAGTACATTGTATGCAAGACTGCAGGAATTCAATTTGGAAATTCCCAAATCTGTGAGGGGCATGTGAGTCATTGGACTATATTGACTTTAGACAGAACTCTTGGTATGAGATAGCTTTGCAGATACATATACCTTGCTGGAATAAATCTCAAAAGCACTGAAAAAAAACATTTGTGGGGAGCATTCCTTTCCAGCAGCATTTCTGATGCAAATGGGGCAATCGTGATACAACAAAAAATGGAGGACCCTACGTTCACAGACTGACAAGGCAGTTTGGAAATCCAGTTACAGGCAACAATATGAAAAAAGAAATTAACCGAGAGAAATGAATTCCAGAAATACTTTGAAAAGATTGAGAAGCAAAGGGAATGTGAAACTTCCAGTAAATAATGAATTCCAGAATGTCTATGGTGTAGTCAATACGTGTTTTAGGTATGATTCAAAGTACAAGTATACGATTACTGACTCAAAGGCATTACAGAGTATTTGAAACTAAAATGAAATGGAAGGTCGTGGAGATAGGGATCAAAGAGAGTGCACTGTATTAGTGACAAGATGTTTCAGATCAGTGATTGATGTGTTGCTGACAGAATCAGAATTGTGCAGTATTAGATAATGGATCCATATTTACTGTGTGTGGACTAGACTCATTGAAGTGCTACCACTCTCGGCAATAAGGATCGGAACAAAGTTAAGGAATTTATTCCAAATGTGGTCGAACCAAAGTCCTATACAACTGTAACATGACCTGCCAACTCTTGTACTCAATACCCCGTCCGATGAATGAAAGCATGCCGTATGCCGTCTTGACCACTCTATCCACCTGCGTTGCCACCTTCAGAGTACAATGGACGGAAACACCCAGATCTCTCTGTGCATCAATTTTCCCCCAGGGCTTTTCCATTTACCGTACAGTTCGCTCTTGAATTGGATCTTCCAAAATGCATCACCTCGCATTTGCCTGAATTGAACTCCATCTGCCATTTCTCCGCCCAACTCTCCAATCTATCTATATTCTGCTGCATTCTCCGACAGTCCCCTACACTATCTGCTACTCCACCAATCTTAGTGTCATCTGCAAACTTGCTAATCAGACCATCTATACCTTCCTCCAGATCATTTATGTATATCACAAATAACAGTGGGGCCAACACGGATCCCTGTGGAACACCACTGGTCACAGTTCTCCATTTTGAGAAACTCTCTTCCACTACAACTCTCTGTCTCCTGTTGCCCCAGCCAGTTCTCTATCCATCTAGCTAGTACACCCTGGACCCCATGCGACTTCACTTTCTACATCAGCCTACCATGGGGAACCTTATCAAACGCCTTACTGAAGTCCATGTATATGACATCTACAGCCCTTCCTTCATCTATCAACTTTGTCACTTCCTCAAAGACTTCTATCAAGTTGGTAAGACATGACCTTCCCTGCACAAAACCATGCTGCCCATCACTAATAAGCCCATTTTCTTCCAAATGTAAATAGATCCTATCCCTCAATATCTTCACCAGGATGTTGCCTGGTATGGAGGGCGCTAGCTATGAAGAGAAGTTGAGTAGATTAGGATTATTTACATTAGAAAGACGGAGGTTGGGGGGGGGACCTGATTGAGGTCAACAAAATCATGAGAGGTATAGACAGGGTGGATAGCAAGAAGCTTTTTCCCAGAGTGGGGGACTCAATTACTAGGGGTCATGATTTCAAGGTGAGAAGGGAAAAGTTTAAGGGAGATATGCATGGAAAGTTCTTTACGCAGTGGGTGCCTGGAACGCGTTGCCAGCGGAGGTGGTAGAGGTGGGCACGATAGCGTCATTTACGATGTATCTAGACAGATACATGAATGGGCAGGGAGTAGAGGGATACAGATCCTTGGAAAATAGGTGACAGGTTTCGATAGAGGATCTGGATCGGCGCAGGCTTGGAGGGCCGAAGGACCTGTTCCTGTGCTGTAATTTTCTCTGTTCTTTGTTGTTCTTTGAATTTAAGAATTCATCAATATCAGATTCAAGGACGATAACAAGTAGTTATGTGTTCACCACCATCCCAGATCTACGCAACTGTCATCGTACGAAGTGAGTATTCATTTACAACTGGGGAAGCTTGGTACAAATTAAGTTGCAAATTAAATATTTTGCATTCTGGCAACATAAGAGTTAAAGTGATGTCCTTGAAAGGAAGTGCACGTTTTTTACTCTCATCAACCTAAATGGCAACAGTGATAAATAGGTTGTTAAAGGAGGATGTGAGGAAGACAAATGTCTAGCTCTATCAGGCTCAAAGCTTAATTAGTAATTGCAGCATACGTTCAAATATTACAAACAGGATATTGACTGAGAAAGAGGCAGCACCAAGACATGCAGAGCAAAGGCTAGAAACTCATTACTTTAAGAAGAATTAATCTAATACCCAGACAAAAGAACTAAATTTCTTTTTAATAAGAGAAAACTAATTGGGCTTCGAATTTGAAAAGGTAAGAAAAATGTTGGATCATGGAGAATAAACAGACAGATTCCAACATTATTAGTAAAGAACAGTATCTTGGTCTTTATAGCTGTAGCTGAAATATCTGAACTTGTACGACAAGCAACACAATCGACTGATCTTCACAATTGGACAGGACAGGCCAAGCTATATTGATTGTCATTACTTTAATGAGAAATTACATTTATCAGTTTTGCACTGGTTTGATCTTCAGTGTCAAGTTCTGCTATCCTCAGCAATCAATCACCAAACATATGTTCTGTTCATGATGAGTCAATGAATTACTGAAATGATTTATAAACTTTCAGGTTTAAAAGGTTGACTTTGTACTAGTTGCAATTATCCTCCAGCAAATGTGGGATCTCCTTTGATGCAGAACCTCTGATTGAATCCTGCCTCACTTGTATTGTATGTTTTGTATTGGTAACATAATTTCTTAATGCTGCAAGATGTGGAACGTAA
Source organism: Rhincodon typus (assembly GCF_021869965.1). NCBI lineage: Eukaryota > Metazoa > Chordata > Chondrichthyes > Orectolobiformes > Rhincodontidae > Rhincodon > Rhincodon typus. The sequence goes on along the minus strand of NC_063332.1, from coordinate 87,764,848 downwards.
CTGCACTTTAAAACAGCTGAATTTTTGTTGGAGCCATTTAACTTGTAAAGTTAATGACAGTTAAATGCTCTCTTAGAGTTCTATTTATACCTCAAACATTGCAGAGTTTTATTACATGGCCAACTGTTCCCCAGCTCATTAACATTAGGAGAACACAAGTAACAATTCTGTTTTCAGCACAATGATTTGGAAGTGAGTTACCAAAATTCTCAACAGAAAGTATGATTTAACTATCACTTTGTATCAGGCTGGAGCTACCTTGCCATTGTAGTGCAAAGTTGAAGTTACATGACCAACAGCTACAGTTACCTACCAGAAGTGGTCTTAGACCTCTTGGCTTAAGTGTGTTCAGATTGTGCAGTCATCGGCAGTCAATGTTCAGCACTGCGTATTTGTGACTTGCCAGATACTGAGGCAGTCCATGTTCAAATGTAACAAGACCTGGATAATATCCAGGCTTGGATTGACAAGTGGCAAGTAACATTTGCGCCACACAAATACCAGGCAGTGACTGTCTCCAATAAGAGACGATGCCACCCCTTGACATTCAATGGTGTTACCATCACTGAATCTCCCACTATCAACATCTTGGGGTTACCGTTAACTGGAAACTCAACTGGATTTGCCATATAAATACAGTGGCTACAAGATCAGGTCAGAAGCTAGGAATACTGTGGCGAGTAACTCACTTCCTCACATCCCAAAGCCTGACCACCATTTACAAGGCATAAGTCATGGGTGTGATGGAATTCCCCACTTGCCTGGATGAGTTCAGCCCCAACAACATTCAAGAAGCTTGATACCATCCACGTATTCAAGCAGCCCACTTGATTGGCACCACATCTGCAAGTATCCTGCCCTCTACCGCTGATGCTCAGTCACAGCAGTGTGTACTATCTACAGATGCACTGCAGAAATTCACCAAAGATCCTTATACAGAACCTTCCAAACCAGAGGCCAGCTCCATCTAGAAGTACAAGGGCAGGACACAGCAGATACATCGGAACATCACCACCTCCAAGACACTCAGCATCTGGCTTGGAAATATATCACTGTTTCTTTACTGTCACTGGGGTCATAATCCTGGAATTCTCTCCCTAAGGCCATATTGGGCCCACCTACAGCACATGGACTACAGGAATTCAAAAAGGTAACTCACCACCACCTTCTCAAGGGCAACTCAGAATGAGCAATAAACAGCCAGCAACACCCACATAATGAATACAATTTTAAAACAGCCAATCTGAATCCTATGTTGCTGCTTTTGTATGAATGTACTGTCAAAATCAATTCATATCAAACTAAAAAATGTGGTTACAACAAAATTATTATACTTATTTCACAAGACATTGGACTTCACGCTTCAAGAGCATTGGCCATTGCTAGACATGTAGCCCTTAATTCTGTGGCTTTAGCTATTACGCTCATCCTCCCCAGTTTTCTAACCAGTGTCGATCTTACATGTCTATTATGATAAGTCAGCTTTCTGATAAATTAGCTTGTTAGTACATATCCTACCTGCGGTATTGCTGAAAGGAAGACACAAATCTCAAGGCTTTTTATTTTAAAATCATCAGGACATTTCACAAGAATATAAAGTTAAGGGGAAAACCAACATTTATACTGAATGAGAGGAGAACATTATTTGGTTGGCAAGTAGACTCTGATTGGTAGAGGTTTTGCCATGGAGATACACCAGTTAATGTTGATTGACAGTTAACTGCCAGACTTGGCTTAAATTTTAAAGGCAGATTAGCTATGAATAGTCAAGGCATTTGCCCTGAGAAATAAACCTGCAAATAGCTACAACTTATTTTATTCAGTTGAAATAGGCTCAATGCATGTACATATTCTTTCTGTCTGCAAAGAACAGGGCCTGTGTGTTAATGCTATACTCTCAGTATACTGTGTGACTGACTAACAGTCAATTTTAATTTGGTTATCAGCATAATTCTTTGCACAGTCAGGATTATCTAGCAAAATGCTGTCCAATTGCAAAAGTTACTGCAAATTCTGCAAGTACAGGCAGATTGGATAAAATCAGTCCCTTTCTGAGGGCAAGTAGTTGATGGGATATACTACTTGATACACCGGACTTCGATAGGTCAGTTGAACATATTTTCTTTTGGAAAGCATACATTGTGGGGTGATTTCATACACTATTAAACTTGATGAATGGTCTATGTCTTTTGGATCACCAAAGCCTGTCTGCTCTCTTATAGATGTAAGAAATTTCATGGTGCCAGTTAAAAGAATAGAAGTGGGCTTCCTGATTTCCTGGTCATATTTCATCGCTAAAGTAAATTATCCAGTCATTAGGATTGTTGTTTGTGGGGTTTGCAGTAGGTGAATCAACTGCTTGTTTCCTAAAACAATGACAATACGTAAACATTCTTTCTTGGTTGTAATACACTTAGGAAGATCCTCAATCTTTCCAAGAACAACCTTTTAACTACATAGGATAGGAAAAATCAGAGTTCATTCATGACCTACAAACATTGAATTAGCTTGCATATCAAGACATTTTGCTTTTTGCAAAAAGTTATCAATATTTAGAATAAATTGTTGGCTTGACAGGCAAGTGCAGATTTGCTCCCAATGATTAAAAAAGAAACAGCTGGGTGAGTTTCTTGCTGCGTTCAACATAAATTTGAGAAAGACAGGTTAAGTTTCTGAGTAAATACCTCACTTGGTAATCTCCCAAACTCATTTTGATGATCTAAAGAGGGCAGAGAAGGATTTCTAAGATTTTGGGCCTTGAATTGGCCTCTGATTTTATAATTTATTTTGCTTTCTCCAAGAGATTACATTGTGAAAAGGAATTATGATGTTTAATCACAATGCCTTGTGTTTTTATACATTTCATATTGCAAATGCAAATAAGACAATTTGCATTTTGTGTAAATGTGTCTGCCAAATCAATTTACATAAATAAAACATTGCTTCATGTCTGAACTTGTGTTCTGTCCTCAATTACAAAATATCCTTACCTAGTCGGAGGCTTCAGTTTCTTTTTCAGGCCAAGGTACAGTTTTAAGGACTTCATAACTACTTCTCTTTCAGTTTTATTGCTCTGTAAAAGTTAAACATTATAATTAGTAAGCAAATTGAAAAGACTTTTGTCAATAAATGTTTATTAGATCTTTAAGGCTTATATTCCCAAAAGAGCAACACTACTTTCATTCTTTACTCCAATCTCCAATTGTCAATATATTATATCTGAGTCAGGAATTTGCAAAACAGTTAAAATGTTCTTTGCTCAGACTTGAACACCATAACAGCTAGGTGACTCTGCACTTTTATCTGAAATAATAATAATCCTGTATAAGTGGAAATTGCTGAACCAAAGTTGATAGTTAAACTGTTACAGAGATAGCAGGAACTGCCGATGCTGGAGAATCTGAGATAACAAGGCGTAGAGCTGGATGAACACAGCAGGCCAAGCAGCATCAGAGGAGCAGGAAAGCTGATGTTTTGGGTCGAGACCCTTCTTCTGAAATGGGGGAGGGGAAGGGGATTCTGAAATAAATAGGGAGAGAGGGGGAGGCGGATAGAAGATGGATAAAGGAGAAGATAGGTGGAGAGGAGACAGACAGGTCAAAGAGACGGGGATGGAGCCAGTAAAGGTGAGTGTAGGTGGGGAGTTAGGGAGGGAATAGGTTGGTCCAGGGAGGACGGACAGGTCAAGGAGGCGGGATGAGGTTAGTGGGTAGGAGATGGGGGTGGGGCTTGAGGTGGGAGGAGGGGATAGGTGGGAGGAAGGACAGGTTAGGGAGGCGGGGACGAGCTGGGCTGGTTTTGGGATGCAGCAGGGGGAGGGGAGATTTTGAAGCTTGTGAAGTTCACATTGATACCATTGGGCTGCAGGGTTCCCAAGCGAAATATGAGATGCTGTTCCTGCAACCTTCAGGTGGCATCGTTGTGGCACTGCAGGAGGCCCAGGATGGACATGTCGTCCAAGGAGTGGGAGGGGGAGTTGAAATGGTTCGCAACTGGAAGGTGTAGTTGTTTGTTGCGAACCGAGCGTAGGTGTTCTGCAAAGCGGTCCCCAAGCCTCCACTTGGTTTCCCCGATGTAGAGGAGGCCACATCGGGAACAGCGGATACAGTATACCACATTAGCAGATGTGCAGGTGAACATCTGTTTGATGTGGAAGGTCTTCTTAGGGCCTGGGATGGGGGTGAGGTGTAGGGGCAGGTGTAGCACTTGCTCCGGTTGCAGGGAAAAGTGCCGGGTGTGGTGGGGCTGGAGGGGAGTGTGGAGCGGACAAGGGAGTCATGGAGAGAGTGGTCCCTCCGGAAAGCAGATAAGGGTGGGGAGGGAAAAATGTCTTTGGTAGTGGGGTCAGATTGCAGATGGCGGAAGTGTCGGAGGATGATGCGTTGGATCCAGAGGTTGATGGGGTGGTACGTGAGGACGAGGGGGATTCTGTTTTCGTTGTTATTGTGGGGAGGGGGTGTGAGGGATGAGTTGCGGGAAATGCCAGAGACACGGTCGAGGGCATTTTCGACCACTGTGGAGGGGAAGTTGCGGTCCTTGAAAAACGAGGACATCTGGGATGTCCGGGAGTGGAATGCCTCACCTCGGGAGCAGACGCGGCAGAGGTGAAGGAATTGGGAATAGGGGATGGCCTTTTTGCAGGAAGGTGGGTGAGAGGAGGTGTATTCTAGGTAGCTGTGGAGCTCGAACAGTTCATCCACTTCACTAACACCTTCCACCCCAACCTTAAGTTCAACTGGACCATCTCTGATACCTCCCTCTCCGTCCTGGACCTCTCTGTCTCCATCTCTGGCATCCACCTGGAAACCGATATCCATTTCAAGCCCACCGACTCCCACAGCTACCTAGCATACACCTCCTCCCACCCACCTTCCTGCTAAAAGGCCATAAGGTGACAAATTTTAGTTGAATATAATTCTGAGAGCGACGGTGGAATCTGTCATGTGTCTACAGGCTCAAGGTAGGAAAAGGTCTTTTCCAACCAGGGGCACTCAAAGCCATGCTACAATATTTAAGGTTGTTAGATGGATAATAGGAGTCAAGGTGTCAAATTACAACATTGTGAAGTGCGATGGAGGGAACAGACTTTACAGCCCATAGTAATAAAAGCGTCATCAGAGACGAAGGTCAGGCTTTGTTGCATGGTTACAACGAAGGGCCATTGCAAACAAAAGCACTTCACAGATGGTGAGAGTGGAATGTAAATACGGGGCAATCGCAGGATTTGAGGGCAACTTGGTCATTTTCACCAGACACTGCACCGCCTGATGGGAGATGTGCAAAAATAGTGCTTGTGCCAAAGATACAAAAATCTAGGAGCGTGAGGTAATTACTCACTGCATCTCTTGTTGTTTTAGCGTGAATGGTGTTTCAGCACAGGTTTTCCACATGCCATGAAAAATTTATAGATGTGAGGATATCAGTGCCCCAGTTCAAAGTAAAAGTCAATATTTTATTACACAGATCAATCAAGTAGAAAACTACTCAATCCTTGAGGAATTTGGATCACATCAAGCAGAGCACTGACAGTCAAGGCACAAATAAAATAACGGGAGGCACAGAGAAAATCTCAACCCAGTTCGGTCATAATGGAAGCAGGTAGCTATCAGGTGACTTGGCAAACCAATGCCCCGTCTTCCTCTCTTTGATTGTTATCTTGCCCACTTGAAGATCCTCACCATCATCTTTCTCCTCAGAGGACTGTTCTCATTCATATTCAATACATTCTTCCTTTGTGACTGACATTGTGGGGGCACAGCATACCACTAGGATGTGGGGGACCTTGTCTAGGGTATACTGCATGGCACTGCTTCACCAATTCTGGTGTCAGCACCTTATCTTGAGTGCGCCAATCAATGGTCTGTTCTGCAATGGGCCTTGTTGAAGAGTGGTCAGGGTTGTCTTCCTCCTCAATAGCAGCCTGAGGATTTCTTGGAGGTGTCATCAACCAGGTGAGGAGTGAATACACTTTATCACGCAGCAACCTAGCCTTGTATAGGCTGAGGACCTTTGAAAGCGGTTGGTATCTGTGAGCTGTCCACAGACTGAAAAAGTTGTGGCAGCTCGCTGGATATCTGGTGAAGGCCTACTTTATTGTGATCTTAAATGGTTGGAACATTACAGGGGTGGAATCCTCTCCTGTTCACAAATATGCCGGTTGATGATAGGCTGTCTAATCGCTATGTGGGTACAATCAATTGCACCTCAAACCTGTGGGAAACTAAGGAGGGCTGAGAATCTTCATGTCATTGCTGCATACTCCTCCTGGGAAGTTGTTCAAGGGGGAAACAAGATGAATTGGTGGCTGTCATGAAGAGCGCATCATTGACATCATGGTTGCACCGAAGAATTGTAGAATGTGAAATGTCACAGTGGCCTCCAGATTCGATGGATTCTATGAAATCAATCTTTTTGGATATGCTATGACTCACCTATGGGACAGGTGACATTTGAACCCAGACCCTCTGGCTCAGAGGTAAGGGAGACTGCCACTGCACCATTAGATCCTTTTGGATGCTGTGAGAAATGAGTACAAGTTAAAGTTTTGTGTTGTTTGGAACTCCAGACTTCAGTTCTCCAGCACCCACAGCACTTTGCTTTTATTTGAGTGCAATTAGCAAGATGCAAATGCACGTGTATTCTCACCATTTGATTGTAAGAAAGAAAGTGAGCTTGCCATCTAAAGAAAGCGGACTTAATTGTGACAGTTTAACTCCACATCAATTTTTGGACTCTCACTTGACTTAACTCAGCACTCTTGCCATTATCCTTCACACATCAGGGAGGGTAAAACTCTCCTTCAGGGATCACTAAATGTAAATGTTCTATCTGTCCCCAGTTTTGGGAAGGATGGGTCTCACTACGTACCACAGAATGCTCCATTCAGTTGGATTGTGCTGTACCACTTGTCCCTTATTGGAAAAGTTTGTGCAGAAAAACATCTTTGACCACAAGTACTCCATGCAGTGGCCCACATGTAATGTCCTCAAGTTTCTGTGGTAACGGAGATAGTGGATCCCATTGGATGGTTCCAATTCTTACAAGAATAGCATGTCTAAGTTACCCTTCTCGATCCTTAGTTTGATAGTAATTCTTATTTATGTGATTCAATAGAATTTTAAAAAAAAAATGCTTTTCCCATGAATTGTTTTTGTTTCATCTAAACATATTTCATTCTTTCCCTGTTATGTGAAGCGGGAGAACTTGCTTACAATTTTAATTGGTTTGCAAATCTTATCTTCTGTATCCAAAGAAGTTTGAGACTTCCAAATTAATCTGTAACTGTTTTGGTAACATTCAGGTATAGATACTACTTGCAAAAGCTTAAGTTATAATTTAAAAGTACTGAAGGAAAAAAAAACTTCTGTTTGCACTGTGATGAAACTGCCTTGCCATTAACTGTCTGTGAAGATAGGAGCCAAAGCTGACCAAACAGCTCATTTTAATCTGATTCTTAATTGAGTGATGACTTGTCCTTATTTATATGCAGCATTGTGCTATACTCTAATCTTTCACCCTGAATAATTAAAAGCAAACTGGAAGAAATATTATCAACAATGCTTCCCTAACACCTGCTTGAACAATATTCTACATGTTATGTTTGTTTAATGTCAACAGTTATTTATAAAGCTATTTAGAATGAAAATGTTACATCGGCGCCCGACAAGTATCCTACAAAACTTTTCCTTTTAGTTTTCCTTTTGGTTCACCTTTGGAAATCCAGAAGAGGGAGGATGATAAACGGGATAAGAAATTCAAGGCGACTGTAGCAGTTTAAAATTAGAGAGTTGGGGTAGAGATGTCACCTTCCACTTGTGTTACTGTGGTTGAAGACAGTAGGTTTCCATTTGGACGTTTGCCCTTACTGGCTAATACCCACATTCAGTCATTCCTGCTGGTTCTGGGCTTATCAGCACATTGAACAGTCTCTGCTTTTTGACCCAATGGTCTGGGTTCAAAGCTCCCCTTCAAGTTAATGGGTAACTGGGGCAAGACATTACACATCCAGCATTCTTCTGAAATCTTGCAGTCTGGGAAGCCATAACACTGATGGATTGACTTATCATGTTATTGCTCACCGTGCCATATTAGATTCTACCATGTCCTGCCACAGACATGCAGTCTTAGATGCAGGTGGAGCAGAACGTTAGGAATAATATCAATCATCTTACACCAGTCCAGAAGATGTGCATAACACTTTCTTAACCTACAGTCTGCCTGTACTTACCAATAACTCAGTAATTTTTGAACGATTCCTTCATAAGGTTAAAAGTGGGGAGGTTCATTGACAATTACACAGTTTACTGTCCCATTTATAATTCCTCAGATACTGGAGCAGTCTGTGCTGATATGCAACAAGACCTAGGCAACATTCAGGCTTGGGTTGATAAATGAAGAGTAACAGTAAAATATTCAAACTATTAGCTTGTCTCCAGGGAATGTATTGGTTGCCTGTCCTGCATTCCTGCTCTACTAAATTTGGAAATAGGCGGATGGGAGTCTGTGCTCCAAATTCATTTCCAGTTTTACCTCCAATCTACTCCAAACCCCTCTGTCAGTGTATTAAACTTTCTGGCAAGAACTTATAAACAAACATTTAAAATGTACATACACACCTTGGCGTCCTTATAAAGGAGCAGCTTTTCATCCCGCAGGACAAAGTAACGCTCCTGAAATTTATTTCCAGATAATAATTTGGATGGCTCTTCTCTCCATTTTAGAATTCCTGTTTTCACAGAGTCTTTGACATTTTTCACTGTGAAATAAAATATAGCTTCAGTTATTTTCTATTCCCATCCCACGCTGGCTGACCTGTTTCTCTGCTTGAAAATACATTATATTTACATTCTTGGCTCTTATAATCTTACATATTACTATCTTGAGCAGAGAAAATTCTAAGCCAGGTCTCAAAATTTTGTCCACTATCAAATATTTAGGCAGAGATGCCACAGAAATGACACTGGTTATGGTATTTTGGTTTGGTCTTTGGTGATATTCAGACAGTCAGTACACATTTAAACATACTTTCAAAATTATTATTTAAGTTTTAGTATATTGAGACTTTGAGCATAAAACATATATTATAGATTAGGGAAATTGGGCTTATTCTCCTTGATGTAGAGAACATTAAGAGCTGGCCATTTTGAGGTGTTTAAAATTTGGCCAATTTTGACAGGGTTAAGAAGGATATTCTACTTTCACTGTTGTTATGTCAGTAACTCAGGGTCAGAATTTCAAGGTTGTCACCAAGGGAGCTGGGAGTGGGAATAGCAGAAATTACTTTATTCAGTGAGTTGTTAGGATTTTGTATGTGCTGCCTGGGAGAGCAGTGCTGGCAAATTCCCTTGGAGGTTTGAAAAGAGAGCTGGATACATCTTTGAAAGTGAAGGAGTTAGAGAGCCAGGGACACCGCGCTGGAGACTAACAGGATAGCCCTTTTGGGAGCCAGTATAGAAATGATGGCTCAAATGGCCTCCTTTTACACTGTACGAGTCTATGATTCTAGGATTTTTTATGATTCCAGATTAAATTACTTTATTATCATCAGTAGAATATTGGGAATTAAGAAATTCGACAATATATTCACACTGCAGCTCTTTTAAATAAAATTTAATTGATCAGATTAAAAGCGTGAATATATTTTTACATCTAATATACAGCACTGAAATATTTGGTCCTGCCACCCCATGTTGGCATTTTACACTCAACTCAAAATGACTTCTATTTTTCCTTATCTATACTTTTCAGTATAACCTGTTAATTCTTTTACCCTCACATGCTGATCTAGTTTTCCTGAAATAGAAGCACACTATTCATGTCAACCAGCCTTTGAGGTAGCGAGTTCCACATTTTCACCAGTTTTTTGATAAGGACATTTCTTCTGAATTCCCTTCCGTACTGGATGACTGGTAAACTATCTTAAATTAATGGCTATAATGTTTCAAAATTTTAAGCATCTTTAGCAAGTCATTCCCTCAGTTTTCTTTTATTTGTCTGCCCCTCCGCCACCTCAAATAAAAGATACCCAAGCCTGAGAATACTTTTATGGAATATAAGGATTGGGAGTAGGAATGACAATTCAGGCCCTTGAGCCTTCTCTGCTTTGATACCATCATGGATATTCTCATCTCAGACTCAACTCAACATTCCTGCCTGCTCTCCATTACCCTTCAATCCATTATTCATTAAAAATCTATCTATCTCCTCTTTAAATTTGCTCAATTCCAGCATCCACCCCACTCTGGGATAGTGAATTCCACAGATTCATGACCCTATGAGAAAAGTAGTTTCTTCTCATGTCTGTTTTAAATCTGCTACCCCTTTTTAAGTTATAACCTGTCATTCTACATTGTGCCACAAAATGAAATATCTTCTTTCTTGATAGATATAAAATAAGAACATTGGCTATAGGAATAAGAGTAGGCCATTCAGCCCAGAGTACTCCTTTCAATGAGATCACGACAGATCTTCTACCCCAAATCCATTTTCCTGCATTATACCCATATCCTTTTATATCTGTATATCTAGACTACAGAATTCTTTATTAAACATATATAACACACATTTCTACCCCTGGAAATCATTTTTGCACATTCTCCCATGCAGCTATATTTCTATAAATGACCAAAATTCTGGACAGTACTGCAAACTTTATTAAAGCAGACAATATATGTCTTACTTAGTATGCAGCTACTCAGAATCTCAAATAAAACAAAGAACTGCAGATGCTGAAGATCTGAAACAAAAACAGAAAATGTTGGAGAAAATGAGCAGGTCTGGCGGCAACTGGGGAGAGAAAGCAGAGTTAACGTTTCATGTCCAGTGACCATTCTTCAGAATGGAAGAGTAGAATGCAAGATGCTGATCATTTTTCTTACTCTGTCAGCTTCAGTTGAATTTATTTCTCTGAGAAGACACTTTTGAGAATACACACAAGCAGAAATACAAAAAGGCTGTTCTAATACAGACACCTAGATGGGGAGTCATGCAAGGTTGTCTCAGTTTGAGTAGAACATAACAAGATGCACTGAACCAAACAGTTGGGCTGACACAGTAAGTATCATCATTTGTGTGGCTGACAAGCATGATGAATTACATTATCTTTCTCAAAATGTCTATTCCTTGATCCAGAACTAAACCTGTCAGCTAAACATTCAGCATACACTCATTATTTCAGCTGGTCAAATTTAGAATGTCTTGCCTGTTAGATTTCATTCAGCACACACCCAAACATTCCATCACTGTCATAACAACATGAAATTTATTATGTAATTTTCAGTCAATAGTAATATCCTGGCTATCTGATGTTACCTTGGAGACTTGAATTGTTCCAAAGTTTGAAACTTTAACACTGTAAACTCAATAGTTAGAATAAATTGCATTTATATGTTTCAAAGCATTTTAAACCTGGTTAAGCATTTTGAGATGCAATCACTACTGTAATGTAGGAAAGGTGTTAGCCAATGAATGTTCAGTTACTCCCACAAACAGTCATGGAATAATGACCAAACAATCATCTTTTTCAAGAAATTTTGAGTGCAGAATAAATATGGTCAGGACAACGATACATTCCCTGTTGTTCTTCAAAATAGTGCCATGGATTCTTCACTGACAAACTTGCGGATACTTGAGGTCGGATTCACCATCATTAGCTCTACAGCAAATGTGAAATCCCTCAGCTCTGCTATTTCCATGTGTTGGTATGGGATTTTTTAAAGTCCTAAAACAAACTGCCTGGTTGGAGAGTTTGCAGTCATTGGGGGATTTCTGCTGAGCTGTTGCAAGTTTTTTTGACTGATAAGTGCTTAATGTTTTGACAACTTCAAATGTCACTATTAGACTGTGCATTGTAAAAAGGATGTGCTTTAATTGCAGTGAATTATTACGCAGTTCTGGGATTTACTTTTTCTTTTATATGGTGTGGGTATTGCCAGTGAAGCCAGCATTTGTTGCCATTCCTAATCACCCTTGTATTGAGTGTCTGCTGGGCCATTGTGCAGGACGATTGAGAAGCAATTACACAGTGTGAGCATAAAATTAGTGACAAGAAAGGGTAAGAATAGCAGATTTTCTTCCCTGAAGTGAACTACATGGAGGATGTAGGGTTTGGAGTTAGCCTCAGGTTTCGGAAGCCACAAAACACTAAACTTGCGTTTCTCTGGCCTCAAAGTACAAAAGCATGGGAATTTATCTTATTCACTTATGGGACGTGGGCGTCGCTGGCTGGGCCAGCATTTATTGCCCATCTCCAGTTGCCCTTCAAAAGGTGGGGCTGAACTACCTCTTGCACTGCTGTAATCCGTGTGAGGTAGCTCGACCCACAATGCCATTTTATTCATAGCTTACGCTCAGCTAATGATTTAGAAATATGTCAAGCTTTAAGGAACGTTTAAAGAAGATTTACTAGAATCATATCTAGAGTGAATAGCTTTGTATCTATGGAGAGGCTGGCCATGGACCAGATCAACTCCAATCGCCCAACCTGCCTCAATCCCCTTCAATTTGCCCACCGACATAACAGGTCCACAGAGGATGCCATATCCCTAGTTCTGTACTCATCCCCGGTACATCTGGACAACAAAGACTCCAGCGTGTTGACTACCACTCTGCCTTCAACACCATTAACCCCTCCAGACTAATCTCAAAACTACGTGAGCTTGGTCTCAGTTCCGCCCTCTGAAACCGGGTCCTCAGCTTTCTGACCCATAGGCCGCAATCAGCAAGGATAGGTAACTGCACCTCCTCCACAATAACACTCAACACTGGAGCCAACCCCTCCCCCCCAAGAATGCGTCCTCAACCCCCTACTGTACTCCCTGTATACCTGAGACTGTGGTGCCAAATTCCGAATGAATGCCATCTACAAGTTCACTGATGACACCATCATAGTGGGACGGACATCTAACAAGTCAGGATGATCTCTGGCTTTGAGGAGAACTTGCAGGTGGTGGTGTTCCCATGTAATTTCTGCCTTGACCTTTAACGTGGTACAGGTCAAAAGTTTGGAAGTTGCTGTTCAAGGTCATTTAAAAAGTTCATGCAGTGCATCTTATATTTGGTACATGTTGCTGCTACTATATGTCAGAGGTGAGGGCAGTATTTATGGATGGGATGCCATTTAAGTGGGCTGCTCTCTCTTGGATGGTAGTAAGCCAAGCGTGTCATACAACTGTACTTATCCAAGCAAGTAGAGATTATTTCATCACAGTCCTGGCTTGTGGATAGTGGACAGACTTTATTGAGGCAGGAGCTGTGTTGCTCACTGTAGAAGTTCCGGCCTCTGACCTGCCCTTGCACCGATCTACTTATGTGGCTGGTAAAGATCTGTTTCTGGCCAAATGTAACCCTAAGGATGTTAGTAGTAAGTATTTTGCATTGGTAATGTCATTGAAATTCAAAGCAAGGTGGCTAGATACTCTTAAGTGAATGGTCGTTGCCTGGAACTTGTGTGGCGCAATGTTATTTGACATGCATCTCTCCAAGCCTGAATGTTATCCAGGTCTTGTTACACATGGATAGGGACTGCTTCGTATCTGAGGAGATACTAATTATGGTGACATTGTGCAATTGTCAGTGAATATTGTCATTTCTGACCTGATGATGGAAGGAAGGTTTTTGATGATACAAGTGAGATGGTTGTGCCTACCCTGGGGAATTTCTGCAGTGATGCCCTGGTACTAAGATGTTTGACCTCCAGTAATCAGGACCATGCTCCTTTGGGCTGGGGTATGAATCTAACCAGCAGAGGGTGCCCTCTCGCTGGATTTCCATTGTTTTCAGTTTTGCTTGGGTTAGGCCCCCTCCATTGTGTGAGGTTATTGATGAGGATGGACGGTGAGCTCTCAGCATACCTGTCACTTTTTATAATATTGATTACCCATTCCCCAATAAAACAGCACAGTTACTAATCTTACTCATTCTTCCTGGTATGACACTCACCTCCAATCACTCAAGTCTGAGGCATGTATGTTTGAAAAGATACGGCAGGCAAGTACTTTAACCTTTCACCACAGGTTTGGCAGATTCATGTAAAGCACAACTACACTCTCATTAACTGTAACTGCTGCTCACTATTCAAGAAGCACACTGGAAGACAACGTTAACCCCCTACATTTTCTTTCCACCTTCACTCTGAAACCTCTTTCCTTTGTCCACTCCACCCTCAGCGGCAATCCGACATATGAGGAGCTCATGGACATCTTCGTCAGAAAGACTGAAGTGAACTGATCAGCTGCATTTGCTGCTTCCTTTCCTTCCACCAGGCCACTGTATCGACCTTTCGCCAATGTTTATTTTGTCCTAGCCCTGTCTGAACCAATAGCTTTCTTTAACAGAGATAACAAGGTGTAGAGCTGGATGAACACAGCAGGCCGAGGAGCAGGAAAGCTGACGTTCTGGGTCTGGACCCTTCTTCAGAACTTCTTCTTTAACTTGTCTGCCACAGATTTTTCCTTCTGGGCTCTTTCTGCACCATAACAATTCTGTGACTCCATGGTCTTGTTCTTCCCTATCTTTGTAAACCTTGTGGCCCACAATCTTCCCAGATATCTCTAATGAATCAGTTCTGGTCTCATGATTATTAGGGTTGATAAAATTGTGAGGGGCAAGGATAGGGTGAATAGTCAAGGTCTTTTTTCCCAGGGTAGGGGAGTCCAAAACTAGAGGACGTAGGTTTAAGGTGAGAGGGGAAAGATTTAAAAGGGACCTAAGGAGCAATGTTTTCAAACAGGGGGTGGTGCATGTATGAAGTGAGCTGCCAGAGGAAGTGATGGAGACAGGTGCAATTACAACATTTAAAAAGCATCTAGTTGGGTATATGAATACAAAGGGTTTAGAGGGAAATGGGCTCAATGCTGACAAATGGGACCAGATTAAGTTAAGATATCTGGTTGACATAAATGAGTTGGATCGAAGGGTCTGTTTCCGTCTGTACATCTCTATGGCTCTAGAACTTGACTCACTCCAACATTGCTCAACATGTTTTCAATTACTCAGGCCCTAAGTTTTGGAATACCCTCTTTCCTTGCTTTCCTTCTTTAAAATGCCCCTTACAATATGACCAAGCTTTTTAGTTATCTAATCTACTATCTCCTTATGCGATTCAGTGTTATATTTTGTTGTATAAGCTCTTCTGACTTTCTCGAGACCAACTAGGGATGGGCAATAAATGCTGGCCCTGCCAGTGTTGATCACTTCCCATGAACAATTAAACAAAGCAGCTTCTTCGGGCATTTTATTACATTTATTTAGACCTTTTCAATGTAAATTGTTGATGTTCAATTCAGCAATACTTTATGGTTTGTGTGGAATGGTCAGTTCTGAAAAAGAGTTACAGCAGATTCAAAATATTAACTCTGTTTCTCTCTATAGACAGACTGCCAAACCAGCAGAGTTCCTTCAGCATTCCCTGTGTTGATATCTTATTGTAGCTTAGTTTTCATAGAACTGTAGAAAGGTTTTTTCTTACCCAGCTGTCGAGTAGAATGATGTACAATGAAAAATACAATCATTAATATAAAAAACCATGCATTTAAAAAGAATTGCAAAAGAACAAAAGGGATATAAACATTAATTATTCATTTTTCCGCTGTAAATTTTGAAGACTGTGGCTACTAGCCATTAAATTAAACCACTTTTAAGATTTCCAAACAAATTCATTGACACAAATATAATGAGTAAAATACTGTTCACCATGACAGAAGCATTCAGATGTGGAGATGGAAACAACCATACAATTTTTGATATCCCAGTGCCCAGCTCTGAATTTTATTGATAGCTATGTTCCCAACTCTATATTTTGGATGTACATCAACATTACTGAGAGTCAAACATCTTCCATTTTTCTACATTTCATTTGACAGGTATGATTATGAAGCTGCTGACTTATCAGTTTGGTTGGCAAAAGACTTCTGATGAAAAAAAGAAGGATTTTAAAAAAGATTGAAAAAGATTGTGTTGTCAACATCTTCAGTGGTACTGTTGATTTATTGTTGATAAAGCAGCTACATTCATATTAATACATAAATAATACTAGATTCAAAATCCACACCCTGCATCATTGGACACAATGACTGCAATTTATGCTATCTAAAGATTGCATTGTATCAATTCACCAGGAGGAAGGTGATAGTGTTGCGGTATTATCGCAGACCTAGGAATCCAAAGACTCAAGTAATGTCCCAGGGATCGAGGCTGAAATCCCACCATGGAAGTGATAGTAAAAAAGAATGGATTAAAAAAAAAAAAAAAATGATAACCATAGAACCATTGGGTGCCAGAGAGTACAGAAAGAGGTGGAGAGTAAAAATAAATGCCTGGCTGAAGATTTGGAACAGGACGGAGATGTTGAGATTCCTGGATCACTTAGTTTATTTCTGGGGGTGGTGGGACCTGCACAAAGTCAGACGGGTTGTACCCAGAACCAGAAAGGGACCGACACACTTACGGGGAGGTTAACTGGTGCAGTTGGTGTGGGTTTAAACTGATTTGACAGGGGGATGAGATGCAGAATAGAGCACAGCAGGGGTTGAGGCCCTGGCAATTAAAGAAGATTTACCAAGTTAGTCTAGAAGGCAGTGCAGATTGAATCAAGTTAAGACATAAGGGAGCATCACAATTTGGATGGTACTTATTTTAATGCAGTGGGCCTTGTGAGGAAGGCAGATGTGTTGAGGATGTGATTTCATTCCTATCATGGAGACATGGTTGAGGGAGAGGCAGGACTGGCATGTCAATATTCCGGGGTGTAGAATTCTTAGGATAAAGATTTGGGAGGACAGGGTGTAAAAGAGGAAGTGGTGTTCTAATATTGATCAAGGAGTCAATTACTGCAGTAAAGAGGGATGATATCTTGAGAACCCTGAGTGTCAAAGGATATACGGGAAACATGACAATACATTGGTAGATAACATTGAGAAAAATCCAAATATATTTTATAAATATATGAAGGGCAACAGAAGAACTATAGAAAGAGTACAGCCTATTAGGGGGCCAAAGTGGACGTGTAAGTGGGTGTGTGTGTGTCTGGGGGGGGATGTCAGGGGGATGTGTGGGGCAGTGTGTGTGGGGGTTGTGTGTTGGGAAGGTATGTGGGGAGTGTGCAGGGGGTGTGCGCGTGCATGGGGGTGACGGAGTGTGCATGGTGGTGTGGACGTGTATGTGTGGTGTGTGTGGGTGGGGTGGGTATGTGGGGTGATGTGTGCGGTGTGTGTTTTGAGGGAATGGGTAGGTGTTGAGCTGGAGAATATACAGCTGATGTTTTAAATGAATACACTGCATCAGTATTCACTGTAGAGAAGGAAAACATATGTCCAGAAACCAGAGGGAGGGACACTATACACTTGAAAAACTTAACATTGACAGGAAGGAAATATTAGCACATTTAGCAGGCTTGAAAGTTCATAAATCCCCCAGGCTGGGAACAGATGTACCAAACGGTGCTGCAGAATGCAGGGTCTCCAACAATAATTTTCAAATCCTCTCTGGCCACGGGAGTGGTGCTAGAGGACTGGAGCATAGCTAATATGGTACCATTATTCAAGGGGGGAGTTAGGAATAATCCAGGAAAATACAGGTCAGTGACTCTAAACATCTGACATAGGGAAACTATGTGAAAAATATTCTGAGGGACAGATTTAATCTGCTCTTGAAGAAGTGTGGATTAAACAAGGATAGTCATCATGGCTTTCTAAGGGAAGGAGCATGTCCAACGAATTTAAATTAATTTTTGAAGGAGGTGACGTGGTGTTGTCTACCTGGGCTTCAGTGAGGCTTTTGACAAGGTCTCGCATGGCAGAATTGTTAAGAAGCTAAGAGCCCATGGGATCGAGGACAATTTGAATCCAATATTAGTTTTGTGCAGGCAGCAGAGAAAGATGGTCAAAGGATGTTTTTGTGACTGGAAGCTGATATCCAGTGACATAACACAGAGTTCAGTGCTGTTTGTTGTCTACATTAATGATCTACATGAGTGTAGCTCATATGACCAGTAAGTTTGCAGATGACACAAAAATTGGTGGTGTGGTAAATAGCAAGGAGAAAAGCCTTAGATGACAGGAAGATATAGATGAGCTGGTCAAGTGGGTAGAACGGTGGCAAATGGAACTTAATCCTGAAAAATGTGAGGTGATGCATTTTGGGACAACTAACAAGGCAAAGGAGGACATATTGAACATTATGGTCTGATAAAGCACAGAGGATCAGAGGGACTTCAGTGTACATACCAATAGATCCTTGAAGGCTGCAGGACAAGTATATAAGTTGGTTAAAAAGGCAAATTGGTTATTGGCCTTTATTGGTAAAGGCACTGAACACAAACGAAAGGAAGTTATGATGGAGCTGTATATAAGATTAGTTAGGCCACATCCAGAGTATCATGAATAGTTCTGGTTGCCACACAACAGAAAGGATGTGATGGCACTAAAAAGTGAGTAGAAGAGATTCACCAGAACATTGCCTGGCCTGGATCAATTCAGCTATGAATGAAGACTATGCAAGTTGTGTTTATTTTCCTTTGAGCAGAGAAAGCTGAGAGGTATCTGACGGGCATAAACGTGGTAGGTAGGAAAAGACCTTTCCTGTTGATAGAGGAGTCAGTGTCCAAGGGGCACAGATTTAAGGTAAGGTGCAGGACATTCAGATGGGCATTTGAGAAAAAAAAGCTTTTTCAACCACAGGGTTGTGGATATCTGGAACTCAATGCCTAAAAGGGTAGCAGAGGCGGGAATACAAAAGATATTTAAGAAGCATTTAGATGAGCACTTAAAAGGCCATAGCATTTGTGGTTGCAGCCAAGTTCTGGACAGTGGAATTAGAATAGATGGATTTTTGATGACTAGTATGGACACGATAGACTGAAGGGCCTCTTTCTGTGCTGCAAAACTCTATGGTTTTATGACACTTTCAAGTGCACAATCTGTTCCACCAAGAGCATGGAGACACTACCTCCAATCTCTGTTAAAGCCACACAACATCCTGATGCAGTAATCTACTGGCACTTGTCATCACTGTTATCAAATTCCGAGAACTTTCGACTTAATTATCACATCATCACAGCCATATGGACTTCAACTCATGGAGAAGGGCTGTCACCACCTTCTCACGGCAGCTTATGATGAGTAATAAATAGAGTTTTGTTCGTGTCTCCGATGTTACAGTTAGACAGGAGTATGGTTAACAGGCACACGTTAAAAACACCGTCCCTGATACAAATTATGCTGTCAGCAAATTGGGTTGATATCCATCAGCACTCCTATTCCAGACATTTTTGTGGAATAGCCTGATTTCAGTAAAGACAAGTAAGAACAGACATTCATACCGAGGTACTTTTTGATGGCTTTTGCAGCTTGAAACTGTTTTATGATCAAGTAAGCAGATTCAGGCTCAGGCAGTGTGCTCCACTGGAGAACCTGTTCCAGAACACTCTCTCTGTAGTGCAGTACTCGCTCTGTGGAAGAGGAAATGTAACACAAAGCATAAAATAATGCACTTTACAGTGATCACTAATA
>NC_063332.1:87733418-87744843 GCF_021869965.1 Rhincodon typus | reverse complement strand
ATCCAGCTCTACACCTTGTTATCTCAGATTCTCCAGCATCTGCAGTTCCTACTGTATCTGTAGCTTGCCTTGCTTTTTTGCACCAAGGGATAGGGAGGCTGTCAGAGGAGTTTTGATGTGTTAACACAGTACAATTGTAGACAGTACTTATAACTACAACTGAGCTTTGGTGGTGAAGAAAATACACTATAGGGGATTGGCCACAGCTAATCAAGCACACGGTCTTACCAAAGTATTGAGTTCTGTGTCCGTGCAATCCAGGGATCAAGCCACAGTCAGTCCTTCAGTTCAAGTGCAAACAGTCTGAGTATTGCATGTAGGTCAGTCAGAGTGCTATGGAGACATCAGTTCATGGGGTGGATCCTTTTTTTCCCTGGAATGAAACAAAGGAAAGTATTGAGTATAGAAAAGAAATGGATAGAAGACCAGTTAGTGGTGATGCACTTTGAAAGCACTTTGATGTATGTAACACTGAGAGTTGTAGTCCATGAATCTCAGTGAGATGTATGTACATTGGCAGCTTTTGAGAGAATAATGAGCCTGTGAGTTAGTAGAGAGGAGACAACGCCACTTATTTTTCTGGAGCACTGAACATTACTGACATTGTTTCTGTACTTCTGGATATTCATCTGGGGCACTGACATGTGCTGTAATCTGTGTCCAGCCTCGTCTGGTCTGATGTTGTATCCTGTAGCAGTCAGTTGGATAAAGGGCAGCCTTTCTCTCCACCACACCATCCACCAATACCCACCATCCTCCTTAAACCTACATTCACACAAGGCAACATTGGCAGACCATCAGCCTCATCACATGACCATACCTGCTCTCAGGCAAACTCAGACACCATTCTAGACTTTTAACATTTCCTTTGTAGCTCAGAGACAATTATGAGTTGCATGCTGCTGCCAGTTTGTTTAATATAGTATATTATATCATGATGGAAAATGTAACTAGAATGCTACAAACACAGATTAAGAAATAAGAGCGGGAGTCAACCATTTAGCTCTTAAAATCTCCTCTACCATTCATAAACATCATTGAGAATATGACATGTTTCAATTAAATCACCTCCCATTCTTCTACACTGCAGGGATATTGACCTAATCTTCTCAATTTCTCATCATAGCTCATTCCTTGTATCCCAGTCCAGTGAACCCTTGTTTCATTTCTTCTGGGGCATGTATATCTTTCCTCAGGTAAGAAGACCACATTTTTACAACAGGAGTGGCCTTCTCCAATGGATAAATGTAGTCAGGCTTCTTCATTTTATTTTACTCTAATCCCTTTGTAACAATGGATCCAATAATATTTGATTTCTTGCTGCACTAGAATACTAATTTTATTCGATTTCTGTTCAAGATATCCAGGTTCTTTGAAATACATATCTTTCAGTCTCTCACAGCGCAGAAAACAAAATATGCTTTGCCTGAGACATCTAACATTTGAAACATTGTGAAATAATTGGTTTTATTGTTTAAAAGTCACAGGATTAACAGCACAAAAGCTTCTTCTTTGCCATGGTAACGTTGATATTAACATGCCTGCAGGAACTTTTATTCTTTTAATTACAATTATTAATCAGAAAAAGAAGTAAACAAATAAAATAACATTCAAGGTTGTTCAGCCACCTCTTTGCTCTGAAAGGAGAGCTAACATTTCATGTTGCTTATTGCATCATGTATCTACATGACTTTCATTTTCGGAGACGCGGGAAATGAGTTATACAGCACTGAAAGACAAACAAACCTTTAATTGTATCAAGAATACAATTTAATAATAGTCAAGACAAACTTCAGGAATGGTAAAATTGGTAAGATATAAATAAAAATCAAAATGAAATATCATCCTTTTATTGGATGTTTCCCTCTGTGGGGCAATTTAGAACAGGAGGTCATAGTTGTAGGCTAAGAGTTAGTAGACTTAAAACAGAGACAGGAGGAATGATTTCTCTCCAAAGTTTGTCAATCTCGAGAATTCACTGTCCCAGAGTGTGGAGGAAACTGGGCCATCAAGTCAATTTAAAGGGGAAGTAGACAGGTTTTTAATTAGTAATGGGTTGAAGGGTTATGAACAGCAGACAAGAAAGTGGATTTGAAATCAAGATGAGATCAACCATGATTCTATCAAACGATGGAGCAGGCTCAAGGGGCTAAATTGTCTGTTCCTGCTCCTATATTCTTCTGTTTGTATTTGGAAGATTATTTTCAAGTTCAATAGCTAACTGCAAATCATCACATTCATTTTATGCTCATGTTATTTATTATTAATGCAAAGAAGATGGTTTGGCCAAATGCAACAGAGTGGTCAACCTGGATGAGGTCTGCCATTGCAACTTTGATTGTGGTGATTTCAGTGGTTTAACAGGAAGGAGAGGTGCAGAGATTCAACATTACAGTTGAGTAAAAGATGAACACATTTTAGAGGCAAAGTGTCACTCCTTGAGGAAAAAGGAGGTTGGAATTTTGGTGGTGGACTGCAAGCACAAAAAGGAAAGCGGCCCTGATTTTTGAGAAGGCAATGACAACAGTAGCTTTGAAAGGGAATGGAGAAATTCCTGAAGAGAGTGAACCATTCACAACAGCAACTAGTATGGTGATCATAAATGAGAAGAATATAGGAGCAGGAACAGACAATTTAGCCCCTTGAGCCTGCTCCATCGTTTGATAGAATCATGGGAGGGCAAATGACAGAACAACAGATGGGATTTATGGATAAACAGAACCCAAAAACAGTACGAGAGAAGGTAAGGTAATCATTGTCCTGGAGGACCGTAGGGGAATTGAATTTACACTGTTGGCAATACTTTGCACCACCAGTCATCCAGCTAAAAGACCCCTTCTAAAAGTGTTGCAATATATTGGCACGGACAGATTTTAACATAGAACATAACAGTGCAGTACAGGCCCTTCGGCCCTCGATGTTGCGCCGACCTGTGAAACCAATCTGAAGCCCATCTAACCTACACCATTCCATTATTGTCCACATGTTTATCCAATGACCATTTAAATTCCCTTAAAGTTGGCGAGTCTACTACTGTTGCAGGCAGGGCATTCCACGCCCTTACTACTCTCTGAGTAAAGAAAGACATTTTCTCAGACATCTGTTCTGAACTTTAGTTCTGTAGTGGCTCCTTTAACAAACTTGTTAAGGAAAGGTAGAAAATTTGAATGGACACAAGAATTTCACAACGTGTTTGACAATTTAATTGTTATGTTGTCAATACACTGGTTTCAGCAGCACTGAATTATGAAAAGATGTGCAATCTGACTGTTGGTGCCTGCAATATTGGTGTGGGTGTTGCTTTATAACAAGAAGATAAAGTTTAGTTTTCAAAGAAACCAAATGCATGAAAACAAAATGTTCAACAGTAGAAAAGGGAACATTGTCTTGTATTGACTCGACATCAGTTTGAAATCTTTATCTCTAACAACACTGAAGAAACTGTTTTACGTATATGGACTCTAATACTTTGTTTAGTTTTAGGAGAGATTTTGGGCCAAGAGCTTGACATTGTTTCAATTGATTTTAGTCCTCTGTTGTATAATTTTGAAAAAGAAAATTGATGTATCTGGAAAAAAAAGTGCTGTATCTGATGTCTTATTAAGAGTACATAAAAAAAAACAAATGTTGTAATCCAAATGGATTTATGTAACAATTGGTGCCATGAAATGCATTATCTGTCAATATAACCTAGAAATTGTGTTTAAATACCTTTTTGATAAGAAATGGAAATTTCAAAGATATATTTTCACTGTTTTGGGGAGATATGATGAAAGATGTCTGATTTATGTATATTGTATGAGGGACGTATGTGCATTGGTCACCTTTGTGAAGTGTTTTATTGTTTAAAAAACAAACTAGGGTACACATTCTAGAACGGGGACATCATCCTGTATGTATCAGAGAAAGTTGATGATCAACCCCTGGAGTGTTAATCATAAACTGTTTGGACTGTGATAGTTTACAACAGTTAGAGTAAACATTAGAGACTATTAGCTTGTTCTCAGTTCAGGATAATTCAGGATTGATTTCAGATTAGAAAACCCAGAGATTAAATGTTTTCAGTGACGTTTGGAGGAGACCTGATTGAGATCAGATGCATGTATACTTTCTGTCATGGAAAGAATTTTTTAAGAGCAATTCAGGTAAAACACAATTACCCCATTAGAAAAGTTTAGTTTGGGAAACTTCCAAACCAGAGATTTTTTGTTGGAAATCTGCAGATCATTAAACAAAGGGTCTCCTGACACCAACAGTACTACAGAAAATTCTGATTATACGTGTTCACTCTTTTTTACAGACTATATATGCACATTCACATGATCAATATAAAACCGTTTTTTTTTAAAGCAACACTAAAAGAAATCAAATTTGTTTAAAAGTTTTTTCTCTTCAATGATAGTGTTTTTATTAATTATGTCGAACATTTTTATGTGCTTGTTTTTAGATTATTAACACTCTTTGTTTAATATTGATTCAGAGATTTTGTTGAGAGTGTGCATTCTCCACAGTGTCAGCAGTCACAGCCATATTAAAAGGTGATAAAGTTTAAATTCTTACAGAACTTAAATTAGGAGAATCAGTTAGGCAGAAGTTAAAGTTTTGATATAGAAGAGTAATTCTCAAGATTTGATAGCCTGAAATGGGTAGTTGTGGAAAACAGGTTGAAACTTTGTTTTGTTGTGTGTTTAAAGACCTTTCTAACTATTATCTATCCAGATAGCTTGATTTGAATATTTTTCTCTTTTGTGTAATAAACGTCTGTTCTGTTATTTTGGAAACTCTGCAGGCTTGTGGGACAATGACTGAGTTTTTTGGAGGGATTTCTGCCACAAGGCCTAATGAGTTTTCTCGCTGTATCTTATTGTACTTATCTCATTAACCTTCTGTCCCTGTGGTGTCTATCATGTTCAATCATAATCTCATTTTACTATGTGCTGGTCCCAACACAATTCACCACACAGCAGATATCCTGCAATTCACTGACAATCCTTGCACCTGCACCATTTTCAAAATCCTATTGTGTACCCAGATAAGTACAATCACTCTGGAGCTGTTCCACGCGAAATCTGAAATTTAATCCAAACAAAACAGCTTGGGAGATTTGGTGCCTCTCTGTGCAGGCAGGGACCATGCCATTCTGGTTCAATGTTGCCATCTGAGTTAAAGCTGTCTCATCTACCTGAAGGAAGGCACAGCAGTGTAGGAAGAAGGTCACTGACCTTCTCCGCTCTAGAAGCATAAGTACCGCCAATTTCTCTTCGATACCTCACAGTCAGTCTATCTCTGCCACTGTTCCCTTCTTCCACCAAGTCTCATGCTTTATCATTCTTATTTATGCTGGCAACAGCTTCCACCACGATGCCTAACACACTCACCCTACACTATTTCCTTTTGAAAATCAGAAACAACTGAAGATCATGTCAGTATTACAACTGCCTCAACGAAATGTGAAAATCAAAAGACCAACCTCCATCCAGAGCCCTTTCTATGAATATGGCAGATATCAGGCCTGGGGTTGCACATCAGAATTCAGGCTTCTGAAACCACTTTGACAGTCAGTGATAGATAGATTCTTGATTAGTAAGGGCATCAAAAGTTACAGGGAGAAGGAAAGAGAATGGGTTTCTGAAACATCAGCCACGTTGAGCAAAAATCCCCGTCATCTAAAGTACTGCTCAAGACCCTGGAATTTGCTAACATCTAAAATACTGGACAAAATCCTGGGCTCAGGCTGCAAACACACAACAGAGGCTGTTGTTCGGCCTGGAATTCCAATTTACACATCCACTCTGAGAGAACAATCAATCAAACCTAACCTTCTAGACCAAAACTAACTTTTACACTCTGGGCTACCCAGCACAGACAGCGTGGGGCCGACAGAGATTCCAAGCATTCAACTTCAATCGAAATCCATTCACACATACTCGTAATGGTCAGGAAAGCAACTGACTTCAAAAGAAGACAATGGAGCGATTCCAAACAACTATCCCCAAGGAGCGATCCCCAAGAGCAATTGCAACAGCTGCCAACACAGGCCTGTTCCAAGCCAGGGGAACCAACAGCAACCAACCATGACCAGCAGACCTAAGAACTGACCACCTCTGAAAATCAACGACCCGACCAATACTACAAGGCCTCAGAAACATCCTGAAGTGAAAAGTGGGCCTGCAAAACAGCCAGAAAGTAAGGGAAACCAAGTACTTACTCCATGGATCCAATACGTATCCTGCCTCATCAGTGGACTCAACCCTGACTGAAGGGTTCAACGCTGTCCGAAGTCTTCATCAAGGCACCGGGTACAGCATGCGGAAATGGCCAGCTGTACTTCAAAATCGCATTTTCCTCAGTAACGAGCTTAAATTCCAGAAATCCCAAAGTTTCCGACCTACCTAGCAGGGAGGGGAAGGTGGGTGGTGACAGTGCATTGGGTCCTCAAGGGTAGAAAGCCTAATTAAAGATTCTGTAATTAAAACTTATTTTTAAGTTCTAATAGTATTTAATCTAGCTAATAGTGTATTTAATAGTATTACTGTTCTCTGTATAGTTGATTGTGTCAATTTCCCTATTTATTTCATTTACCTATATTTTCTTGTATTATACTTATCTTTTGTATTTAAATAAACACAGAGATTCTTTTGCCCTGAAACACTTGTCTACTACCTCTTTATTTCACTTTCCCTAAATAAGTCCAGTGCCCAGAATCAGGGATCTGGGGATGATTCAAACCACTTAAAAATCAGAAAATTACGGATTGCAAACCAGAATCTTACACCTGATCAAATGGCGGGGCAGACGCGATGGGCCAATAGGCTTAATTCTTCTCCAATATCTCGTAATCTTATGGCTAAGGCAGAGACCTTTACCATTGTGTGATACAGGCCTTACAGCTTAAAATTCCTCAAAATGGGCAGGAAGAAAGATCATCTTCTCACAGGGGAATGCAAATATATTAACATTGTTAGGAATGCCTGTGAGCCAATGGGAACACAAGAGACTAAGTTGACAGAAACCAGCTGTGATAAGAAAAACACTACTAATACCCTTCTTGAGAGCACCAAAAAAATTCTGTTCATATCAGGGATAAAGAGAGTTAGCTTAATTGATCAGCTTTGCATGTGGCCCCTTCACCAGATCATTTTGGTCAAAAAAACCTCATATTGCTGCTTATGCAATTAATGTTTTACCTATCTTCCTGACCATACGTAATCTTTGAGTAATGAATGATATTTTTAACATCTAATTAAATTTGAGCAAATTGTTGGGGTGGAACAAGTGTTATTTAGACTTTTTACAGGAATCCGGGCAGAGAAATGCAGACCTTCAGTGAAATATATGATTTCCACATTGGGACCAAAGTATCTGAGGCTTAAGCTGTAATAAGCGGTGAGCACAGATCTGTTGCAGTCCAGGGTCTTAACTTCTTTCACTATCACAAGACAAAGAACTACCAGGAGTAATGCTGTGCTGTTGTTTCGCTGAAGATAAGTCAGCCAAGTAAGTGTTTCCTGTTTGAGGTTGTGCACCTGATAGCATGTGGCAAATTTCAGCTTACCAAAGCAGTATGTTTCTGGATTGGTATTGCTTTGTCACACCGGAAATTCTACATTTAAACAGAAAAATCAACAAGTTAGTGTTCCACCTTGTCATTCACAAGCTTGAATTCCAACCATGTTCAGAGTCCATGGGACTGTGCTGTGCAACTATTGTACAGAATTAAACTAAACCCTGGTTAGTTTAACGTACTTGCTTTTCTTTACATTAACAATAAATTTTCAGATTCCCTGAGGAATTACTGTTGCTATTTTTTTGAATTGGGGATTGGGGGAATAGAACTGGAAAAGTTTGTCCAAGATTTTATTTTCCAGGTCCACTCTTTTCAAAGTGTCTGCAAGTTTGGCAAGTAAATCACAAGTAATAAACCTTTTTAAAAATCAAACTTGGCAATCCCGTGCTTCAGAATAGAGAGGCTTATTCTTTCCTGTGCTCAAGGTAAGTGCATAAGATGCTGTGGAATTGGCTTTGAACCATTTTTCAGATTCTCAGTTGAGAAATGGAGTGCTATTATGGATGGCATGGTGGCTCAGTGGTTAGCACTGCTGTCTCACAGCACCAGGTTCAATTCCACCCTCAGGCTACTGTATGTGTGGAGTTTGTGCATTCTCTCCATGTCTGCGCGGGTTTCCTCCGGGTGCTCTGTTTTCCTCCCACTATTCAAAGATGTGTGTGTTGGGTGGATTGGCCATGCTATAGTGTCTAGGGGTGTGGATTAGACATGGGAAATGCTGGGTTACAGGGGAAAAAGTAGAGTTATGGGTGCGATGCTCATCAGAGGGGTGATGTGGACTTGTTGAGCCAAATGGCCTATCCCCCCACTGTAGGGATTCTATGATGAGATCACACAGAGAGAGGAGAATTCACTCAATAAGGAAAGGAACTTGCCTGGAATTACACCAGCAGGCAAAGAAGTGGAATATAATTTTATTTAAAGATCTGCAAAACACAAAGACACAACTTCATCTCACTTTAGCAAAGTCTGAAAACCTGCTTTTGCAAGGAGTAAGCCATTTTATTCAGTGAACATAAAAAAGAACATCAGACCTGCATCATTTCGAACTATCACCTTGAAAAGCAAGTATAATAGTGAATTCTTGGGCATTTTTGAAATATAAGTGAAGGCTGTCAAATTTGTAACCACCTTTCCTTAGTGTGTGCAACTTGCATGAATGTGTGAGTAGGTGTTATTGTAAGTACATTTCAAATAATAAGTACACATTTATTCTTTCTTTTGCATTCATTACAAGAAAAGGATGTATTGTGCTTGGTCTTGGAGGTCATAACAGTTAAGTGGTTAAAACATTTCTTCTCCAAACACTTCATGTTGCAGTTATTCGAGAGGTGGAAAAAGATCCATAACAAACTGTATGGCAACAGTGGGGAGGACAGCTTTTTCACCTTTAAAACTGAGTGACTTTATAGCCCTGTATCAGATTGCCAGATAGTTTGTTGTTGCCAAGAATGAAGCCAACTTTTTTTTTCCCAATGGCCAAAGCTTAGTTTCTTTGACTTTAAATTATTTTTCATGAGCTGCTATTGGGCACAATAACAGGATTTCAGAGAACAGCTAAGAAGTTGACATAGCAACCAGAGGTTAATGGTTAGCAGCAAGAAAATCTCTGGTGGGGTCATCATGAAAGCTCAGTTTTATAGAGAAGAAAAGCAAAAAAAGAAATAACTTAACTACAATATTATTAAATATAAATGATGCTTAGGATTGTGCTAGGCATTAACTTGAATTATGAATGGAAGTGGAAACATCTTAAACTTTGCCCTCTCGGTTGATGCCCTAAATAAGCTTCCATCAAACTTCACTTCCTATTTTTTGAAGATCTTCTAAAAGTTGTGTGCTATCTTTCCGATCTTCTTTGATAAGCAGGGAACTTTAGATATGACCTTAAAAGATCAGTTTTATTTTAGGAAGTCTGTGGCATTAACAACATGGGCAATATTAACAACATGGACAACATTGTGGTGCCACTGCCCATTAACTGAAATGCTTCAAACAGCTGGTATCAACTGATTTAACTGAATGTTACTTTTAGAGTTTATTAGAGTACTAAACTTATACGAAGTGGCCACAGCCTAGTTAAATCCAGTCTTATAGTCCAGTTGGCTGGTGTGAAATTACACTGTGTCAAAATGCCCAAGGGAAACAGTCATGCAGTCTGCTTAGAAAATGTAGGAAAATGCCAAGTAGCAGGTTCTTTTTCAGAGCTACAAAAAGTGATGCATATGAAAAATTCAGTTTGATTATTCATTTCCCTTCAAACAATTTTGTTACATGACTTGACACTTTTGGGTTAAAGGAGTCTTTCATACATTTACAACAAATACTAAACATAAAAAAATTCAGTACGGTGCTAGGAATTTTCATCATGCCCTTAAGTAAAGGCACTAAAATGACTGCACAGAAGCAGATTTGAAAAAAAAATGTTGGGTTGTAGAACTGTCCGATTCCAAAGCTGTACTTCCTCAAACCTTGCTGAGGTTTTATCTTCATTAGTGTGACTGAAAGTCTGACTTTATAAGTCTGAATAGGATCTTTGTCACATTTCACAGGGATGTAAGTTCAGCAGGAGAAAGTCTAAGGAAATTCAGATCCAATGAAATTACCTTCTGTGGAGTGTAAACCAGTTGTTATGCATAATAAAGTGTAATATTGACTAAAAGCAGGATTTTCCAGATGCCACAGTTTCCCATACCATTTAATTCCCTGAGGCTGGAAGTGGGATTTATTTGTCTCACTCCAGCAGGGCCGGTAGCAGCATTGACCAGAATCATATATACAAGTCCATCTGATTGAGTGGTCTGGTGGCAGAGTGGAGCAACAATGGGGTGAAGACTTTATTGGAGAGGGAGAGTTTACTTCACCTGATGTTTAGAGGGGAGCGTTGAGGCAAGCAAAACGCCTTTCCCCACCCAGGCAGGGTGATTGTTAGGACTTCTCCCTGGCCTTGTAAATGATGGTTCACAACAGAACCATTTGGGATGACTTGTATAGATTCATTGTCCCTTATCCTTCTTGCTGGAATCAGTCTAAATTATTGATGCCATGTTGGAAATGATGGCCACACGACTGCCCTTCAGAGCAGACAGTTAATCTGATTAACCAGCAACTGAGTACTCCTAGCATCATAAGCACTTAGTATATGGTCTCTATTAGAATTGCAAAGTGTCCCCAAGATGAAAATGATATTAATTCAGGAATCAGGCAGATCCAGGTTTTTGGTGGGGACCAGCACTACAATCAATCCAAGAACAAGGATCAGTGGAGCACCAGACCTAGGTAAGTCCAATACATTGAATAAGAAGGCTTTGGCAACCTTAGGGTGAAGGCAAGAAGGGTGGGATAGATTTTAATACCTAGATAGGGAGGAAGGAATAGGGAGCGTTCTTCTTTTAGGAAGAGGCTTCGTTGATGTGTAAAGCGCACCATTCAAACATCCTCATTCTGACCTCCTGGATATATAATGTTTTTAAAATGGTTGCCATCATGCCTAGCTGCCTGTAGTAACCATATTATAGTGTGATGCAGGGCAATACTGGGGTCAGTTCAGTCTTCACCAAGCTTCCTTAAGCTGGTGTTATTATTTAAATATGAGTGACAGGCAGCTGATCTCAGTACACACTCACTCCCCACAGCATTTCGGATATGAGCTGGACGTGGTGAGTGGGTGTCCACTGCACACAGTTTAAAAATATAATGATGCACCAAACTAAATTCAAGGCTTTAACAATATTTCTGATAAATCATTGTAAAAGACATTAATTGATGTCATTGAATATTAAATAACAGATCTTCTAGGAGGACTTCAATCAGTGTTCAGCCTGAGGATATGTGCTAAAACAGAACTTCCTACTATGC
>NC_063332.1:87717917-87732918 GCF_021869965.1 Rhincodon typus | reverse complement strand
GCCTGGGAATTCTGTAATCATTATCTCACCTTCTGACTTCCCAAAGCCTGTACACCAAATTTCAAAGTTATTAGTCAGGAGTGTGATGGAATATGCTCCATTGGAACGGATAGGTACAGCTTGAACACTCAAGAAGCTTGACACCATCTGGGACAAAGTTGTCTATTCAATGGCACTCCAATTTATCAATTTAAACTAGCAGTCCCACCCAATCAGTGTAGTGTAATTACAATGTGCACTAAATGCAAAATGTACTGCAACATCTCACCAAGCCTCATACCATGGCACTTCCCAACTTTATGGTCTTCACCATTTAAAAGATCAAGGCCATTGAGCCTGTTGAAACATCAACACCTACAAGAACTAAATCACACACCATCCACACCTGGAAACATATCACTGCCCTTCCATGTCACTGGGTCAAATTCCTGCACCTTACCACCTTCCCCCACCCCCTCAACCTCCCCCCAACAAACAACACGCTCACCCCTCAAAAGAATGTAAGGTCTAGAGGATTCTGCACAGATTTCCAATGCTTTCTGAATCCAAGATTGCAGTTAATTCCAAGATTGCACCAAAGCATGGCAACTCTTTGTGAGCTGTCGACAGCAAATCTTATTCTTACATATCTTATAATCGTTCTGCTCTTTTAAAACTCAATTCTAAGTCTGTTAAAATTACTAACAATATTCTCTTGAATTTACTTGCGACCAGTGCCCAGGACCCCATCGAGTGCACACACTTACCTTTTGGTACAACATACTTCCCTCACTGATGCCTGAGATTGACCAGAAGTGGACACCTTACCAGGAAAAATGGAAGATGTCCTGGCCTGCAGGTGAGACTGAAACAATGGAGTTTCAAGACCCCCTCCCCAGCATTATCCTGGCAAATGTCCAAGATATTGAAAACAAACCAGATGACCTTAAAGCTAGACTTACCTTTCAGAGGGAACTGAGAGACTGCTGTGTGCTTTGTTTTACAGAGACATGGCTCGCTCCTGCTACACTTGACTGCGTTTTACAACCTGAGGGTTTCTCTATACATGGCACAGACAATGTGGCGTCCTCAGGCAAGGCAGAGGGTGGTGGTATCTGCCTCATAATCAACGCCTCCTAGTACTCAGACATGACAATCCTGGTGAGTTACTGCTCCCCGTACCTAGAATATCTTTCAATAAAGTGCTATCCTTACTACCTGCTGCACGAGTTCACCTCCGCTATCCTGACAGCAGTCTACATCCCACCTCAGGGGGAAGTGAAGAGAGCACTTAATGAAATATACAACGCTACAAATGGACTTGAGATGGAATATCCTAAGGCCTTGTTCATCATAGCCAGTGACTTCAACTGGGCCAATCTCAAGAGTGTAGTACCAAAATGCCATCAAGACATCTCCTGTCCCACCAGAGGTCCAAACATCCTTGGCCATTGCTACACCATCATCAACGATGTCTACCGCTCTATACCCTGTCTGCATTTTGGAAAATCAGATCACAATGCTATGCTCCTCCTCCTTGCTTATAAAGTAGAAATTGAAACGTGAGGACCAGTACAGAAGGTAGTACAGTGCTGATCTGGGGCAGCGGAAGAGCTTCGATGGGACTGCTTGGAATCGGTGGAATGGTCCGTATTCAAGAAGTCAGTAGTGGACATAAATGAGTAAACCCCTACAGTTACAGAATCCATTAGTCAGTGTGTAGAAGACTGGGCGTCAAAGAAGTTAATCCGAATGTTTCCCAACCAGAAACAACGGATAAACCAAGAGATCCATTGTGTACTGAAGTCCAGGTGCGAGGTATTCAAGTCAGACGACCTTGACATTTACAGGAAATCCAAATACGATCTCCCTAAGGCCATTAGAGATGCCAAGAAGCAATACAGAACTAAGCTAGAGACACAAACTGACCACACGGACACTCGCTGTTTGTGACAAGGCTTACACGATATAATGGATTACAAGTCAAAGTGGAACAGAAGAGCAGACAAAAATACGTGCCTCCCTGATGGTGCTTTGTGCATTTTATGCTCGTTTCAAGCAGAATATCAGTGAAACGGTGTCACCTGTCCCGACAACCTCGGATGTACCTATTCCCCCAATCACTGCAGCAGTAGTCAGACCAGCCTTTATGAGAC
Organism: Rhincodon typus; assembly: GCF_021869965.1. NCBI lineage: Eukaryota > Metazoa > Chordata > Chondrichthyes > Orectolobiformes > Rhincodontidae > Rhincodon > Rhincodon typus. The sequence goes on along the minus strand of NC_063332.1, from coordinate 87,730,783 downwards.
TGAACCCACATGATGGATTTGGTCTAATGGAGTCCCGGCTGTGCACTCAGACCCTTTGTGTACTAGGGGGCATCTTTAACCTCTCCTTACTATGGCCTGAAGTTCCCACCTGCTTCAAGAAGATCACCATCATCCCGATGCCAAAGAAAACTCATGTAGTTTGCCTCAATAACTACCATCTGGTGGCTCAGACCTCCATAACCAAAAAGTGCTTCAAGAGGTTAGTCATGGCTTACATCAACTCTAGCCTCCCAGGCTGTCTTGATCTCTGGCAATTCGCCAACCGTCGCAACACGACCATGGGAGACGCCATTTCCCTAGCCCGACTGTCATCCCTGGAACACCAAGATAACAAGGATACCTACATCAGGCTCTTACTTGTTGAATACAGCTCCACCTTCAGCCCCCCAATTCCAATCAAATTAATCTCCAAAGTCTGAGACCCAGGTTTCTGCTCCACTCTCTGCAGTTGGATCCTCAACTTCCTGACCCACAGACCGCAATCAGTGAGAATAGACAACAACACTGGCACTGCGCCCCCCACCCCGCCACCTCCCCACCACCCTGCCACCCAAAAGGCTGTGTACTCAGCTCTTTACTATAGTCACTATAGACTTAAGACTCTATGGTTAAATATTGTCCTGACTCTGTCTACAAGTTCACTGATGACACTAGAGTCATAGGTCGGATCTCAAACAATGATGAGGCAGAAAACAAGAAAGAGATAGAGTGCTTAGTGACATAGTGCAAAGTTAACAATCTCTCCCTTAATGTAAGCAAAACTAAAAAACTGATCATTGACTTCAAGAAACAAGGTGGAGAGCATGCCCCTGTCTACACCAACGGTGCTGAGGTGTGGATGGTTGAGAGTGTTACATTCCTAGGAGTGATAATCACCAACAATCTGTCCTGATCCACTGACTTTGATGTTGCACTCAAGAAAGCATAACAATGCCTCAATTTCCTCAGAAAGCTAAGGAACTTTTCATAGATGCATCATAAAAAGCATTCAATCCAGATACATCACAGCTTGGTATGGCAACTGCTCTGCCCAGGACCATAAGAAATTACAGAAAGGTGTGAACACAACCCAGTCCATCAAGCTAGCCAACCTTCCATTCATTGACTCCATCTATACTTCTCGCTGCCTTAGGAAGGCAGCTGACATAATCAAAAATCATTCCCAAGCTGATTATAATCTCTTTCAACCTCTTCCACCAGGCAGAAGGTACAAAAACAGAAACACACGTACCAACAGGTTCAAGTACAGCTTCTTCCCCGCTGTTATTAGACTTCTGAATTCTCTCAAATTTGAAATTTAATGTTGGCCTTGCTCTTTGTTCACCTTCTCTGTAGCCATGACCATGTATTCTCTGCTTTGTTCTATCATCCATATGCACTTTGTAAGGTATGATCTGCACACAACACAAAACTTCTCACTGTACTTAGAACATAGAACATAGAACATTACAGCACAGTACAGGCCCTTCGGCCCTCGATGTTGCGCCGACCTGTGAAACCAATCTGAAGCCCATCTAACCTAAACTATTCCATTATCATCCATATGTTTATCCAATGACCATTTAAATGCCCTTAAAGTGGGCGAGTCTACTATTTTTGCAGGCAGGGCATTCCACGCCCTTATTACTCTCTGAGTAAAGACCTACCTCTGACATCTGTCTTATATCTATCACCCCTCAATTTAAAGCTATGTCCCCTCTTGCTAGACATCACCATCCGAGGAAAAAGGCTCCCACTGTCCACCCTATCTAATCCTCTGATCATCTTGTATGTCTCTATCAAGTCACCTCTTAACCTTCTTCTCTCTAACGAAAACAGCCTCAAAACCCTCAGCCTTTCCTCATAAGACCTTCCCTCCATACCAGGCAACATCCTGGTAAATCTCCTCTGCACCCTTTCCAATGCTTCCACATCCTTCCTATAATGCGGCGACCAGAATGGTACGCAATACTCCAAGTGCGGCCGCACCAGAGTTTTGTACAGCTGCAACATGACCTCATGGCTCCGAAACTCAATCCCTCTACCAATAAAACCTAACATACTGTACGCCTTCTTAACAACGCTATCAACCTGGGTGGCAACTTTCAGTGATCTATGCACATGGACACCGAGATCTTTCTGCTCATCCACACCACCAAGAATCTTACCATTAGCCCAGTACTCTGTATTCCTGTTACTCCTTCCAAAGTGAATCACCTCACACTTTTCCGCATTAAACTCCATTTGCCACCTCCCAGCCCAGCTCTGCAGCTTATCTATGTCTCTCTGTAACCTGCAACATCCTTCCGCACTATCCACAACTCCACCGACTTTGGTGTCATCTGCAAATTTGCTAACCCATCCTTCTACGCCCTCATCCAGGTCATTTATAAAAATGACAAACAGCAGTGGCCCCAAAACAGATCCTTGAGGTACACCACTAGTAACTGAACTCCAGGATGAACATTTCCCATCAACCACCACCCTCTGTCTTCTTACAGCTAGCCAATTTCTGATCCAAACCGCTAAATCACCCTCAATCCCATGCCTCCGTATTTTCTGCAATAGCCTACCATGGGGAACCTTATCAAACGCTTTACTGAAATCCAAATACACCACATCAACCGCTTGACCCTCATCCACCTGTTTGGTCACCTTCTCAAAGAACTCAATAAGGTTTGTGAGGCACGACCTACCTTTCACAAAACCGTGTTGACTATCCCTAATCAAATTATTCCTTTCTAGATGATTATAAATCCTATCTCTTATAATCCTTTCCAACACTTTACCCACAACCGAAGTAAGGCTCACTGGTCTATAATTACCAGGGTTGTCTCTACTCCCCTTCTTGAACAAGGGGACAACATTTGCTAGTCTCCAGTCTTCTGGCACTATTCCTGAAGACAATTACGACATAAAGATCAAAGCCAAAGGCTCTGCAATCTCCTCTCTGGCTTCCCAGAGAATCCTAGGATAAATCCCATCCGGCCCAGGGGACTTATCTATTTTCACACCTTCCAGAATTACTAACACCTCCTCCTTATGAACCTCAATCCCGTCTAGTCTAATAGACTGTATCTCAGTATTCTCCTCGACTACATTGTCTTTTTCCTGTGTGAATACTGACGAAAAATATTCATTTAGTACCTCTCCTATCTCTTCGGACTCCACGCACAACTTCCCACTACTGTCTTTGACCCGCCCCAATCTTACTCTAGTCATTCTTTTATTCCTGACATACCTATAGAAAGCTTCAGGGTTTTCCTTGATCCTACCTGCTAAAGACTTCTCATGTCCCCTCCTGGCTCTTCTTAGCTCTCTCTTTAGGTCCTTCCTGGCTAACTTGTAACTCTCAAGCGCCCTCACTGAGCCTTCACGCCTCATCTCTACATAAGCCTCCTTCTTCCTCTTGACAAGAGATTCAACTTCTTTAGTAAACCATGGTTCCCTCGCTCGACCACTTCCTCCCTGCCTGACAGGTACATACTTCTCAAGGACACGCAGTAGCTGTTCCTTGAACAAGCTCCACATTTCAATTGTGCCCAGCCCCTGCAGTTTCCTTCTCCATCTATGCATCCTAAATCTTGCCTCATCGCCTCATAATTGCCTTTCCCCCAGCTATAACTCTTGCCCTGCTTTACATACCGATCCCTTTCCATCGCTAAAGTAAACGTAGCCGAATTGTGGTCACTATCACCAAAGTGCTCTCCTACCTCCAAATCTAACACCTGGCCTGGTTCATTACCCAGTACCAAATCCAATGTGGCCTTGCCTCTTGTTGGCCTATCTACATACTGTGTCAGGAAACCCTCCTGCACACATTGGACAAAAACTGACCCATCTGAAGTACTCGAACTATAGCGTTTCCAGTCAATATTTGGAAAGTTAAAGTCCCCCATAACAACTACCCTGTTACTTTCGCTCCTATCCAGAATCATCTTTGCAATCTTTTCCTCTACATCTCTGGAACTTTTCGGAGGCCTATAGAAAACTCCCAACAGGGTGACCTCTCCTTTCCTGGTTCTAACCTCAGCCCATACTACCTCAGTAGACGAGGTATCATCAAACGTCCTTTCTGCCACCGTAATACTGTCCTTGACTAACAATGCCACACCTCCCCCTCTTTTACCACCTTCCCTGATCTTACTGAAACATCTAAACCCCGGAACCTGCAACAACCATTCCTGTCCCTGCTCTATCCATGTCTCCGAAATGGCCACAACATCGAAGTCCCAGGTACCAACCCATGCTGCAAGTTCACCCACCTTATTCCGGATGCTCCTGGCATTGAAGTAGACACACTTCAAACCACCTTCCTGCCTGCCGGTACACTCCTGCGATAGGGTTGAAACTTTATTTATGACCTCACTACTCTCAACCTCCTGTACACTGGAGCTACAATTCAGGTTCCCACCCCCCTGTTGAATTAGTTTAAACCCTCCCGGAGAGCATTAGCAAATTTCCCCCCCAGGATATTGGTACCCCTCTGGTTCAGGTGTAGACCATCCCATTTGTAGAGGTCCCACCTACCCCAGAATGAGCCCCAATTATTCAGGTGTCTGAATCCCTCCCTCCTGCACCATCCCTGTAGCCACGTGTTCAACTGCTCTCTCTCCCTATTCCTCACCTCGCTAGCACGTGGCACGGGTAACAAACCAGAGATAACAACTCTGTTTGTTCTAGCTCTAAGCTTCCACCCTAGCTCCTTGAATTTCTGCCTTACGTCCCCATCCCTTTTCCTACCTATGTCGTTGGTGCCTATGTGGACCACGACTTGGGGCTGCTCCCCCTCCCCCTTAAGGATCCCGAAAACACGATCCGAGACATCACGGACCCTGGCACCTGGGAGGCAACACACCAACTGTGAGTCTCTCTCGTTCCCACAGAATCTCCTATCTGTCCCCCTAACTATGGAGTCCCCAATGACTAATGCTCTCCTCCTCTCCCCCCTTCCCTTCTGAGCAACAGGGACAGAGTCTGTGCCAGAGACCTGTACCCCATGGCTTACCCCTGGTAAGTCGTCCCCCCCAACAGTATCCAAAACGGTATACTTGTTTTTGAGGGGAATGGCCACAGGGGTTCCCTGCACTGTCTGCCTGTTCCCTTTCCGTCCCCTGACTGTAACCCATCTACTTTTTTCCTGTACCTGAGGTGTGGCTACCTCCCCGTAACTCCTCTCAATTACTCCCTCAGCCTCCCGAATGATCCGAAGTTCATCCAGCTCCAGCTCCCTAACACGGTTTCCGAGGAGCTGGAGTTGGGTGCACTTCCCGCAGATGAAGTCAGTGGGGACACTAGTGGTGACCCTTACCTCCCACATTCTACAGGAGGAGCATACAACTGCCCTAACATCCATTCCCACTGTTCTGAATTCCCAAACAGACAAATTAAAAAAAAAATACTCGTAGCCTTACGAAATCAGCGCTCAGAACCTTTTTTGTTGGTTAGAGGAGGAGGATGGGTGGGAGACACTACCTCGGTAGTGTTTCGGGTAAAGCAACCGCCCAAATATATTACCTCACTTACTCCAAAAATGGAGTCACGCGAGGTAAGACTTTTATAACCGAAAAGCTCACCTTCCCAGGCTGCCCTCGCGCTTCCTCCCGGACTTCCGCTGCTGAAACAACTGAAAGGCCGCAGTCACGCGAGGTAAGACTTTTATAACCAAAAAGCTCACCTTCCCAGGCTGCCTTCGCGCTTCCTCCCGGACTCCCGCCGCTGAAACAACTTACTTAGGTACATATGACGATAATAAATAAATCAACTCTGTTAAGTGGAGAAAGCCTTTATGGCTTAACTAGGGCCTGAGTGAAGAAAGCCTTTATGGCTTTACAACCTGTCTGAAGTGAGTCAGTCATTGTTCTGAACAGACCTTAAAGGTATGTGCCAGCCTTATTTATTTTAGGGCCAAAATGGGCAGAAGTGCAGGACCCATGAGGAGCATGTTATTATCCTTTGTCTTCAGTGTCTTCTTTGCTTCCCTTCTGTGAGACCTTTCTGTAACCTCTGATGCGCAAACTGGCAGGTGGGAAAGGGCAACAGATGATATAACCTAGAATGGCTGGTCAGGGAATCTTCTCAAGTATGCTGGGAGGGACAATGGCCAAGCATAGTGAACCCAAACTGCTGAAACAAATCTGAACTTGTTCTGCTGATGGTTGTGCACAACAGAGATCAAGACAGTTCAGCGGGACTGAAACAATGGGCATGTTAAAATTTATCTTGTTTTGACAAGAACTAATATCTCAAAAATGCAGCATTAAATTGATCAAGGAAAAATAGGTAAATGACTAAGAACAGTTAATGAGCCCTGTGAATGGCTGCATAACTTGAAGGGACATATTTGAACATTTTGGATACTGAAGGAAAACATAAAAGTGAAGATTTGCAGTCTGTCCTCAGCAACAACTGTGCAGATCAGTCATCCTACAGACTAACCATTGCACAAAAACAGTGAGCTTCAAGTGAAGGGATCGAAGAAGGATCGCCCATTGGATATTGTCCCTGGCCAGCTGTTTCCAGTTACAGGTAATATTTGACCTTTTGTTAGATTTGTTTAAGTGACAAGCCAGGGACTTCCTTCAACTCCACAAAAAAGCTAGCATTTAGAGTACTTGAGTGAAGTGTGGAATGCAAGTGAAGCTTTCTCTATGTACTAAATCGATCTAACTGTCCAGTGAGAGAATCCTAATTGAATAAAATAGAATTGCATTAAACTCCTGTGTGACAGAATGGGCACCAAGTGGTCTAGCAGCATTTCAATTAGGCCCAGTGCTTATAATCATCATGGTGTAGCGCTGATGGCTGTGCAATCGACTTGCTGGAATCCCATTCTCAGTTCAAATCAATGTATTAGCTACTTTCTTAAAAATATTTCCCTGTAACCTCACTTTTGTGTCATAACATAAATTGATAAAAACGGACATGAATGTCATATAATTTGAATTGTATTTAAGTAACATAAAATGTATCATTTATAGAGTTGATGGGATTTGTTTCACACACCAGTACTTTCTAATCACTACTTTAATTGATTTTTGAAAAATCTTCAATTATCACTCTGACCAGTAATAAAACTGTCAGGACAATGTGGAAAACAATTAATGCAAATATCTCCTCCACTGGATAGTAACCAGGATTTCCATTGTCATGGTATCAACTTTTCGATGATAACTTTCTTGCTTCATGGTGCTAACAACACACAAAGCAAATTGTGCCTACTGATACTGATATCTTGCTGAAGTGCCAGGGGAATGGAGTATGCAGTGTGTCATTTTATATAGAAATAAAGACAGTACAACGAAGCTTGTCAGTGCTTGAGTATAGTGTGTTGAAAGGACGTCTTGCATGACTGCACTTGTTGTACAACTTCCTCCCCATAGTCCCCAAACCTGAGAAGTGCTCTGTAGGAATCTCTAATGATCCATGGAATGAAAAGAGGCATCTTACAGAAAACTGTACATGTGTGAAATAAGGCAACTTGGCACCCTGTGTTATCAAACTAGCACTTAAGCTTGTGAATATGTTGTATAAGCTAAGAATTCTTCAAGACAGATCAGTTGTCAAAAGGACACAAAAGAATATTGATCACTTCTTGTACTGGAAAGCTTATGAAATAAAATTATCAAAGGTTAAATCAGAAATATAAAAAAGCTTGAACATTGCATAAAAAGGCACCATGTTAACCACACAAGTCTGGAGTCGAGCATTGCAGTACACCAATGCACAGCTTGTGACACCGTGATGAGATTATTCTTGTAAAATTCACACACGAGTAGCAATCTGACCTCCAATATTGGAGGAGGACAGCATTTGAAAGTTAAGTCTGCCTTTATGCAGATAAAAGTAAATGAATCAACAACCATGTTGACACAAGCAGACATTGTTTGACAACTGAAAACAGTTCTTGTTGGTGTCTGGCCTTATCAGAGCAGGAACTATTACAGACGGAATAGAAAATGTTTTGAAAATGAAGGCTTTGTAACTTAAAACAAAATTATAAATAATATGGCTCTGTGGTTAGCACTGCTGCCTCACAGTTCCAGGGACCTGGGTTTGATTCCACCCTCAGGCAACTCTCTGTGTGCATTATACATTCTCCCTATGTCTGCATATGTTTCCTCCGGGTGCTCCAAATTCCTCCCACAGTCAAAAGATGTGCAAGTTAGGTGGATTGGCCATGCTAAATTGCCCATAGCGTCCAGGGATTTGTAAGTTAGGTGGATAAGTCATGGAAAATGCAGGGTTGCAGCGACAGCATCAGGTGGTGGGTCCGGGTGGGATGTTCTTTGGAGGGTCAGTGTGGACTCCATGGGCCGAATGGCCTGCTTTCACAGTGTAGGGATTCTATGATTCTATGATTTTTTATGATATGCAATGTAAAAGGCAGGAGTAGGAGTAATTCATTTTGCTGTTTGAGTCTGCTGTGCTATTCATTAGATCTCATATGATGTGAGCATGACCTTAGGGCTGCCTTTTATCCTTGGTCTTTTGATTTTCCTAGAATACACAATAATTTGTTTATCTCTTTTTGGATATATATCCAGGGTCTCAGCCTCCACAGCGTTTTTTAAAAATAAGTACTTTATATTTTCTTGGGTTGTGAGCAAGACAGACGTGGTCAGCATTTGTAGACCACCCTCAGGCACTGAGTAGCCAGAATCCCATCTAATTAAGTTCACTTCCCACCTCCAGGTCACAATTTCTTGACCAGAAGACTAAGATTAATCCCTGGGAGTCCAGGATAACTGTCAAGGTCTTAGGGTGGGAAAGTGGAAAGTGGAAAGGAACACATGAAAGGGCTAGACCTAAGGAGTTGGGGAGAGTGTTGAGGGCCACTCAATGTTGAAAGAAGTTGACCTCGGAGGTACCTCCACCTCATTCCTCGATCTCTACCATCTCCTGCCTGAGATCTCAGTCAAGACATTGGGGATGCCCTGCCTACCCATCACCCCACCCCCACCCAGCTTTCAAATGCATCCTGTAAACCTGAAAATTCAGTCTAGCTGAGAAATGATCCTTACAGTCTTTAATTGGCCAATGAAGAGCCTCAGTAAGCCATGTAAAGCTGAGGAGAGATCTGGGTAGATCCATCTTTTATGAGGTCCACTACATCCTGACTGCAAACCTGACAGTGAGGGAAGGTAAAATTCCAATCTAAGCTGTTACAGTTAAGCTAGTGAATATTTCACTTTGTATTTAGGCACACATTAGTTAGCATAGTTCAATCTGTGGTAAACATTTCAGTCTTAATAAGACTGAATTTCAGACTATAAAATTGACTGATATTTTACACACTTTAAGAGATGCATTAGCTAATCAATAAATTGCATATTCAGATTGCTGACTGAGCTGAGCTAAGATATCATCTTTCGCTACTGCTAACTGCTTCAAGGCCAGATGGTTAATCAGATTGCTCTTAATCACGCAGTGGAATGTCAGCGTATTTGACTGACCATCTCACTGAGTAAATGATATTACGTGAACCATTTTTTTCATATACAGTTGTGGCTAAGAAGATTGGTTAACAAAGCTAGACTAAATTTTAGCAACAGATAGATAAATACATTTTGTATTATCAAGAGCTACCCAATATGCAAAATCTATTCCAATTAAGAGCTTGCTAAATGTATACATTTTATTAATTTTACTTGATAATACTGAAGACTTGTTAGAATTATTTGACTTGAGTTTGTGGTATCTACTTGATGCACCATCCAATTTGAATGACACATGGTCTTCTTGACCCTTTATCTCCATAATCTGTTTCATCAATTATGCATTATTGATGGATGCTGCCTATCAATTCACACTGGAACATCTCTACGTTATACACTGCTTAAATATATTTTCAGTCAGGTTATTCCTATATTTCTTTGCATCCGAGTGTAAACACATCATTAGAGGAATATAAAGATTGGGAAGTGCCAGACATTTTAATTTCTAATCCTCTGAGATGATCTGTATTTTGTTGGTAATTGTAAACTGTAGAGCTAAGTGTCATCTGAAAACATCAGTTCTCATTTTGATCAATAACAGCCAGAAAGCAACTTCAATATTTGAACTCAAAGAACTTCACAGATTTCTTAGAATTTCAGCCAACTCTGCACATAAAAACAACAGTTTTCTTTAAATGACATGCAGTACTACTTGATGAACTTTCACAAGGGTTTTCCCAGTTTACTTTATGTGCATTGACATTGGTACAGGCATCACCCAAAACTTGCATAAAACAAGCTATCCTGAAATCTTTGTGCACATTTTTTAAACAGAGTTCAGAAGAGTCATATTAGACTCAGACATGACCTCTGTTTCTCTCTCCACAGACACTGCCAAACCTGCTGAGTTTCTCTGGTACTTTCTGTTCTTATTTAAGGTAGAAAATCTACTTGGTTTCCTCAACTTAAGTAATGATGTTTCATCATGTTACTATTCTGACTATGTGGGTACAGTGGGGCATGGCAGAAAATGAGAATACACAATTTCCTCATTCTGACATCAAGGTGTCCCTAGAGGTCATCAGAGCAGCTGACCAATTTCCTACATGTTAATCCTGGCGTAAAGATGATGCTAGACCAAATCATCAGATATCTGCTGGCACCACATCACAGTGCCTGATGATGCCAGCCACTGCCAGAATGTAGTTGGATATATTGGCCACTATCCCCTTTTCTGATTGGGTCTACAGTGGCTAATTGGTTTTGAATGATCAAGGAAAACCGCTAAGTAGTCTAACAAGAAATTCTTGTCTTAAACAAGATGCATTTGATTGCATGATAGAATTCTTATGCAAGTTACACTAGTAAGGTAGATAGTGATACCATGACTATGATGATACCTAGGATAACAGGTACATCCCCATTATGATTGTAAGATGTCTTGCCTTTCCCAACTCAAGTCCTTTCAACATCAGTTTTCAGCATTAACTCTTTCATTATGACTTACCTTATACAACATCTATTCCCAAGCTTTTACCCCACTATTAATATTCATACATTCATGTGTATAATCATATTTACCATCACACCAACTCCCCCCAAGTTTCTGACTTTACAAATTCAGAGTCTGGATAATTCACAATTACACATTCCTTTTGGATTTCAATGTATTTTACCTCTTTGGCCTGATAGCGGTTGACCTTGATTTTGTTCTGAACCCTGTGAAATCTGTATAATCTCTCACATATCGGACTTGAAATGTTAACTCTGTTTTTCTCTCCAAAGATGCTGCCAGACCTGCTGAGTTTCTCCAGTACCTTTTTTATATATTATGTTTAACTAACTTGCTGGAGTTTTATGAAGAAGTGTCAAAGAGAGGCGATGAGGGTAATTCTGTTTGTGTGAAATACAGACTCCCATAAGATGTTCAATGCAGTGTCACACAACAGAGTTGTGAGAAAAGTTACAGCTCATGAAATGAATGGTGCATTAGCAATAAGGATACAACACTAGATGAGGCACAGGAAACAAAGTATAATGGTGAATGGATATTTTTCAGAATGAAAGATGTTTTGTAGTGTATCCATGAGTCAGTATTAGGACTGTTGCTTTTCCTAACATAAAAATGATCTTGATCTTGGTGTGCAAAGAGCAATTTAAAACTTTGTAGATTATATAAAACTTGGAAGCACTATAAACTGTGAAGTGAACAAAAAAAAATTACCTTCTTCATGGTCAAGTAATGCACCATGCAACATACCTTCACAAATCTTGATACACACTTTGTTGAATGCTAAGGGCACCTCCACAGCTAACCAAACCACAGAGCATTCCCTAAGTATTATGGAGAACATTATGCTTGTGCCTGTATAGCTCTCATTGTATAGCAGTTATGCAGAAGTGTGTGCATTCCTGACTGGAGACATTATTCATGTCATGAGACCATTATTACCTATTAGTCAGCCTTTGACTTGACACTGTGTTCAAAAATAGTTGGCACAGAGTACACTGCAGGATTAAAGAATTATTACGACTGCCAAGATACTGGGCATTTACTTGTATGCTGTATTGGCCCTTGTGACATGCCAACTGCACACTGAGGGAGTGAAATTTCTGTCAGTTCAGTAAACAGGCCAAGTTCAGATGAGATACACACAGAACAATGTGTGATTTCAATGGAAACCTGCACCACGGGAATGCCTGCAATTTTGAGCAAAACCTTCTGCTTACTCCACCTGCTTGTCACTGGCAGGACAGAATGGGAGGAATCTGTTTCTTTGTGTGTAGAGAAACTCAGTAACCTCCCTTACACAGACAGGAGAGTGCTGCAAACCACAAGATGATTCTTTTATCTGCAACAATAGCCTGAAAGGAACCACATGAATAAAGGTAAACAACCATGGTCATCTTTACATGCCATAGGCAATATGGTCCTTTTGAAAACATTTGGAATCTACCTCTACCGTTCTTACAGGCAGTGCATTCCAAACCCTAATGACTCTCTGAGAAAGGAAGTTTCACCTCATCCCACTCCTAGATCTTTTGCTGCCAATCTTGAAATTGTGACCCCCTTGTTACTGATATGAGTAAGTGAGTGAGTGGGTGTTGGTGAGTGATTGTGTGTATGTACAAGTGGGTTAGTGAATACAGTGTGAGTACATGAGCAAATGTGGCTGAATGAGTGAGTGCATGGCTGGGTGAGTGAGTGGGTGGCTGAGTGAGTGATTTGGTGGGTAATTACATGTGATATTAACAAGCAAAGGGTGGGCATGCAAGTGGGTGGGTGAGAGAAGCTGAGCCAGGCATATATCCACACTTCCCTCTCTCCATCTTCCCTCCACAAAATTTTCATCACAAAACAAGCTGTGAAAGAAGAAGAGATAGTAGGAACTGCAGATGCTGGAGAATCCGAGACAACAAGGTGCAAGG
>NC_063332.1:87703639-87717417 GCF_021869965.1 Rhincodon typus | reverse complement strand
TGAAGAAGGGTCTAGGCCCGAAACATCAGCCTTCCTGCTCCTCTGATGCTGCTTGGCCTGCTGTGTTCATCCAGCTCTACACCTTGTTATCTCAGATTCTCCAGCATCTGCAGTTCCTACTATCACCAAAACTGTACATATTGCCACGGGTGCATCCTTACCAACACTCTATACAAATGTGGCAAGATTTTCAAATTTTGAAAAATCCAACCCTCTGGCAACAAACAAAATGCCACTAAATTAGTTGCTGCAGTCACATTCTAACCTTTTTGTGTTTTATGCACAAGAATACCCAGATCTTGCTGCACTACTCTGTTGGAGTCTTTGTCCGTTTAAATAATAGTTTGTCTTTTGATTCTACCTGGCAAAGTACATGATGTCGCACTTCCCTACATTAAACTCCATCACTCAGGTTTTTGCCCACTCACTCAACAAACCCTTGGTGATTCCTTATGTTCATCACAACATGCTCTGCCTCGTATTTTTACATCATCAGTAACGTTAGATAGATTATACTCTGCCCCCTCCTCCAAGTCAGTAATATAGAAATAAATTATTAAGGTATATTGAAGATTTAATTGTAAATAATTGAAGCCTAGGACTGAATCTTGTGGCATTTCATTTGCTATGCCTTTCCAACTTGCAAAAGACCTAATACACCTGACTGTCTGTCCTCAGTGTGTTAGAGCATGGAAACAGGCCATTGAATGCATTAGTCTATATTGGTGTTTATACTCTACATGAATCCCCTTCTATTCTACCTACCTTATTTCAGTCTTTCATATATCATTTACTCATTTAGTTCAATCTTCTTTTGAAAGGATTTCGGTTATGTAACTTGATTACTTGCAGTGGTAGTAAATTCCAAGAGAAAACTATTCTTCAAGTAAAGAAATGCCCCTGTATTTCCAATTGGATTTGTGAGCATCTACTTTGTATTTAAAGACTCTTAATTTTGGCTTTTTCCACATTTGAAAATATTCCCACCACATACACCAATCTAACCTGTTCATAATTAAAGAAATGGAATACAAAATGATCCACACTAATTGGTGTCTCTAAATAGAACAAAGGCTCTAATAGTGTTTAAGACTACCAAATGTTCGAGCTAATCCCCAGAACTGAAGAAAAATCTGTCCATTTTAAAAAGGAAGTTACACTGATTCACAGGAGGTTGCTACTGAATGCCATTGTTGGAACTGCAAGCATGGGAAATGGAACACCAGGGAGCAGAAAGGTGTTCCGTGTTGATGCAAGTGACACTGGAGGCACTTGGCCTGAGGTGAGTAATAAGAAGAATGGGTGGCTTTCTAGCTGATGGCTGGAGAACTTCATGTAATTCTGTCCAAAGAGAATGGGAGCAGCTAGCCATGGTGTACAACTGTGGGAGCCTAGGATTGAGGATTTGCATCAGTTCTTCTGATTTTTAATCATCTCATCTTGGCTTTTAATTGTATAGTACTCATGCGTTGAAGGCATTAATTATGGTTTCTGTCATGAACATTTAAAAAGATGCTTAATGAAACTAGGAAATGGTAAGATTACTTTCCGTAATGAAAGGTAGGACTGAGCTATAGCAGCATTCTCAAACAACGGACTTTCTGAAAAACATCATGTTTTGCTGTTATCTTCTACTTAGACATCAAATTTGACACTCTATTGTTTTAAGTCTGGTTTTACAACATCCCCAGATCTGCAATAATAACTTAAATTGCTTCTGTGCCCCTTTCTTTTCCTTACTGTAGCCATATAGCAAGTTCCCTCCAAGCCAATCAGCATCCTTGGAAAAGTATCACCAATTTTTCACTGTTGCTGGTTCAAAATCCTGGAATTCCCTCCCTAAGGGCATTTTGAGTCAACCTACAGCACATGGTCTGCGGCAGTTCAGGAATTCAGCTCACCACCACATTCTCAAGGGCAACGAGAGATGGACAATAAAAATGCCAGTGATGTCCACATTCCACAAGTGAATAAAAATAATCCCTTGCAATGGCCACCAAGTATGGTGGTGCCATTGGGTCTGAGTTGTAAGTTACTTCACTGCCAGCTTTCCTCACTTATAATTCTGTACTTCTTAAAATGTTTTTGGAGCTTTCCACTGGACATCAGGAATGCTATCTTTACTCATGGAGCCTGCAAAGTCTGTTTGCTGTCCCACTGAGCTCCTACAGATTGTTGGCTCCAGATGTAATTCTAACTGCCTTGGAATGACACGTTTGCAAATTGAGTCTGCAGTTCATCATGGAGAAAGTTAGCTCTCTCCATACTCCATAAGAGTAAGGATCTACAGGCCTGACTGGTCAAGTGTGGTGAAGCATTTACATTAATTTGTCTAATTGAACTGCCATTTGTGTTGAACAAGAAGCAGTTGATTGCATCTTAGCAACTAGTTACAGGTTACATTGCCTTTGCTACAATGTCCATCATATCAATTAGGCGGATCTAGATTTAAGTCTCACTCCTTTGAGATCCTAAGCTGTTATGCCCGCAAGTCCGAATGATATTATCATGGTGGGTGGTGTATAAGACACTGCTCAGTGTTAAGCATTGTAGATCCTTATGTCATTATACTACAAAATCTAACTTGATAGGTTGTTGGTTATATTTTATGTATTATTTTGATCAAAAACACGTTTATGTGTTTTGTAGGGTAAAGCAAATTGTACCTTTACTCTATGTATAATTACTCAGTGTATGCAGAAGGTTACAGTAATATCAAATCTCATGGGACTAGAGTTTGAGTCTGTCAGTCTCCAAGTAAGATGTTACTTCTCTTACCATCCTCTGTATTCAGTTACGTTCAATAAAGACACATTCACTCAGAACAGTGTAGATCTCAACCACATCTTGAATATTGCTTACATTACAATAATCTTTCTAAGTATTAAGTTGGGATAACTTTGTTGCAAAGGTGCATTTTTAATTTCTTGAACTTTTCTTTTAATGAGGTGCTACTCACAGACACAACCCTTTATCCCTAGAAATCCAGATCTTTGTCAAACCTGGCTAAATCACACCTATTTCACCGATTGCAACTGTAAAAGGTGAATGAATTCAGATATAATCAGCCACATCAGTTTATAGGGATTTTGAATCAACACAAAACTACTTCATTTTGTCACAAATTATTTTGAAGTTGATGCCG
The DNA here is from genome assembly GCF_021869965.1 of Rhincodon typus. Classification (NCBI taxonomy): domain Eukaryota; kingdom Metazoa; phylum Chordata; class Chondrichthyes; order Orectolobiformes; family Rhincodontidae; genus Rhincodon; species Rhincodon typus. Next base: position 87,714,272 of record NC_063332.1, on the reverse strand, counting down.
AATTCTCGACAGCCGAACCTCAGGAGCTCATTATTTAAAAAAAGTATGTTCCAGCATGAATTGTACTTATTCTGGTGTGTTATTTAGCTGTAGACTGAACACATAATTGCATGCAATCTTATGCTTCATACAGATGAAGAGTTTCATCTTTGAAAAATACATCATCTTTTTGTGCCTTTTTATTCCGCTTATATCTGAGTGGTGTAGAAAGTAGCACTTAATAATCATGCAGTTTTAATGATTCTTTGGGTTGTGTTTGATACAAAACTATAACAGTGGTTGATGAATGTTATCAAGTGCACATTCAAGTGGTCGATTGATCCATCATTAATGACCAAAAATAAGAACAAATTTTCATAAATGATTGCCTTATAAACCTGATTAGCCTTCTTCTCAGGAGTGTATCCGTGGATTTGTTCATATAGAATATCTAGCCTGCAAAAGAAAATGGCATGACTCTGATATAATTGATCAGTCTGTTTCAGTCTCTTTATGAAAAAGCTAATGCTATCCGTTTTATTCCAGGCATCCCTTTCACTACAATATGGAAATGTGAATCCTCCTACATATCATTTGCATTTGAGAACATCACCATTAATGGCACCAACATTTGGCATCTTTCCATCAGTAAAAATAGAAAAGTTTCCTCCAAGGGTGAAACAAGCTGCATTAAAGCAAAAGAGCATTTCTCTTTACAATTCTTAGTTAGCATTTTCAGCAGTTAACACTGCCGCTTCACAGTGCCGGGGTTGCAGGTTCGATTCCAGCCTCGGCAACTATCTGTGTGGAGTTTGCACGTTCTCCTCGTGTCTGTGTGGGTTTCCCCAGGTGCTCCAGTTCCTCCCACGTCAAAAGATATGCAGGTTTGGTGGATTGTCGAGGCTAAATTGCCCATAGTGTCCAAGAACGTGCAAGCTAGTTGGATTAGCCATGGGAAATGCAGGGTTACAGGGACAGGGCAGGTGCTCCGAAGATGCATTTCAGAAGTTCACTGTGGACTCAATGGGCCGAATGGCCTGCTTCCACACTGTAGGGATTCTATGATTTTGAAATGTTAGGAGCTCAAGAAAGCAATTAGGGTAATTCATTCAAGAAATTAGGAAACCAAAAAGGGGGCATGAGAAAATGCTGACAGGCAAGAATAGGGAGAATCCCAATATATTTTACAAATATATCAAAAGAAGAGAATAACCAGGAATATATTAGGGACCAAGGGGGCAAGCTGTGCATGAAAGCCGAGTACATTGGTAGATTTTTTAACGAGTACTTCACATCTGTCTTTACTCGGGAAAAGGACAATACAAGTGCAAACTTCAAAAAGGTCGACTATGAAGTGCCTGAGCAGATTGATACAGGAAGTGAGGAGGTACTGGAGATTTTGGTGGATTAAAAGTGGACAAGACCCAAGGTCTAGATGAATTATATCCCAGGCTGTTGCAGGAGATAAGGGAGGTAATTACAGATGTCCTGACTCAAATTTTTAAATTGTCTCTGGCCACAGGGGAGGTGCCAAAAAACTGGAGGATACTATTGTGTTTCCACTTTACAAGAAAAGTGGTAGAGATAGTCCAGAGAATTATAGGTCAGAGAGTCTAATGTGAGTGATTGTGAAACTAAGGGGGAAAATAGTGAAGGAGAAAAAGACCTTCATTTAAATAGCATGGCTTTGACAGAGGGAGTCATGCTTAACAAATCTAGTCAAATTTACTGAGGAGATGACCAAATATTTGAATGAGGTTAGGACAGTTGATGTAGTTTATATGAATTTCAGCAAGGCCTTTGACAAGATTCCTCATGTAAAACTTATAAAGAATGTGAAAGCTTATGTGATCCAGGCTAACTTGGCTTCAAAATCAACTGAGTGAAAAGGAGACAGAGGGTGGTGGTAGAAGACTGTTTGTGTGGCTGGAGCCCAGTGTTCAGTGGCATACCACAGGAATTAATGTTGGGTCCCTTACTGGTTATAATATTCAGACATGATGTTGAATGTAATGTGGGGGGATTATAAGTAAATTTTTGGATGATGCAAAGATTGTCTGGTTGTTTGACAGTGAGGTAGAAAGTGTCAGGTTACAGGAGGATATAAACAGATTGCCAGGTGGGCTGATCAGTGACAGATGGAATTTAACATTCATAAATGTGATGTGATGCAAATTGGAAAAGGAAACAAGACAAGGCAGTAATCAATGGATGGCAAGACACTAGGAAGCTCAAAGGAATCTGTGGTGCTGAGAACAGATCCCTGAAGCTGGCAGGACAGGTCAATAGGAGAATTAAGAAGGCACATGGGATGCTTGCTTTTATCAGTTGTGGCTTAGAGTACAAGAGCAGCGAGGTAATATTGGAGCTGTACAGAATTTTGGTTGGGCCACAGCTGGAGTACTGTGTGAACTTCTGGTCACCACAGTATAGGAAAGATGTGATTGCACAGGAGGGGTACAGAGGGAATTCATGAAGATGCTAACTGGGATGGAAAATTTTAGCTAAGAAGAGAGGCTGGATAAACTCAAGCTGTTTTCTTTGGAAAAGAGAGGTTTATTTTGGGGGGGCGATCTTGATAGATGTGTATAAGATTATGAGGGGTTCAGACAGGATGAAGAGAAAGCAGCTGTTGTAGAGCATAATTTTAAAATGAAAGGCAGGAGGTTTCGAGTGGATTTGAGGAAAGGCTTTTTCACCCAGAGGGAGTGGGGGTCTAGAATGCACTGACTGAGATGGTTGTTGAAGTAGGAAACCTTGCAAACTTTAAAGAATACTTGGATGAGCACTTGAAGTATCATCACATTCAAGGCTATCAGTCTAATGAGGGAAAGTGGGACTAGTATGGTTGGCAGGTTTTGGCAGTACAGACTCGGTGAGCTGTAGGGCCTCTTCTGTTTCCTGATTCTATGATTCTATGGGTTTGGGAGATCCATATCAGAACTCTTCCTAGTCCTGTCCTGAAGAGAAGTAGTCACAGCTGTGATTTACACAAAGTCAGTTTGCTAATTAGGGGGTTGTGAGGTCAGGGTGAAAGTAGCCAAATAGTGCCCGAAGCTGAGGCATGCAAAGACAATTGTGGTCAGGTCCGCTCTGTGGGGGGAAACAAGGAAAGATACAGCTGAGATCAGCTCGTACAGATGTTGAGTCTTCAGAATCACCAAAAATAAAGCTCTACTTCCACCAGCAGCAACAGTTGTGTTCCCATAGATCAGGGTTCCTATAGAAAGGAAGACCACGAATTGAAAAGAGTGTCGTTGCACCAGCCCCTGAATGCCACCATAATGTAGGGCTTTGAATGCATGACCCCCATCATTGAAAGAGTGGTCACATCCATGGTGCGTCACATACGACAACATTCAAATGCATGAGAAGTAATGAAAATTCACATAATAATCTGTGGTTTTGACTGGTCAGCGGCCCTGATGGTGCAGATATATTTGTAGGGGTTCCCAACTGCACCATTACAGATACTTCTCTCCAGCCAACCAGTTTCTCAGCCTAGATATGAGGCACTCAGCAAGGGGGTTGAGAGTGCCACTCTTGATGTGGAGCCATCATCATTGACTACCATGCCCCCTCTGACTGAGAGACCATCTGTGCCACAGATATAGTGTTGCAACCTCTGGAGATAGACACCCCCCCCCCCAACCCTCGAATCCCTCATACCCACTATCACCTCGCACCTCCCCCCAGCACCTCCCCAATGAGAACGACCACCTCATGTACCTCAGCCACAAGCAGAGATAAGAGAACAGACTATCTCCACCCTTCTCCGAGGTTACAAGCGAAACACTACATGAAGATGACCAAGAACTGAAGCCTCTACATCTGAATGGGTCATTGATATCTGCCTCACCTATCAATGTATGCTTTTTCACTTTTGGACACAACACGGAAGTTCACAAATGAAACCAAATGTGTGAGCTGCCATGCTTTAATAGCAGGACTGGAAAAGAGAAAAGAACTGGGTGAGGCAAGAAAAGATCTTTGAAAAAGGTCAGTGAAACTTCTGGATGGATAAGCATCACTCCCTGGCAGTAAGATTGGCTCTATTTCAGACTGTGTCTTTAATGAAAGTGCTCTCACTGGGAGCTCAAACTGAGTTGCAGAATATGTTATCCTCTTGGGTTAGAAAGGCTCAATGGAAGCATACCTGGATCAAATGATACCTGATGTTGAAGGCATCTTGATGCATCAGTAGAATCTAGGATTAATTGGTCTCATGCTGAAACTGACTTGTTTTTTCCGAGGACCAGCCTCTTGGGGCCCGAGCAGCATTGGTAGTCGTTGGATGGTGCTGTTCATTTTTAGTGCTCTCCAGCCTCCACTCTCAATCTTATCAGGACCTGCCCTCAATTAGAATGTTCAGTGGATGGTTTTGGTGATTGTTGGCTCCTTATCACATAAGCTATTTTTTCTGCATGAGTGAGGGAAATAGCTTCAGCATTGCTCCCGCAACTCTCTGAACTTCATTATCATTGATTGCACCATAAGCGTGGTATTATAGGAATTTCTTGAAATCCTCAGCCAAGGTAAAGATAAAATATAGCTGTGCATTCCTTGTATGGGTGGAGCTTTTTAAAAATTCCTTTCAATAGTGTTTGTCAGTTATGATTAACTTATTTTGAGATGATCTCTTTGAAAATACCCAGACCTATAAATTCTAACAAAGGCTCCTGTCAGAAGCATGAGCCTAACTTTCTCCTTCAGTTTCTACTTGGTGTACTGTTCATTTCTATGTTCCCTATTTAGATGGCATCTATGCAGCATTTGTGGGATTTTCCATCACTTTCTACAAATTCTTTATCAATTTAAGAAACTGTCTCAGCTTTTCTTTGGAGTTCCTGTCAATGACAGTATGAGGAATCATATTTCAGACATTAGTGTCTGGAAGAAGTTATTATTCAAAAAAGAACAATTGAAATAAACAAGAAGCAAGATTCCTGCTTTGGTATTTCACATAGAATGACAACATTGGATTAAACTATTTGGTCCACATTGATATTTACCATCCATAATCCTGGGTAATCGCCAATCTCAATTTTGCCCCTTTCTTTCAACAATCCAACAAATCTATTCTTAAAGTTAGTGTACACTGTCCATCAATAGTCAAAACTCATGTGCGCATTCTACAGCCTCACATTTTGGATTTTAACCTGCATTTTCCACATTCTGCCATTTTAGGCCAATTGTTTTTTGCTTTTTCTCTTGACGTGTTGATACTGCAGTTCAATTAGGGGCAAAGGCATGACCTTGACATGCCATAAATTAGCAGCAAAATTTTAGATCGTCTCCTCTGTGGAGATTAAGGACCTAGAGACAGTCCAGAGTCACATGCATGTACAGTACTTCCCAGTGATTTCAAATTGTCAATGGGCAGATATATGCTGCCTGGACCCTGTGTGGATGTCTCTGAGCTTACCCAGAAATTTACTCTAGGATATTTATGCCTGTTAATCACAGGCATAAGACCTAGGTTAAAAATATTTGACAACAGAAATTCCATCAGGAAGATCTGAAAATGTTTTTTAAAATAAAGTTGCCGAACAACTAAAATTCCACTCACCCATTGATATTCTCCAGTTACCACTCTCCTCAAATTCACTCTTTACACAGCCCTTTCACCCATTCCACCACAGTGTACCCCCACACCAATCCTCCCAAACCATCCAACACTCTCACCATCCCACTTGGCTAAGGCCCTTGTCCTTGTTAATTACAAAAGAAATTCATTCTGTAATAGACATAGCACTGTACTCTGAGTTCTAATGCATTTTGGAGCAATGGTGTACACTTATTATCCATTGGCTAAATATAATAATTAAAACTGTATCAGTGTACCCAGAGACCGAATGCACTTCTCCACTTCTTTCATCAAAAAGCTTTTTAAAATTTAATTCAAACCTTTTCTACATTTACTGACATTAAAACATAGGTTGTGCAGACTCAGGAAAGCATCTACAATTCTCTAAAATATTAAAAGCTTCTTAAAAAAATGACAGAAACATTACGAAAAACCTGCTGGACCTCAAGGAGTATTCTGTCCCTGATATTATCAAGGGAGAGAAGGCCATGACATAACTCCTCTTTGCAAGTATTCCTCGTGACTTTGTAAATGCTGAATCCCAGGGTTAAGATCGGATGACCCTCAGCATCAGCAACAGAAGTTTCCAAACATCTGAAGTTTCAATCATGGTCAATGGTTTGACAATAATGCTGACTGAAAGATCTGGGTCACTGTGATGTGTATGACACCTATATGGCTTAGTGTGGATAAGCCAACAATAAAGGAAAATAAGCTTACCAACATGCAGTCAAATTAAGGAAGCCCCCTCAAAATAAGTAACATTGAAGAGCCAACATAATGGATTCCAACTTGGAATTTGAATTTTAATCATTTAGCTAAAGGAGAATTGAAAAGGCCATTGACATGAGTATCTTGTCTTACCATTACCCGGATCCAGACTGGTTTTGGAATTCAAAACTAGCTTTCAGCTGGAGCCCATTCACCTTGAGGAAAGTTTTTGACAAGCAATTTACAGCAGCAATGCAGTCTGACAAATAGATGAGAGTATTTACACCAGGCACCAGGTGAGTAAGGACAGATTTTTTTTTCCAAAAATGGACCATGGACCTTCAGCAGTATTTGTAATCTTTACGAGGCCAGAAAATCTTTGCCTCATGAATACACGCAGAAACAAATCCAAACCCCAGATGCATCGTTGACGGTAGTTACGAACTTCACAGATAAGTTAAAGACTCATTTGCAAACCATTTACACTATTGCATGTTTGAAATTTTGATGTATTATCTGTGTGGAGCTGGAAGGATGAAATAAAGTAACGTTGAGACATTTTTAAAAAAAATATTTTGAGTGATCTCTTTGGATTGCTGTTGATATTGTTGAACTGGTTTTGTGCTGGTCATTTAGGACAGCAGTTTTAAAATATTCCCAGTTTTTCACTGAAGATTTCTCCACTTGTGTTTCTCATTTTCATTTGTAACTTGTTGCAGTGTCACACATGTGAAATGAGCAACCAAGACAACTTGTGCATCAAAAATGACACATAGGAACAGTAGTCAGTTATGCAGCCTCACCTGGATGGTCTTAGCTCCAAGTATTTCATTTCCTTTCATTCACTCATGGGACATGGGCATCGCTGGCTGGGCCAGCATTTATTTCACCCATTCCCACTCATCCCTAGTTGCACTTGAGAAGATGGTGGTGAGCTACCTTCTTGAGCCACTACAGTCCACATGTGGAAATCGACCCACATTGTTGTTGAGAAAGGATTTGCAGGATTTTGTCACTGAAGGAATGGCAATCTTTTTCCAACACAGGGTGTTGAGTGGCTTGGCTTGGAACCTTTCTGAGCGGATGACCAGGACAGCATTGTGACTCAGTGGTAAGCACTGAACCAGGAACTCGCATTCCATTCTACCCTCATTTGACTGTCTGTGTGGAGTTTGCTCAATCTCCCTGTGTCTGCATGGGTGCTCCGGTTTCCTCCCACCATCCAAAGATGTGCAGGTTAGGTGGATTGGCTATGCCAAATTGCCCATAGTGTCCAGGAATGTACAGGCGAGGTGGATTAGTCATGGGAAATGCAGAGTTACAGGAATAGGGTATGGGGTGTGGGCCTGGATGGGCTGCTGTTAGAGGGTCAGTGTGGACTCACAGGGCCAAATGAACTGCTTCCACATTGTAAGTATTCTATGATTCTGTGACCTTGGTGCTACCATATGTAGCGAACCTTTCATACAAGATCTTGACAACTGTCTTTGTGGTATTGATGCACAGCTTTTTCGTTTCCATCCACTAAGAAACATAACCAACAGAAATAGGGTAAGACTATCTCCCAAGCATAAATTGGTGTGATCTCACTCATTCCCATGGTCTCTACAGGAATGTAAGAGAGATCAGTGGCTCTCCTGTTCTTCATGTCTGTGAATAACACATGGTTCACCATCAGCTATATAGGTCTGCATCTTCTTTGAGATCCCTAGCCAACATGTTGATTAGTGGCTCTAGTTCTACACTTTGTAATCCTCATGTATTTATGTATCTTTTTTCAGGGAAGCCGCTACAAAGAAGATGGAACTCTAAAGTGTACCGACAGCAAGAATGGCTGCCAGTTTTTAGTTTGTTCACTTGTAAAGGCCACATCTTTCTATTTCCATTATTTTTGAACTGCAGACTAAGAAAAAAAGGAAGATACTGCTTTAAACTAAGGAGACTGAGCAAAGAAATGGATGCAGTATAAAAATCAAACTTACTGACTCACAGTGCATGTTGTATATGATGTTGCATTTTCCTGGATCAAGGACAATAGAAGCAAACACCATGGAACTATTCAATTTTCATCTAAGGGACAACTGCTTGACACCAAATTCTGATTCACGCTGACGAGGTGATCATAGCTGCAAAGAGAAAGCATCAAAAAATTCTCTCTCTCTCTCTATCTCTCTCCCTCCCCTGTGTGCAGATGCTAAAAAGTCTCCAAGTAATAGCTACTGTCTTCCAATCACTGTTTTTTCTGCAAACCTACTGCTAAAGGATGAATGAAATGTTTGCAAAGACAGTGAAAAAAAAAAATTCTCAACCAGTGAATGTAAAAGAATAAAACTGGTGAAAGAGAAAGGAGCAAAGATTGATGCCGGGCAGATGCCGTATGTAATGCTGTAGATGTGTGAAGATGATATGCTGTAGTCTGATGTTCTAGTCTGGCTATGATTAGATAAGTATAAGTAACAAATCTGGACATGCCAAAATTGTTTACTTTGGCATTGTAGTCACTGTGATTATGTGCACAGAACAGTCCCAGAATAGCACATCAATGACTTAGAATCACCTGAAAACTTGCACCAAAATAGTGGAAAAAATACAGTCTAATGCTGATTTTCAATGTAAAAGCTCAAAGAAATTTATATTTATTTTAACTTCTTTAAGCTTTTACGTTGAACCTAAGAACAGCTCCTTTAATGTCCATACTATTACAAGTTGATTTGAGTGAGAGGATAGGGTAATTGAATTAAAATCAAGTAAACGCAAAGGGAGGAAACAGTTCCATAAGCTTGATGACTTGGCTTGTAGATGGATAATTTAAATGTCCCACTGAAATTAGCAGCCTCAGTGGCTCAAATTCCTGGGAGGAAATATCACCAACAATCTGTCCTGGTTCTTACACATCGACACTACAGTCATGAAAGCACATGAATGCCTTTACTTCCTCAGAAGGCTTAAGGAAATTCGGCATGCCCACAATGACTCTTACTAATTTTTAAAGATACACTATGGAAAGCATCCCATCCAGATGCAACACAGCTTGGTATGGCAACTGCTCTGCTCAAGACTGTAAGAAATTACAGAGCTGTGAATGCACAGCAGTCCATCTCACAAACCAGCCTTCCTTCCACTGACTCTGTCTACACTTCCTGCTGCCTCAGGAAAGCAGTCAACATAATCAAAGACCCTTCCTACTGTTATACTCTCTTCCATCTCCTTCCAACTGGCAGAAGATACAAAAGTTTGAAAACATGTAACAACAGATTTAAAAACAGCTTATTCCCCGCTGTTACTAGACTTATGAATGGATCTCTCATATATTAGAGTTTCTCTATACCTTCTCTGTTGCTGTAACACTATATTCTGCATTCTGTTCTATTGCTCTGATGTACTTAAGTAAGGTATGATTTGTCTGGATAGCATGCAAAACACTGTATCTCTGAAAATGTGACAGTAAATCAAATCAAATTAAATCAACTCAAAAAAAACCTACCCTTTGCTAGAGGAGACAGTCAACACAGCAAACAGGGGATACAATTAGCCAGTTCACTGGACCCACAAAGGTATCTGACTTCTTCCTCATTCGATAAAGTAATACAAATCTGTAGCTGTCTTTGACTCTGATTTGCAGTCATCGGAATGTGTCTTCATAAAAAAATTAAAATTAGTCGTTTATAGCTACTAATTTAAGAATTTTTCTACATAAAGCATGGTTTTGTAATGAAGGTCATAAATGCTGAAAGATCCCTTTATCAGCTAGTTCGAAGGGCCTAATGAATATTTTAAGCTGAGATCGAGGACAATCCCTTGACATCCCAAGATCAATCAACTGGCGTGGGACTTAATACTTAAGGATGTATATTTGGCCTTCTAAATTGAACTTCTGCACCTTAAATTCCAGGTGTGTGTTCATAGAGAGTCAATTTTGCCCTTAGGAATATAAATGGAAGAAGGGAGTGGCATCAGTAAATTGGAAGCATTCAAACTGCAACAAGAAGAAGCAAAACAAAGCATTTGAATAAACCAGACATAGTGAGAACTGCCGATGCTGGGGTCAGAGATAACATAGTGTGGAGCTGGAGGAACACAGCAGGCCAGGCAGCATCAGAGGAGCAGGAAAGTTGATGTTTCAGGTTGGGACCCTTCTTCAGAAATTGGGGAGGGGGAAGGGAGCTCAGAAATAAATAGAGAGAGGAGGGTTCAGGCTGGGGACGGTAGATGGGATGGTGATAGGTGAGTGCGGGTAGGGAGTGGTGGGGACTGGTCAGTGAGGTGGGAGGAGCGGATAGGTCGGAGAGAAGATGGACAGGTTGTGTCAGGTCAAGGAGGTGGGGATGAGAGGGAGGGGTGGTCATGGGATGAGGC
>NC_063332.1:87691304-87703139 GCF_021869965.1 Rhincodon typus | reverse complement strand
CTTGGCCTGCTGTGTTCATCCAGCTCTACAAGTTGTTATCACAAACAGATTCAAAACAAGGCCTCACACCTAACCTGCATTGTCTGTCCTAAAATGTCACCTCTTCTTTACATTGATAAAACTTTTACTTCTCCTAAGGCAGTGAATTGAAAGGAATTCAGAGATTTACATATACATATTAATCAATTAAAACCTTCTAACTGATTAAAGATTTAACAGCATCTTAGGCTTGTTTAGTACATCCTCAATAGTGGTGTGACCCTTTGATCTTTTACTCATAAATTCTGTGTCTGGTACTACCTCTCTCTCTAACACCTGAAGTAGGAGTAAGACTCCGAAAACATGTGTTTTAAATAAACCTATTGGACTATAACCTGGTGTTGTGTGATTTCTGACCTCATGCTAGAAATGCACCTCCTGCCATATTGGATAAGGATCTACTTTTGGTATTCAGGCACATGTTAGACATTTTTGAAACTTATATGAATATGTTCAATGATAGTAGGAACTGCAGATGCTGTAGAATCCGAGACAACAAGGTGTAGAGCTGGACGAACACAGCAGGCCAAGCAGCATCATAGGTAGAGCTGGATGAACACAGCAGGCCAAGCAGCATTAGAGCTGGACGAACACAGCAGCCCAAGCAGCCAACCTGATGAAGGGTCTAGGCCCGAAACGTCAGCCTTCCTGCTCCTATGATGCTGCTTGGCCTGCTGTGTTGGTCCAGCTCTACACCTTGTTGTCTCTTAATATATTCAGTCTTGTTTAATTTGGCAACCATTGGACCTGATGTGATAATTTCTCCTGCTGTATATATTATCCTATATTTCTGAGTAAATAATGTACCCCTTTATGAACATTTAAGCATTTCTGTTAAAGTAAATATGACTCAATTTTACCTTGATCAGTTGGATGAGAATGGGACAGTCATAGTTGTAAAATTAGAACTCTGCAATTAGCACCTGAATTTCATTCTAATCCTTCTGGCTTTAACTTTACCGAGGGTTACAACGATTATAATGCTGATCAAGTTACTTGTACACAATGCCACAATAATGTAGCAAAACACAATAGAAGCTATAAATATAATAAACACACAGCTTCCTAAATCTCATCTCAGGGACAATGCTGCTCTTTTCCCACTGGATCAACACAGAGGGGAGATGCTGGGAAGATGCTCTCAATGATGAAGCAACTAAAGTCTCTACTTGCAGCAGAAAATGTTTTAAATTCCTACAATTTCAGGTGACACATCAATCAGATGGATTCTGTTTGTCCAAGAAGTTTAACTGTAATTTGAAGGCTGGCACTGGTGAATAAGGGAGTCTTAAATCTCTTCATAAAAATGTAATCTTGTTTTCGTCTGACATTTAACTGAAATCTACTGTCTGAATTCCAAATTTCACAGCTGTAAATAGGACTTTCAAGGTTTCCCTTGGAAGACTAGTACATGTTAGATAATTAAAGAAAACCGCTGAAAATGATTTTTTCTGCAACTGGTGTCAACTAGCTCACAGGTTGTCTTTTGGCACAGTTGTAGCATCCCTACCTCTGGTCCAGAAGCCCCAGATTCAAGTTTAATCGGCTCCAGAGATGTGCAATGATATCTCTGAACAGGTTGAATAGAAATATCGATCAGCTAGCTGGTGCTGGTGGTGCTATGCATTAGTGGGCTAAATTCCCCGTCTAGTAAGCAAGAGAACCCGAGTTTGAATTTCAGTGATATTTTTCTTCCAAGCAAGCTTTTTAATGAAGCCGATGGTGAAATTAGCCATGTAACCATGTTCAGTTTACAGCAAAATTCTAATCACTGTCTGCTAGCTCATCGGGCTCAGTGATGCAGTTGATAGTGTCCCTACCTCTGGACCAGGAAACCAAGTTTCAATTCCCAGTGATGTGTAATAACATAAATGAGCTAGTTTTTTTTTAAGTTCACTTTTGTGGGATGTGGGCATTGCTGGCCAGCCAGCATTTGTTGCCTGTCCCTAGCTGCCCTTGAGAAGGTGGTGGTGAGCTGCCTTCTTGAACCGCTGCAGTCCACCTGCTCTGGGTTGACCCACAATGCCATTAGGGAGGGAATTCCAGGATTTTGACCCAGCAATTGTTGATTAGGAAGCTATCTACAGTGCCCCATTAGGAGCTGTTTAACCTGTTAATGTTTGTTACTTGAACGGTGTAGCGGTGGTGTTAATGGGTCGTAATGCAAAACTCAGGCTATTGTTTAATGGTTCTTGTGATGCAGTGATAGTATGACAAGACTTTGATTCAGTTGGGATAATATTCACTGGAGTTCAGGAGAATAAGGGGAAGATCTCATAGAAGCTTATAAAATTCTAACAAGACTAGACAGGGTAGAGGCAGGAAGGATGTTCCAGATTACTGAGGACGACAGAACCAATGATCACAGTGCATGGATATAGAGTAAATCATTTAGGAAAATAAGCAGAAATTTCTTCACTCAGACGATGGTGAGTCAATGAAATTCACAATCACAGAAAGCAGTTGAGGTCAAAACATTGTATGATTTCAAGAAGGAGCTGGATATAGCACATGGGGCTAAAGTGATAAAAAGATATGGACAAAAATTGGGAACAGGCTATTGAGTTGGATGATTAGCCATGATCATAATCAATGGTGGAGCAGGCTCAAAGGGCCAAATGGCCAACTCCTGCTCCTATTTTCTCGGTTTCTATGTTTCTCCAGAAGTTGGTATTTGGAGACTTGCTTTACCTAACAACGTAGATCCTAGTTGCAGGAGACAATTCCCAAGTTTTTGTATAATAGCAAACTTGGAGAATTGTAAATTGCTTGGAAGAAAGATATCACTCCAAAAAGGTATGGACAAATTGGTGGAGATGATTAGTATTAGTAAAAACATGGACAGACAACACAAAACAAAGGGCACTATTCTGAATGATACGCTGGAGCAGAGAAACTTGTGTGTCTATGTATGTAAGTCATTAAAGATGGCAAGACATTTAGACAGTTGTTGATAAAGTATACTGTATTTTAAGCTTCATTAGTAAAGCCATAGAATACAAGAACAGGAAGTCATGATGAACATATAGAGGATACTGGATGGAAGTCAACTGGAGTATTATGTACAGATCTGGATGTTGCACGATAGGAAGGGTGTGAATGCAGATGAAGAGTACAGAAGAAGCTTATAAGAGTGCTTCCAAGGATGAGGCACTTCAGTTATGATTGCAGAAGTTGGAACTGTTTCTCTTGGAGAAGAGATTTGATAGAAGGTTTCAAAATTGTGAGTAGTCTAGATTCAGATAATTGTTCTTACTCATAAATGGACTGAGGACAAAAGGACAATTTAAAGTATTTTACAAAAGAAGCAAATGCAATGTGACAAATCTTTCTTCAGTGAATTGTTAGAGTGTACAATGCATTGTCTGGAGGAGTGTTGGAGGCAGTTTCAATTGAGCATTCATGAGGGATGATTATTTCAATAAAAATATTGCACAGCGTTATGGGATAAATTCCTACTTTAGAAATAAAACCAGTCTGATTTCAAACCAAAACACAAACAGATTCTAAACAAGGCCTCACACCTAACATGCATTGTCTGACCTAAATGTCACCTCTTCTCTACACAGATAAAACCTTCAGTTCTCTCAGGGCAGTGACTTGAAAGGAATTTAGGGATTTACATATACATATTAATCAATTAAAACCTTCCAACTGATTAGAGATTTAACAGCATCTCAGGTTTGTTTAATACATCCTCATCAGCTTTGTGACCCTTTAATTTTTTACTTGTAAATTTTGTGTCTGATATCACCTCACGAACACCTGAAGAAGGGGCGAGGCTTCGAAAGCTTGTGTTTTCAAATAAACCTGTTGGGTTATAGTCTGGTGTCATGTAATTTCTGATATTGATCAGAGCCAGGGATGATGGGCCGAAATGTTTCCTTCTGCACCATTACAATTGTGTGAAGCACTTGCATTTACTGCAGCTACATATATTAATACCCAGGTTGCTGTTCTTTGCAGACAGATGGAACACTCTGCCAATAAAATACGTGACAGCTATTCTCTGGTTCACTTCTCAGGGCAATGCCTGACCCATCCAAGGTTTAAAACTTAAAGCTTGGCAGCTAACTATATCATTTTCTAACTAGTACGTTCTCTATGGAAATACAAATCAGTCAACACGTCAACCAACTAGCACCTCTCTTCTTGAACAGTTGTCTTCCCTTTACACTGGTATTTCATTCAAATTGTCCTGATGAGTGCAAGACAAAAATTTGACAAAGTGTCCCTTTGTCTGCAATCTCGCAAATATTACTTGCTGCCTTGGCTGCCATATTGACCTGTCATGAGGAAAAAAAATGAATTAGTGTCATAAGACACAGCATGGATAGCCAATAGCCTTGATGCATTTGAGTTGAGGACTGTGAGATCCTAGAGGTCCCTAGTAGATCCCTAGAAGTACCCAGTTGCTTAGAAACTTAATGCATTTATTACCTTGATTGCTACCAGGATAAAATAACTGCGCACTCCTTCAGGTCATGATTTCTGTTCCAGTTGATGGTATCATTCTGTAATGGTACACTGTGTAATTGTAATGCATGTTCCTCACCTTGAGGAAATGGCTTTGAGAATGATAATCTCTGGGTATCCTGTACCTCTGGCATTTTCTAACAGGACTATCAGCTGCGACTTCTTGTTCTGGATGTTGTATGGCAGCCGGTGAAGGTCATGGTTCGAATGAACCTGTGTGGGAATGTCAAAGATTCTTAATGTGAGCAATCAGCACTTACATCATCAGCAATTTATTTAACATTATCCTCTAAGGGGGACATGAAAGACTGTGTCAGGCAAGGGGTACGGAATGCCTACACATACGTTATTGAAATAGTGATGTGATTCCAATGTCTGCAGCATAATCAGTGACAGACAAATGCAGTAGAAAATTCTAAGTGTGGCAAGATGACTGAAAGCTTACCCCCCAACCCTTACTTCACGTCACAGAAGGAAGGGACCATTGCATATAAAAGCATGGTGAAGTAGTTGCAGTTCAATATGAGAGAAAATCCACTTTGTGATCCTTAGATTATCCTTGAATTGTTGTAAATGGGTGACTCTTTAATCATTGACTGTGATTATTTCTGCTTCAGAGAATACTATAAAATATTCTAATGACTAATAGCATGGCCAAGATTGTTTGTGATCAGGATTTGAATCCTGTGTTGTTTTGGACACTGCATGCCTTTCACATAAGGGATACTTGCTTGCAAATGACTTTATTGTCTGCTACAAAAGTGTCTGATTAATGTGATTACCCCTTGAATAGTCTCTCATTGCTCACAAATAGAATCTGTGAGTTTGTAAAGAAAGAAAACACTCCACCCACTCCAAGTGTGATCACAGCTATTTCTCAATTCCAATGCATGTTAGAGATTCTGATGAGAAAGCAATACAGGTTTGTTTGGCACAGTGTATCATAGGCTCAGTTTGATAATCTAGGGTTACCCCAAAACCTTTTTTATTGCTTTGCTCTCATTGTTGACCTCATCAGTTCTGAGCTTCCACATGTGTCCTTCCTACTCTATTTTATGTTTGTCTCTGAAAATTACCCCACACCTTAGCCATGACAATCGTTGTGCTGCAATGCCCCTTCAACCCATTGATAATCCCTCACCTCCTGCAATAACCCATGTCCTCCAATGCAATATTGTCTCCTGCCCTTGCATGTTGTGCTGCCTGCCTTAACAATTATTGGTCCCTCTTCATCCCACCATATTTGCCACCAATACTTAGAAATGACTTCCACAACTTCCACAACAGTGGAGTCTAATAAACTGCCTAGATTGTCAGTGAGCAGACACCCAGGAATGACTGTGGTCCACCCTTTGACTGACTTGGAAGTACAGCCCCAAATGACCAGACTTCTGATTGAACTATGTTTAACTCCCCAACTGACTTGCTGCTAATCCCTAGGCCGGTTGTGCTGCATCTGCAGGACTGACTGTGGCCCATTCCCTGGACTGCAGTGATATGGAACATGACCAACCCAAGCAGCCAAATAACCATGTCTAAGCCCTTGGACTGAAATGGGGCAATTATCTCCCTGACTGTGGAGACACCCTCTAAATGACAATTGACTAAGGACTACACCACTGAAATTGAGATTTGACTGATGCACGTTCAGTGTTTGCTGTGTAACCTGCTAAGAAACTCTGTGGGCCTAAAGTAACATAATGCCATACAGCAACATTTCCACCCCTTAACTGATTACTGCTAACAACCACAACAAGCTCATTGGTTTTGACGGTGCTGAACAGTAAGACAAGGCAGTAATGAAGATTTGTGCTCAAGAACTTGCCACTGTCCTAGCCAACTTATTTTAGTACAGTTACAACACTGGAGGCTATCTGACAATGTAGACAACTGACCAGGTATGTCTTGTACTCAAAAAAGCAAGACAAATCCAACCCAGCCAATTACCAACCTATCAATGTACTCTCAATCATCAGTAAAGTGATGGAAGGTATCATCAACAGTGCTATCAAGCAGCAATTGCTCAGTAATAACCTGCTCAGTGAAGCCCAGTTTGGGTTCCGCCAGGGCCACTCAGCTCCTGATCTCATTACAACCTGAAGGGTCTAGGCCAGAAACGTCAGCCTTCCTGCTCCTCTGATGCTGCTTGGCCTGCTCTGTTCATCCAGCTCTACACCTTGTTATCTCATCATCTTGATGGACTTGATACACAAGTTGGTCTTTTCTTGTCTCAGTTTAACATATTTACTTTTCATTGGCAGCTTCTTTTAATATCAAATGGCCTTCATTATTGCTTAACAGCTATTCCTAACTTCTCATCAATTACAAAATGCTCTGATATATCTTGGGTTCAAAGTAGAAAAAAACTCATGTCTCCAAATTTAACACTATCATTGTTTTGCCCACTCATTTAATCAATGCCACTTTTAAAAAAATTCTGCTCCCATATGGACTATTTGTTGTGTCACTTAATTTAATGATCAAACACTTAGTCTTCTGATTCTGTGAAATAATATAGCCATATCTTTTTTAGTTATAAAATAACTACCAGTACTGCATCTCAACTGGCTTACAGCAGCATGAATGCATGTTACCATTGTTGGTTATTATTAGTTAATGTTATTAGCTTGTAAACATTGCCTTATCCTTTCATGTTCTGTGCAGAGCAGCAGCCCAGGGTACTAAGTTTGATTCTGTAAGAAAAGTAAGTTCTCCTCAGTGAACTGGATATTGAATATTCCTTGCACAAAAGCCCTCGGCCAGAGATACACTCTAAACAATGCCAAATCCATTGAAGGAGAGAAAACAGTGATACTTGGAAATGAATGGACTGGTCATGCTGAAGTACTGTTCTGAGATCTACAAAACAAGTCAGACCAGAATGTGTCATTTGCAAGTTTTACTAGTTTTTCCTTCGAGCATTGGCCATTAATTCCTGAACACCATTGCTTCATTCTGGATGTATTTAGGGCCCAGGTTTGGACTGAGGTTGGCGAATAGTTCACACACCATGTCCATGATCATATTTTGAAAGTCTGTTTCAGTTGTAGCGTCCACTAAATTGGAGGCATGTGTTTGGATATTTTGTGCTTGGAAAACAGGCAGAGAACATCATTTCTCTGCTTTCTTTTTGAAGGATATTAAGTGCATATTCCTGTGGGACACTATCCTCAGACATGGATGCCAACATGGCATTTTTTCCTGTTCCTAGCTGCTGTGCATTTGCGACATGAGAAATATTGCAAATTAATCTTGCTGTCCATTGTGATTTGTAATGTGCACTTCATGTTATCCGTTTGTTCTTCAAATGTTACAGGTTTTCCTATTAGCCCTTTCCAAACATTTTTGTATTGAAGGTTGAAGAAATGTTGCTACTGGCTGTCAGGTGGCAAACCCTGTGCAATAGGACCATAGAAATTCTATCAAATTGCAGAGATGTTTTTTCCTCTCCATGGACCAGCTGTGCAGTTTCAATTTTCAATGTATTTGAACAATGATAGGCTCTCAATAGAATTTATTAACTATTGTGTTTTGACTTAACTGTAGACCAGCATGTGCTGTAACCCTAACAGCGTTGAAGTCTGTTGCCAATGAGTAAGGTTACATTCTGCTTCAAGGTCATTCTGCAACATTGAGCAAGTACTGTAAGAAACAAGCAATTACAAATCTTGGATATGTAGAAAATAAAGTACTTGGTTATACACAGCAAGTCACAGGCAGGGAATAGAGGGATACAGATCATGTGCAGGCAGATGGGATTAGTTTACGAGCCTGAACTACCCCCTATTACTCTTACTGAGGAACTTTGGCAAACAAAGTGATAAATCTGAGTAAAAACATTTACTGAATTGCTCTTATCCTTGAGCCCTTCCAGAGTTTCAAATGCTCTGAAAAGCATAACACTCTAGCTCCAATTTGAATCTATTACTTAATCGCTTGAATATCTCACCTTTCTCTGTCTTCTCAGCTTTCTTTCAAAATAATTTTTCTGCATTGCCCTCCCAAATCAATAACGTTTTATGACGTACATGGTGCAGTTGATGTAGTTTACATGGATTTCAGTAAATTCTTTGACAAGATCCCACATGGGTGACTGATAAAGAACAAAAAAACAAATGGGATTGAGGGTAACTTAGCATGTTGGATCCAAAATTGGCTTAGTAGCAGGAGACAGAGGGTGGTAGTTGAAGGCTGTTTGTGTGATTGGAGGCCTGCATGCCCCAGGGATCAGTGCTACTTTCCTTACTGTTTGTGATATATATTGATTATTTCAAATGAAATGTTGGGGGAGGGGGAGGGGGAATGATATGTAAATTTGTGAATGACATGGAATATGGCCAGGTGGTTAGCAGTGAGGAAGAAGGTCTTAGATTTTAGCAGGATATAGACAGGTTGGTCAGATGGGCAGACTGATGGCAATTGGAATTTAATCCTGATAACTGTGAGCTGATGCACTTTGGAAGCAGTACAAGATAAGGAGTGCTCAACGAAAGTCAGGACACTAAGAAGCACAGAGGAACAGAAGGATCTTGGAGTGCTTATTCATGGCAACACACGTTATTAGGGGAGTTAAGAAAGTGTACAGGACACTTGTCTTTATTAGTCATGGCATAGATTGTAGGGACAGAGAAGCAATGGTGGAACTATACAGGATTTTATTTAGGCCACAGCTGCTGTACCGTCTGGTCACTACATTATAGGAAGAATGTGACTGCACTGAGGGGGGTGCAGAGGAGATTGCCGAGAATGTCGCCTCGGATGGACCAGTTTGGCTTTGGAGAGAGGCTGATAAGCTGGGGTTGGTTATTATAGAGCAGACAAGGCTGAAAGGGACTTGGTTGAGGTGGATAAGATTCCTAGGGGCGTGGAAAGGGTGAATAGAAACCAGCTGTTAAACTTAGATGAAGGGTCAATAGCAAGGGGCATATTTTAGGGTGAAAGGCAAGAGGTTCAGAGACGATTTGAGACAAAATATTTTCACCCAGAGGGTGGTGGGAAACCTCATAATCTTTAAAGAGTATTTGAATGAAAACTTGAAATGTCAAAACATTCAAGGTGATGGGCCAAACGCGGAAAGTGGGACTAGTTTGATTTAAAGTAGTTTTCGTCGATGCGGACTTAGTGGGCCAAAGACCCTCTTCTGCACTCTATGACTCTATGATTGGCAACACTTACCCCCTGTCAATCTCTGCAACAAATTTCTGTAACTCCAACTCCAATTCAATTAATTGTCTCTTCCCTCTAATTTTGCTGCACTCTTATCCTCAGTAAATTTCTCCCTCCTTCCAAATTCCTAAAAAACATTCATAGCCACCCCCACCCAGAAGTCTCATAATCTCTCAATCTTTTGTCAGTCCATTCTTATTAATTATAGAAAATTGATATCAGATCACTTCCTTCTATCAGTCACCATCAACATTCAACTTGCTCGCTCAGATCTTCTCTTGTGTTTGTCCATGGAAGAAAGTATCGACCAATTGATTTCAAATGAACGTACAAAATCTCAACAGTCTAGCCTTTGGCCTTCCATTCAGCACATCACTTCTGTGCTAACACCTCTGTATTTGATGTCATAATCTTTAACAAAAAATCATTATGTGAACTCACTTTGATCATTTGCCCTGTCTAGACTTCATCTCTACTCAGGTCTAAGAGATGCAGACTTGAAAAAATAGAATCAGTAATAGCATGATCATTGATCCTTAGTTCTACTAGTGTCACTTAGTTCCTGGCCTCGGTACATACATGGACAAAACAGCTGATTTTCAAAGAT
Organism: Rhincodon typus; assembly: GCF_021869965.1. Lineage (NCBI taxonomy): Eukaryota > Metazoa > Chordata > Chondrichthyes > Orectolobiformes > Rhincodontidae > Rhincodon > Rhincodon typus. The sequence continues at coordinate 87,692,851 of NC_063332.1, read as the reverse complement.
GACGGGAGAGTGACTGCCCTTGAAATCAAGGCAGCATTTGACTAACTATGGTATCAAGGGGCCTTGGCAAAACAGGAGCCAATGAGAATCAGGGGAAAACTGCCTCCATTGGTTTGGATTATACCTATCACAAAGGAAGATGGTTTCAGTCGTGGCAGGTCAGTCATCTCAGTTCCAGGACATCTCGGCAGAAGTTCCTCAGGGTAGTGTCCTAGGCTCCATCATCTTCAGTTCCATCATCAAATACAATCCCTCCATCATAAGGGACAGAAGCAGGGATGTTTGCTAATAATTGCACAATGTTCAACTCAGTTATGTTATCTCAGATCTTGAAGGACTTCATTTTCATATTACACAAAACCTGGTAGGATACAGACTTGGGCTGATAAGTGGCAAGTAAAATGTGCACCACACAAGTGCCAAACAATAACCTTTCTGCTCCTATGATGCTGCTTGGCCTGCTGTGTTCATCCAGCTCTGCACCTGGTTGTCTAAGAATCTAATCATTTCCCCTTCATGCTTAGTCGTATTAGTGGTGAAGTGCGTCAGTGGTAAAGGGAATGGATGTTGAAGATGGTGGATATCGTGCCAATTAAGTGAGCTGCTTTGTCCTGGGTGGTATCATGTTTCTTGAGTTTTGTCGGAGCTGCACTCGTCTAGGCAGGTGGGGTGTACTCCATCACACTCCTGACATGTACCTTGTGGACGGGCCTTGGAGAGCCAGGAGGTAACCACACTATTTACATGTCAGAAGTAGTTCAGTTTCTTGTAAATTGTGACCTGCTGGTGGGATGCTGATAGTGGGAGGTTCTGTGATGACAATGCATTCCCTATCAACGAATGATGGTGAGATCCTCTTTTGTTATTGATGGTCATTGCCTGACATTTTTGTGGCATGACTTTACTTTCCACTTGACAGCCCAACCCTGGATATTGTCCAGGTCTTGCTGCATCTGAACGTAGGTTGCTTCAATACCTGAGGAGTCACGACTAGTGCTAAACATTGAGCAATCATCGGTGAACACTCCCACTCTGACTATATTTGGAGGGAAGGTCATTGATGAAGCAGCTGAAGATGGTTTGCCCTAAGATACTACCTTGAGGAACTCCTACAGAGACGTCCTGGAGCTGAGATGGCCACAAAACCCAAAGTATCTTCCTTTGTGTTCAGTATGTTTCTAACTAGTTAACTTTTTTCCCCTGATTCTGACTATCTTCATGAATCCCTTTGAGCTTTGGTAAGGTTCTTTGGTGCTGTCAAGGGTCATCATTGTCTTCCCATCTCTGGATTTCAGATCTTTAGTCAATGTTTGAAAAGGGTAATGCTGCCAAATATTTTATAAGGGGCTCAACATTTCCCTGACAATTCTTCAGAACATATATCCACTACCATAACCTTTTTTTCCTTTGGCGTGAAAAATATTTCAAGAACGCTCCTGACTGAATCAAACACAAATGTGTCTTCAATGACAACAAGGTGCAGGGCTGGATGAACACAGCAGGCCAAGCAGCATCATAGGAGCAGAGAGCCTCTCTGCTCCTATGAT
>NC_063332.1:87679816-87690804 GCF_021869965.1 Rhincodon typus | reverse complement strand
AGCTCGATACCTTGTTATCTCAGATTCTCCAGCATCTGCAGTTCCTACTATCTCTGTCAATTAATCATGTCTGATTTTCATCTTTTTGTCCATTCTTCCCCTTTCATTGCATCTGTACTTAGTTAAAACCTGTAGTGTCTTGAATTATTCCACCTCTGACACATGTTGAATGACCTGAAACACTAACTCTGTTTCATGACAACAGAACATTCGGAAATCATAAATCATTAGACAGAGGCAGTGTTGATTTATGAAAAGCAAATCATGCTTTACAAAGCTATTTTTTTTTGAGGATATAACTAATAGAAAAGATTTCCAGAAAGGTTTTGATAAAATCCTTCACAAGAGGTTAGTTGGCAAATTAAAACACATGTGATGGAGTAATACATTGATATTGGATATAGAGTAGGTTGGCGAACAGGAAACAGACTGAGGGAATAAATGGATGCTTTTCTATGTAGCAGGCAGTGACTAATGGGATACCACAAGGATCAGTGCTTGGGTCTCAGCTTTTCATGATATATATATAAGTGACCTGGAGGAGGGAACCAAGTGCAGCATTTCTGAGTTTGTTGATGAGATGAATTTGGACAAGATTGTGATTTGTGTTGAGGATACGAGGAGGCTTCAAGTGATTTAAACAAATTGAGTATGTGGAAAAGCATATTGCAGATGCAGTATAAAATGTATAAATGTGAGGTTATACACTTCAGTGTGAAAAACAGAAAAGTATGATTTAAATGGTGATAGATTTGGAAGTGTGGAAGTGTGGATCTACAAAGGGATCTGGAAGGGGAAGTGTAGTGAGTAATTAGGAAGGCAAATGGCACATTGGCCTTCATTTGAAGAGAAGCTAAGTTCAGAAGCAAGAAGCAACTGTAGTTACACAGTGTCTTGGTGAGACTATAATAAGGCAATAGAATTGCATGCTGTTTGTTCACCCTACCTAAGAAAGGAGATATTTGGCATAGAGGAAGTGTAGTGTATGTTCATTAGGCAGACACGGGAGATGGCAGGCATGACCTATGAGGAGACATCTGTTAGAATGGGACTGTATTTACAAGAGGTTAGAATTATGAAAGAGAATTTGATTGAAAAATTCTAACAGGGCAAGACAGAATAGATGATGGGAGGATGTTTTCCTGTTTGGGGAGACTAGAACCAGGGAAAATAGTCTCAGGTTACAGAGTAGACCATTTAGGACTGAGATGAGAAAAGGGTTTTGAATGGTAACAAACCCATGGAATTCTCTACTACAGATGGCAATGAAGGCCAATACTGAACATATTCAAGAAAGTTATGCCTGATTTTTTAGATTTCAAGGACATTGAAAGGCATGAGGAGAAAGCAAGATATGACATTGAGATAGATGATCAGTCATGATTATATTGAATGGCAGAGTAGGCCTGAATACCAAATGGCCTACTCCTGATCCAAGTTTTGATATTTCTTTCTCAGCAGATGCTGCCTAACTTGCTCAGTATTGGCAGTATTTTCTATTAATAATCTAATTCACAAGTGTATAATGTGCAATATTCTGTAGGCATGGGTGTTTACCACCATGGAGTGTTTTCACACCAAGAATTCACTTTAAGTGCGAAGGTCAAATTTTAATTGATGGAAAGTTTTGTAGAATTCACTTATCTCCAAGATAAAAATTCCCGATATGATTCAGTACTTTAAGTTCATGGTACAATCTGCCTGTATAGCATGCAAAACAACCCTTTTCACTGTATCTCAGAATGTGACAACAATAAATCAATCAATCAAGTATGAAATGTAAGTAATTTTTGAATCAGATGTGATATTAGCATTACAATATAAATTCTGAATTCACAGTATACTGAATTGGTAAAGCGTTCAATTTTTCAGCTTTCTGGCTTTTAACCTGAAATCACGGTATGAACACAACATTCCGAGATGTGCAGCGGAGTAAGACTCCTCATCTGGATTTTGTCCACTCCACCCATTTCCTTTCTTTTTTTTCTCTTTTGTGTTTTTTTTTCCTTCTTTCTTCTCGGCAATGTCCTGAACTCCCAGCCTAAGCATGGATTCGGACTCTCAGCCCTAGCGCAGACCGGCATGGAGTCCTCTCAGCCCGTTGTGATGGTCTCCCAGCCCAGCGTGGCAGTCTCTCAGCCTGGCGTGGTGGTCTTTCAGCTTGGTGTGGCACCCTCTTGATCCAGTGTGTTGGTTTCTTGGCAGACCAGCATGGTGGTCTCTCAACGTCCCAGGTAGATGTCTCCCAGCCGGGTGTGGCAGTCTTTTGGCCCAGCGTGGACTTCCAGCCTCGAGGTGATTCCAGAGCGGTCTCCCGGCCTTGAGATCCTCAAGGTGAAGCCCTGGAGTCAAGGCCCAGAGTGGACTAGAGGCTATGTGCCAGCGTAGACAAGGTTGGAATGGCTGTAATTTTAAGCTGTTTATTTCTTTATTTTCCTGATTTATTCCTATGATCTGTAATGTTGGACATTTATTCCTTTACTTTTCTAATTCTCTTTTCCCTTAGAATTTTTACTTAAGAATTTGTACCTAGGTACCTTTGTATCTAAGATGGTGCCATAAGTGGCTACTTGTAAACTTTTCACTGTACTCATTTCAGTACATGTGACAATAAAGCCAATTCTAATTCTAAATAGGAAACTGTCCCTAATACAGTTTTAATTTATACCCCGAGTTAGAAAAACTACAGAGAGCCTGATGTGATAAATGGAGAATTTTCACATTGGTTCCACAAGAGATGTTCTTGTCAGACTGTCATGGATATTTTCATTGATCACCCTACTCTTTGCTGGAATGGTGCAGTTTGTGTGAAAGATTCGTTATTGGACAGGAAACATAGAATAAGGATAACCAACTCACTTTGAAGTTGACTGCAATAAGTGAAAGTTTCAGTTTTGGAGACTCAGCTATTTACAATCCAAATTAATGAATTAGCCTGTAGGTGTCATTTTCCTTCTGGTGTCAGGAAACACACATCAGGATTATTTCAGTGCCTTGATCCTGCCCCCCAAGGGAAGTTGTTAAAGTCACCTGTTTACACTTTAAAATTCATTTCTGGGATGTCGGCTTTGCTGGCTGGGTCAGCATTTATTGCCCATTCCCCTTGGGAAAGTGGTGGCAAGATTCCTAGTTTCTGATCTGTTCTTGTAGCCACAGTATTTAAATGATCAGTCCAAGTCAGCTTCTGCTCAATATTAACAAGCAGAATATTGATTGTGGGGGATTCAGTATTAACAATTCCATTGAATGTTGAGGAGTCATGGTTAGATTTCATCTTGATCTGGGGGCTCTTAGAGAGTTGGTATGGGCAGGAATTAGTGGACATGGGGATAGTGTGGCAACGCTCATTGTGCTGAGCACCTGTCAGCACTGATACATGCAACTTCTTACATCAACAAACTATCGACATTGTTCATCGATTCCTGCAGTGCATGATCACTTTCTGTTTTGCCCTTTGTAGGACAAATGGGTTCACAATGCCCACTCAAAAATAAACTCCTTCAGGCGATATTTTCACCATGGAGATCAGGGTTTCTGACTGTGGGCAGATCAGGGAAGGAGAGACAAGCATTCTTGGTAGAGTAGAAACTGGAATACTTAGATGAAAGGATAAAAATAACATACCAGCCCATTTAATAACATGCCAAAGGCTCAGCTGCATTTAGAAGATTCAGCCTTGCAAGGCTTTTGCTCTAAAAGAAAACTGGTTCTCACAATCACTTCAGATGTATGTCACAGGTTTAATTATCAAGGTTTAAGGGCCGCGCAGGACCAAGCATTTCTGGAGGAATCATTCAGCCAAACACCATCCCGCTATACAAGCACTCCATATATCAGCTAAGATTTTGTCACCTCAGTAGTTCATTGTGAGTGCACAGATGGGCTAACACTGCGTGCTGACCACATCATGAGTCAGAAGAAGCTGACAGAGCAGAGAATGTTGTGATCAGGCCCTGTCAGTAAACAGAGGGCAGATACAGCCAAACTATCCTAAGCAGTGATGCAGGGTCTCAGGAGTCACAGGAAAGTAGGAAGCATTTAGATTTGCAACATTCGGATGTGTTCCCACATCAGTGTTCCCTGAGGTAATTTTTTTTTCACTCCTGGGATGTGAGCATCACTGGTTGGCCAGCATTTATTGCCTGCCCTGAGTGACACTTGAGAAAGTGGGGGTGAGCTGCCTTCCTGAACTGCTGCTGTCCCTGGGCTATAGATAGACCCACAATGCCATTAGAGAAGGAATTCCAGGATTTTGACTTAACGATACTGAAGGAACAGCGATATATTTCCAAGTCAGAATGGTGAGTGACTTGGAGGGAACTTGCAGGTGGTGGTGTTCCCATGTATCTGCTGTACTTATCCTTCTGGATGTAGTATCTTGTCAATTGTACACATTGCTGCTACTGAGTGTTCATGGTGGAGAGAGTGGACATTTGAAGATGTGGTGCCTATCAAGTGGGCTACTTTGTCCTAGATGGGGCCAAGCTTCTTAAGTGTTGTTGAAGTTGCATTCATCCAGAAAAGTGGGGAGTATTCAATCATGTTTTTGACTTGTGTCTTGCAGATGGTGGACTGGCTTTGAGGAGTCAAGAGCTGAGTTACTGGCTAGTATTCCTAGCCTCTGACCTACTCTTGTAGTCACTGTATTTACATGGTAAATCCAATTGAATTTCTTGTCAATAGTTACTCCCAGAATCCTGATAGTTTGGGATTCAGTGATAGTAACACCATTAAATATCAAGGGGTGGTGGTTAGGTTATCTCTTATTGGACATAGTCATTGTCTGACATTTGTACCTTGTGAATGTGATTTGCCACTTGTCTGCCCAAGCTTGGATATTGTCCAGGTCTAGTTACATTTGAACATGGACTGCTTCAGTATCTGACAAGTTGTAAGTGGTAAGTGGTGCTGAACATTGTGCAATTAGCAACGAACATTCCCACTTCTGACCTTATGGTGGAAGGAAGGTCATAGAGAATTGGCTTTGCCTTTTTACGACCAAATGACAACCTTTTGTTTTGTTACTAATTTAGATTTATGAAAATATGCCACACAAATAAGAGTTCTAACATTTAACCCCAGCCTAGGTAATATACAATAAAAACCGAAAGAAATCCGGATGCTGTAAATCAGAAACAAAAACAGAAGTTGCTGGAAAAGCTCACATGTCTGGCAGCATCTGTAAAGAGAAATCATAGTTAACGTTTTGGGTCCGGTGAGGGAGGATCACCAGGCCCAAAATGTTAACTCTGATTTCTCTTCAATTTGCATTGAGAGTTGAGCAGAAAGGGAAAGGCATACAGAATTTTGGACAGTAAACAAATGTGTGTTTCTGCACTATAAGTTTGGCCAAGAGGAGATAGTAGAAGCAGAATAACTTCACTCGAAGCTGTAAAAATTACTATTCTCTGACTAAGTGATTCTTTCTACAATTCCAGCTTTCATATTTTATGAATCTCAATAAAATGTTTCTGTAAACACTCCTAAAAACAGTCTTTATATTGAGAATGCAGAATCGATAATATCCCCCTTGTGTGGAGCTCCTGCTCCTTAAGCACTGGTGAGGCTTGCTCATCAATGAAGTTGACCTTGCATGACATGCAGAGATCTGTCTAACTATTTAAGCGGCTCCCTTTCAGCACCTTACTCTCAGCACCTCAAGTCCAGAGTTAGCCTCAGGCTGCCTACTTTAAGCAGCAGGATGTTTTCTGAGCCGATACATAATTCATTAGATGGCCATGAAATACTTTGTCCATTGAAAGTTGGAGACACTATTTGAATAGGTGATAGACTGCACTGTGCCCATGACCACCAGTAATTAGATCAATTTGGTTTGAGTGTACTACGGCACACATATAGACATTTCTGATGCTCGGACCTTGTTTTAAGAGGTATGGTGTATGGATATAGTCTAAATATAGTGGCCTATGTTTATTCATGCTCAGTTATTTCTAACCTTAGCAATAATCAAATATCATACCTTTTCACTGGTATATTTTCAAATTCCTTTGCAGTGTGACTCCTCCATGGATAACATTTAGCTGTAACTTCATAACATCTACCATGATGGACAGATCTCATTGTATAAAACTCGCTACATAAATTTCATGCTCTTCAATTCCTCACAGAAATTGTGTACAAGATTACAAGATAGATATAAATAAACCGGGCCAGTTGTCTCATCTTAGGGCCATCCATCAGTCAAATGCTGAGGAAATTTCCTACCAGACAACCAAGAATTTTTTTTTAAATGAAAAAAACTCTACAGATGCTGGAAATCAGAAACAAAAACAGAAATTGCTAGAAAATGTCAGCAGGTCTGGCAGCATCCGTGGCGAGAAATCGCAGTTAATGTTTCAAGTCTGATGGCCCTTACTCAGAACAGAAGTTTCTGAAGCAGGGTCACTGGGCCTGAAACGTTAACTCTGATATCTCTCCACAGGCACTCTAGACCTGCTGAGATTTTCTATCAATTTCTTGTTTTTGTCAGGGATTTTTATTTTGTCTTTTGATTTATTGGTACAGGCTCTGCATTCCACAGATGAATGTTAAAAATGCAATCATAAATAAATTCCAAATTAACTTGGAAGGCGATTGCCTGCAATATCCTATCCTGAAGCCCATAATGGGTGTTAACCACTCTCTATGAAAGACTTCCCAATATCAGTTGTCAATGCATCTTTTGTCTGCTTGAATTTGTAACTGACTTGCTATATTATAATAGTGTAGTTTGAAATAATAACTGGATTTTATCATCAATGGTGAACAACGTTCTCCATTCATCTTGCTGACACCTGCCCAGGATGTGTCTAGAGGATTTTAGAGTAAACACTCAGGACTTGACAGGGTGGGAAGATAGGGGTTGAGGTCATTCATCGGAGGAGTGTTCAGGAGAGAAATTGGATAAGGCCAAATTAGAGTTCAAAAATTACAACATCCAATTACTCCATTCCCGATCCTGTTTTGACAGCTAGAATATGGTTCCTAATGTAAATGCTTTCAGTGTGCAGCCTTGCATGGAGTGTTCTGTTAATTGAATGCATTTCCAACACATGCCCAACAGCATCAGTAGCGAAGTGCAAAACCTTAGCCAGCTGGGGCCTCTGAAAGGGGAACTGCTCTGATGCAACCTGTTCCTGGGAAGGCTTGGCTAGGAGGAAATCACAACGAATGGAGAAACTGGCAAAAAGACATAGCTCCAAGGTTTTCTGATATAGCTTTGTGTGCATGAGTGATGAAGGCAGTAAAGATACAGGTTGCAGGGCTGGATGAACACAGCAGGCCATAATAGCCTTTCTGCTCCTATGATGCTGCTTGGCCTGCTGTGTTCATCCAGCCCTGCACCTTGTTGTCTCGGGTTCTCCAGCATCTGCAGTTCCTACTATCTCTGATTCAAAGATACAGGTTGCCATGTTCCTGTAGTAGGCAGGAAACCACAAAAGGGATGAGGCACCAGGACGAGTGGGCTGGTGCGATCAGTTCCTGAAGTCTGGTGCCAGAAAAAGTGCAACGATCGCATGTGGGGAGACAAATTCCACACATGTATCCGTGCATTATACTAGCTCTCATGCACTATGATTCCATCACTCAGGGAATATGCACATCCTTCAGATACTACACATCACCCTCACACACTTATTGTTACTCACCTCACACTCACCTCATAAACTGTCTACACATCTTCAGGTGTTCAGCTGTGTGGCAGGCATATTAACAAGCACATTCACTGACATTCTGCCATCTCTCTTGCAGGACAAGGTGGGCCCCTAAACAACATGGGGCAGCAAAGAACTAATGAACGACAAGCATAGCTGCATCGACAGAGCCTTCTGCAGGGGATGGTCATCCATGTCATGGGATTGACTGTACTTGAGATTGTTTACATCAGGTATCATTGAGAACATTCAGGACAAGGTTATGTCCCCTTTTCTTAACCATTACCTCACCTGTTATCCTGCATGATGTGCAAGTTACTGTTGGTACGACCACAGACTATTGCTTCTTGCCCTCACTCCTTGTTCCCATTCTGGATTTGTGCTGTGAGACAACCAAGAACTAGTGTCTATCCAGCCACCTTGGCTCAGCACAAAGAATGAGAGTTAGACCAGAGTTTTGAGGGAAATGTCACCAACACTAGCTCTGATGCTTCCAGATGCCAACACAAGTACTAGTGATCATGAGCTTTGAAGGTTAGTATAGGGTCAGGATCAGCATGTTGTGAGTTAATTGGTCGGAGTGAGCTGCAACACTCCAAGGAGAAAGGGTGCTCTGTGAGTCTAGCTGATTGGAGAGTGAGATCGCAGAGACGTTCAGTTGGAGAGAACTCACATGAGGACTGGGAGTGGGCATCAGACAAGAGAAAGCTTATGGATATGTGCACCAAAATGCATGACACATTGGCAGGCCTCTAGGCATCTCAAAGAAATGCAGGTATCTGATTTAAACCTGGCACAAGGCTTCACACAGAGCTTATAGCACATCCTCTCCACTATGGAAGCATTGTCCAACTCTATTCTATGACATTACTTGTGGACCTATTAATGCTGCAGTATCAGGTTGACAATGCTTCATCTTTCATGACAGAACAGGCAGAAACCATCAAACATCTGAGACACAAAGCAAGCCCAAGTTGAGGTCATAAGGTCCATTCTTGTCACCTTGTAGGCTCAGACAAATGCCATCATGGTGGTAGATTGCAGAGCTGTCACAGCAGTACAGCAATCTATGCTCTAACAGAATACAAGGAGTGCTAAGGAGCTTCCCTGAATGAGGGACAATGATTCCTTAGTGCATGCACCTGCTTCCCACTCCCAAAATGACGCATCCATCATCCAACAAGTCTCTTGCTATTGCTTCTCAGTAAGTGGGGTCTATGGGAAAATTTGTTATGTATGTGGCATGTAAAATGTGGGAGGTTTTGGATCCACAAGACATTCAGGACAGTCACATCTGCATGAAGTGCTAGAGACTAGCAGTCCCTGAACAATGTGTGGCTGATTTGGAGCAATAAACACCCTACAGGAAGGAGAGAGGTTTCTGGAAAGTTGTAGCGGAGAGTGGTCACTCCACATTGTGATAGGCAGGTGAGGCAAGGTGTAGAAATGGCAGGTAAGTGAGTGACCATTTGCAGAAAAGAAAGAAGACAGCAGGTCCAGGAAACTTAGGATTTCTTGGGGCTGTCTGACAGGTATGAAATCATCCAAATGCTTATTTAGTGAGCAACATGACTGAGTCATGGGTGGATAATTTGAGGGAAATCACAATACCATGACCTCACATTTATCCATATCATTTTGCATTTGCCAAGAATTTGCCCTCTCAGCCAGCCTGTCCAAGTCACCCTGCAGCCTCTCAGCATCCTCCTCACAGCACACACTGCCACCCAAATTAGTACCATCTGCAGATTTGGAAATATTGCATTCAATTCCCTTGTCCAAATCGTTAATGTATATTGTGAACAGTTGGGGTCCCAGCACTGTACCCTGCAGTACCCCACTCGTCACTGCCTGCCAGTCTGAAAAGGACCTGTTTCTTCCAAGTCTCGACTTCCTGCCTGCCAACTAGTTCTCTATACACATCAATACATTACCTATGATAACACGGGCTTTAATCGTGCTTACTAATCTCTTATGTGGGACCTTGTCAAAAGCCTTTCAAAAGTCCAGATACACAACATCTACTGATTCACCATTGTGTACACTACTGGTCACATCCTCAAAAAATTCCAGAAGATTTGTCAAGCATGATTTCCCTTTAGTGAATCCATGCTGACTGGGACCAATTCTGTCACTGCTTTTCAATTGCGCACTTATTACATCCTTAATGACTGACTCCAGCATTTTCCCCACCACCGATGTCAGACTAACCAGCCTATAATTCTCCATTTTCTCTCTCCCTCCTTTTTTAAAGAGTGGGGTTACATTAGCTACCCTCCAGTCCATTAGGAAGCAGGTTGAAACGAAGGACCTCCAGGGTAGTAATCTCAGAAATACTACTTGTCCCACGACCTTCACCATTTAGACAAAGGAAGATCAGGGAGGTAAATGCATGGTTTGGTGATAGTTTAGAAGGGAGGGGTTTAGATTTTTGAGACGTTGGGGTCACTTTTGGATAAGGAGAAATCTGTTCAGAAGAGATGAGCTTCACCTCAGCAGAAATGGAACTAACCTCCTAATTGAGAGAGTAAATATTGTAATGGGGGTGGATTTAAACTTATAAGGTGGGGGGGTGCGGTGCGTGTTGACAAATGTGTCTAGTTTTGGAAGCACCACAGAAAGCAAAAGAGAGAAGATGGGAAATGGGTAAATGGAAGTGAGGGAAGACTTGAGTGTTGAAAGTAATCAGAGAAATAGTCTTCTAGTGGGCAAGAAAGAGATAAGGGTATGGTTAAATTGTATGTACATAAACACATGGAGTATAGTGAACAAAACCGGGGAACTAGAAGCCAAAATTGCTCCAGGGGGATATGTCATAGTAACAATGACTGAAAAACGGCTCAAGAACGGGACTGGATACTTAACATCCCAGGTTAGAAATCTTTTAATAGAAACACATTGGGTAAAAAGGGAGGAGGTGTAGCAGTCTTGGTTAAAGATAATATCATTGCCCCTTGAATGAGATACAGTTCCTGAATTAGAATCTATATGGTTGGAGGTAAGAAACAAGAAGGGAGTGGTAACTTTTCTGGATATTTATTACAAACCTCCAAATAATGGCAAGGAAGTAGAAGATAGCATTTGTTGGCAGATTATGGAAATCTGAAGGACAAGGAGGTTATGATAGTTGGTGATTTCAATTACTCAGGATAAACTAGGAGAAAGGTAGAGTGTGGAGCATGGAAGAGGAGAAATTCCTGCAATGTTTGCAGGAGAATTTTCTGGGACAGTATATTTCCAGTCTGCCAGTGATGGAGCTGTGCAGGATTGGTTCTAGGAAATGAGGCAGGCCAAGTGGAGAATATCGGAGTAGGGGACCATTTGGGAATTGTG
>NC_063332.1:87667730-87679316 GCF_021869965.1 Rhincodon typus | reverse complement strand
GAGCAGGAACGCTGATGTTTCGGGCCTAGACCCTTCATCGTCAGCCTTCCTGCTCGTATGATGCTGCTTGGCCTGCTGTGTTCATCCAGCTCTACACCTTGTTATCTCAGATTCTCCAGCATCTGCAGTTCCTACTATCTCTCATATCCACAGCAAGTATTAGTTACTTAAGGAACTCCAGCTCAGAGCTGATATTCAGTGACAATGTAGTCAGGGTAATAGACCCTGTTCTGTGACTGGAATAGAGAGTCCCAAAGCCTGTCTTGCCTGATTAGTGCCGGGGTTAAAGACATCTCATCCAGGCTGCAGAGGAACATTGGGGGAAAGGCCCAGTTGCCGTGGTCCACGTAGGTACCAATGATACAGGTAGAAAGAGGGGGGAGGTTCTGCTGAGGGAATATGGCAGCTAGGGGCTAAATTAACGAGCAGAACCGAAAAGGTAATAATCTCCGGATTACTACCTGAGCCATGAGCTAATTGGCACGGTGTCAACAAGATTGAAGAGGTAAATGCATAGCTCAAAGATTGGTGCAGGGTAAATGAGTTCGACTTTATGGTACATTGGCATCGGTACTGGGGAAGGAGCAAACTGTTCTGATGTGACAGGCTCCATCTGAATCATACTGGGACCAGAGTCCCACTGAATTTAATAATTAGGGCTGTGGATAGGGCTTTAAACTAAACGTTTAGGGGGCAATTCAGCCACATGGAAAATTCTACAATCAAAGGGAAAGAGAAGGTAGGGTTTCAGAATAGTGATGAAGTTGATTGTAATCAGAAAATAAAAGGAAGGGACGGAATGTGTGAATGTTATATTTCACCAAAGAACCATTAAAGTGTAGGGAAATTCAACAATAATTCCACAAACTTAAAGGCTCTGCATGTTAATGCACGAAGCATTCAGAATAAGGTAGGCAAAGTGACGGCGCAAATGAACATGATCTCACAGCCATTAGGGAAACTTGCTTGCAAGGAGATCAAAACTGAGAACCTAACAATCTGGGATATTTGATCTTTTAGATAGACAGGGCAGATGGAAAAGTTGGTGGAGTAACACTGTAAAATAAGAGATGAAATGAGGACAGCTCCCAGAGATGATATAACCTTAAGTTTTGTAGGGTCCGTTTGGGCGGAGGTAAGAAACAGTAAGGGAAAGAAGACATTTGTAGGAGTAATGTACAGACAAGTAAACACTCTGTGGAAAAGATTATAAATTAACAAATAATAAGAACATATAAAAAGGATGGAGTAATAATTATGGGTGGCTTTAATCATCATGTTGATTGGGTTAATCAAATTGGAAAGGGTAGCTATGACAACAAATTCATAGTTTCCAAGAGCAATATGACATGAAGCCAACCAGGAAGCAGGCGGTCTTGGATCTGCTAATGGCTAATGAAGTAGGTTTCAGTAAATTACCTCAGAGTAAAAGATACCTTAAGAAGTAGTGATCATAAAATGATGAGTTTAACATTCAGTTAGAGAGTGAGAAATTTGGGTCAGAAACAACTGTGTTTAACTTAGGTAAAGAAAATTTTGAATGAAATGGAGTTAGCTAAAGTGACCTAGGTATATCAATTAGCTGGAATGATATTCAACAAGCAGCGGCAGACATTAAAGGAAGCAAAAATACATCTCAGCAAGGAGGAAAGATTCTAACAGAGGGATAAAACCCACCATGGATAACCAAGGAAATTAAGGAGATTATTAAGTTGAAAGAGAAATCACGTAAACAGGCCAAAGTCAGTGATGACCCTGAAGACTGGTATAAATTGAGAATCCAGCAAAGAGGATGATAAATATAATAAAGAGAGAGAAAATAAACTATGAAGTCAAACTGGTGAGGAATATAAAAACTGAGCGTAAGAGCCTTTTTAGAAAGAAAGGGAGGGGTCAAAGTGGACTTAGACCCCTTAGAAAATGAACCTGGGCGGATGGTTTTGGGGAACTAGGGAACGGTAGAGGAGCTAAATAGATATTTTGCATCACCTTTTACACTGGAGGATACTTTGAGCATTCAATTAATACTAAAGTATAGTGTTAGGTTAGGGAATGGAATAAAGTACCCTTACCGTCACTAAAGCAATAGTATTAAACAAACTGATGGTACTTTATTCTTTCCTCTAACCCTAACACTATTATTTAGTCTGAATTGAATGTTCAATATATCCTCCAATGTAAAGTTTGATGCAAAATATGGTAGATAAGTCCCCAGCCCTGACGGCTTGCAGCCTAGGACCCAAAAAGAAATAGTGCTGCATTGGTTGTAAATTTCCAGATATTGTTGGATTCTGGAGAACTACCAGAAGATTGGAAAACTGTTAACATGACGTCACTGTTCAAAAAGGGAGGGAGGCAAAAAGCGGGTAACTACAGGTTGATTAACATAACATTTCTATTGATCTATTGTTGGAAAAGTATTGGAATCAAATACTAAGGAAGCAATAGCAGTACATCTGGAAAATCATAATCTAATGAAGCAGATTCAGCATAACATCATGAAAGGGAAATTGTGTCCAATTAATTTTTTGGAGATTTTTGAGGAAATCTCAACCAGAATGGATAGAGGGGAAGCAATAGATGTGTTATATATGGACTTGCAGAAGGCATTCAACAAGTTACCTCAAAAAAGGTTAAGTCATAAGATAAGATCCCGTGGTGTTGGAAGTAGTATATTGGCATGGATAAAGAATTGGCTCATGGAAGGAAATAGTGAATAGGGATAATGGGTTCTTTATCAGGTTGGTGACACATGACCAGTGGGGCTCCACGGTGATCAATGCTGGGACTGCAATTGTTATAGTATATATTAATGACTTGGAGTTAGGAAGTGAATGTACTGTAGCCAAATTTGCATTTGACATAAAATTAGGTGGAAAGGCATGTTGTCAGAGGGATACAAACAGTTTATAGAGAGATATTGATAGGTTAAGTGATAGGCAAAATGTTGGCAAATGAAATAATGTGGGAAAATGTGAAGTTGCCCATTCTGGAAAGGGGAACAAAAGAACAGAACATATTTAAATGGAGAAAAACTGGAGAAAGCTGCAACACAATGTGACTTGGGGGTACGTGTGCATGGAACACAGAAAGCTAGCACACAGTTGCATCAGCTAATCAGGAAGGCTAATGGAATGTTGGCCCTTATTTCAAGGGGATTGGAGTATAAGAGTCGGGTAATCTTACTGCAACTGTACAAAGTGTTGATGAGACCACATCTGGAGTATTGTGAACAGTTTTGATCCCTTTACTTAAGGAAAGATATCATTTCATTGGAGGCAGTTTAGAGAAAGTTCACTAGGATGATCCTTGGTTTGGGGGGATTGTCTTATGAGCAAAGGCTAAACAGGTTGTGACTCTATTCACTGGAATTTAGAAGAATGAGAGGTGATCTCATTGAAACAAATTGGATTCTTAAGAGGCTTGACAGGGTACATGCTGAGATGATGTTTCCCCTCATGGGAGAGTCTAGGACCAGAGGGCACAGTCTCAGAAGGGTGCCAATTTAAGACTGAGATGAGGAGGAATTTCTTCTTACAAAAGTTCATGAGTCTTTGGAAGTCTTTGCCTTAGAGAGTTGTGGGGGCACAGCCCTGGTGTATGTTTAAGGCTGAGATAGATAGATTCTTGATCAGTAGGGGAATAAAGGGTTATGGGGAAAGGACAGGAAAGTGGATGTGAAGAATGCCAGATCAGCCTCGACCCTTTTGAGTGATGGAGCAGGCTCAAGACTACTCCTGTTCCTATTTCTCACAGTCTTATGTCCTATGACAAATATGAACTCATCATTCATCAATGTGAAGCTTGACACACTATGAACACATCACTAACTATCTTTGCATTTCAACTCGCCATTGGGTTATCGCAATTTCGGTGCTTGCTGAATTCAGTCACCCCATTCACTACATTTTCAATTCCTGTGGCGTCCACAGAACTCCACTCAAAACAATACTGTGGTGCTCCAAATCCAGTCAGAAGTTCTATAGGAAGTATAATAATATATTGTAGATCATTAGAATTGAATGAAATTATACAATTAGACTTGTTGAACATTTGATTTTATGTGTTACAATGTTCCTTGGTCCTGCCATGATAATCTCCTTTTAGTGGCAGTTACAGTGAAAAGATTAGGATAAAGTACTAGAATCTCAGAAGTTGAAAAATGTGACTCTGTAGCAACTTGTGCCCTGGTGCTACAGTACCCGGAACTCATAAAG
Source organism: Rhincodon typus (assembly GCF_021869965.1). NCBI lineage: Eukaryota > Metazoa > Chordata > Chondrichthyes > Orectolobiformes > Rhincodontidae > Rhincodon > Rhincodon typus. Next base: position 87,675,099 of record NC_063332.1, on the reverse strand, counting down.
TGGTGAGTGTACCAATTCTGGGCACTACAGGCACAGCCCATATGGACACCATGTTGGTGACACTACTGGTGCTGGAGTGCCAAGCAGAGTTGATGGATCATAGTGTCAAACATTTGGCATCTGATCTACCATTTTGAATTTTGGGTCCTGTTAACATGTTGCCTTAAACTTTCAGCTGTACACGAAACCCTGCACTAAATTTATTTAAAGGAAAGACCATGTGAGGTGCTTTCAACTTTCACTTATTACTGCAAAGTGAGTTGAAGTGTTGGGTTGTGTGTTGTCGGAGGAATCTGGAATAGTGTTTGGAGTGTGAAGGGAGAAGTGCTAAATTTTTGCAACAAAATTGTCAGCAATATTTGAATACTGGTCAGGAAAAAAGCTGCTTTCATTAGTTAGTGCTTGAGTTCTAGTCCATACGGAGCTGCATCATAGCAGGGATATAGAGAGGAGGTAGATTTTAAAAAATTCATTCATGAGATGTGGGCATTGCTAGCTAGGCAGCATTTATTGCCCATTCCTAATTGCTCAGAGAGCAGTTAAGAGTCAACCACATTGCTGTGGGCCTGGAGTCACATGTAGGCCAGACCAGGTAAGGATGATAGTTTCCTTTCCTAAAGGGCATTAGTGAACCACATGGGTTTTTCCAACAACTGATAATGGTTTCATGGTCATCAATTGATTCTTAGTTCCAGATTCTTTATTGAATACAAATTTCACCATCTGCTATGACAGGATTTGAATCCAAGTCCCCAGAACATTAGTTGAGTTTCTGCATTAATCATCTAGCGATAATACTACTAGGCCATTGCCTTCCTTAGGGCAGGGAATAGTGGCAGAAGGAGCAGGAACGTTCTCAATTGAAGGCTGCATCCATGTATGGTCTACAGTGAATGCTTCTCCTAAACCCTGTGGCTACGATTCACCAAGGATGTGGTCACTGAACTGTACCAGCTCTGGAAACCAGGCCCACAGCTGAACAGCAGCGATAAGTGCATTCCCATTGGTCATGTTGAACACTGGCATTCTCAATTTCTACACCAGTGGATAGATGAGAGCCAGTGATGCTAATGTTTCACGGGACAATATCACAATGTATGAGACAGGTGGTAGAAGTCCTGAAGACCTTCAGCAGAGATGTCATTGTATTCACTGTAACCAGAGGGAAGGAGAAGACTATGGTTTTGCCAAGGGAGTGAAAGTCCCAATGGCAGACTGACCTACCCACTAAACATGTGGGACTCTGTGAAGCAAAGTCTGCCATTCCTGGAACTTGCAGTAACTATGCAGCCTTGCATGGTGCACTATTCTGCAGAATGTCCTCTATCCAGGCAGCAGCTACAATACTTTTGGTTTGCAGAGGTCAGGCAGCAGGACTTCCCATATCTGAGCCACAACAGTGAACTACAAGTTTGGTGACTTGGTCTTCTCACTCCACACCAGGCTCTTGCCATCTCTCCACCTCCTGATCATGTCTGGATAGCGTGTTTATAACAACAGCCATACTGATATCAGAAAGATTGAAAAATAAACCATCGGCATTCTAAAACACCAGTTTTTCTGCATAGACTGTTGTTGGGATCCCCCGGATCTATGGCAGAAACTTTGAGAAGACGAAGAGGAGGAAAGGGGAGGAAGAGCCTCTTCATCTGTTTGCATTGTCTATGACCGGACAGATTGCAGGTCTCCTAAAATCTCAGCCAGACATCATCACTATTCCATAAATTCCCATCTTTTCATCCTTCTGCTGCAGATCATTGAAATTTCTTTGTCAAAATCTTCCTTGACTTTATACTAATGTCTCTGTATATGTAGCCTGCAATCCCATTTGCTTTGCTAAATACTCTCTCATAATAAGTGTCATTGCACTCTGTAAAACTGTGTCATTTAGTGTACATTGCCTCGTTCATTCGCTACGTCCAAAATGCAGCACGTCACACTTCTCTGGATCAAATTCTATCTGTCCATTCTTCTAACTTTTCCATGCCCTGTTGCAGCTTATTGAAATCATGCTCACTGTTAGCCACAACTCCAGGTTTGGAATCATCAACAAATTTTTAAGTTTTACTTTGCATTTCAATATCCAAAATCATTTTTATATTTACCAAAAAGTAAGAGGTACTTGGACTGAAAAAGTCGAATATCGTCTATAACAAACAACCATTATCATAGCTTCAAAAACAAAGTTGCTGGAAGATCACCAGGTCTGGCAGCATCTGTGAAGAAAATGTCAGAGTTAATGTTGTGGGCCCGGTGACCCTTCCTCAGGGTCCTGATTTACAGCATTAGCAGTTCTTTCAGTTTTCATTACCATAGCTTGCTATTTTCTCTCCTTAAGCAAAATTATTAAGCAAAATTAGCACTGTCTCACCGTGAGCCTCACTTTTGTTAACTAGCCTTCTATATGGTACCTCGTCAAAGGCTTTCTTGAAATCCGTATGAACAACATTCATTGTTTTCCCTTTGCCTGTCTTTTCTGTTTCCTCATCAATAACTTCAATTGCATTATTAAGCATGATCTGCATTTCACAAATCCGTGCTGATTGTAATTATACCTTGAATCTGCCGAGTATCAATTTGCATTCAGTTTGCCCATACAATCTGGATTGCAAAAGGTAACAAGAGAGAAAACTGGTCAGCTGAAATGGTGATGGAAATAATATAACTGAACAGTGGTTGACACATAACCTCTTCGAAATGCTCACTCATAACACCTCATTGCAATGAAGAGCTGGTCTGACACGGTCAAAGAAGGTAATTGTCAGCCGAAATGCTTTCTGGCTGCCATATATCAAGCTACAGCACTAAGAAAGCTGTGACGCCTGCCTAAGCTCTTTATTTTTTTTCAACTTTTCCCAAAAAAAACTTCCTAGGACTCAATTATTTGGGAGCTCATGTTGATCCTGCAAATAATCATTCTGTTGGGCAAGATATGTCACAAAAGTCGCACATAGACATAGACAGATGGACTCAATAACACAATATCATAAATCGTTTACACTTCCCAGGAAATGCAGGAACTCTCAAATGGAAAACATGTCACAAGATGGCAAATGTGTCTCAGGATACACTAATTCTGTGGTGTTCCCATGGTGTTCCCAATCTCTGGGTGACAGGAGCCATATAGCGAATTTCTGACTCATATTAATAAGCACCTCTGCCATGTACATTTTATTCCTTTCCAGATTTGAATTATCATCCAAAATCTGATTCTTTCCTGACTGAGTTGGACCAAAGGGTTTGTTTCTGCGCTGTATGACTCTATGACTGATGTAGTAGATTTTTGTTTATTTAACTTTGTATCATTTAGAAGCTCTGAAATGAACACGCAACTCAACTGATAACCCAAAACGATTTGGGAATTGTAATATTTCTAGATAATTGCAACACTTGATTTTAGCTTCGTGTTGGGATACCTTGGCCCTGATAAAAATAAAGCTTGCATACTCTTAAGTGCAAAATGTCATGCTACTCACGAGCAGTCTGCATTCTCATGTATAAATTCTCCTCTGTATAAATTCTGCTTCTGTTCATAACAACAAAAACAGCACTTACAAAATGTTTTCGCTGCGCTGAAACAAATTGCTGACTTTGCGTTCTGGTCCTGGGACTGCCAGACAACTGAGGGAATGATGCCTCAAGGTATTTTATGAAACATGCAGTCATGTTCTGTGCTCATAAAATGGAAGAGAAAGAAAATAAACACAGATAAACATGCAAACCAAGTCCACAGCTTTCTACATTTTCTTGCAAGAGAATGGTTTGAAAAATGGAATTCTCCAAGGTGACAAGTGAATTTCTCTAAGGATTATTGTACAGAAGCCAGAAAAAGAACCGTAAAATGAATTTTTTTGATTAAAATAAAGGCACCATTTTAAAAATGGATAAACATCAGCCTGCTGCACCCAGTTGCCTGAAAACTATGCAGAAAATAATGCCTAAAAAAAAACTGCTGTACAGTTCAAAACTTGCCATGTCGGTAGAAATCTCATCCACCACACATGGTCTCAGCAGCAGGATATAATAAATCTGCATCGGAAGTTTTCCTGGGACCCTGTGGGCAAAAATGTTCTTTCCAGGCTGGTATAGAAACATGTGTAAAATATTTCTGGAAAAACCTTATTTTTCAACATCCTGTCCTCAATTTTTTGTTTCATTTTTTTGAAGTTGCTAAGACTGAACACCCACTAAACTGCAACTTCTACGTAAGTCCTAGGAAAGCACTCACACATGACCTTCAACACTGATGATGCCAAAGGCCATGGAGTTAAGACAATTGACCCTTAACTAAAATGTTAGTGGTGCACATCTGTACAACTGGAATGTACAAGGCACCAATCAGAGGGAGGAAGAACCAACTTTTGGTGAATGTATGCATTTTCCCCAGAATCATCTTAAACCATCTTCAGATTTCACAAAATATTTGTGGATCTGTGCTGTATACCATAGTGAGTCTACTTGTGCCAATAATCTGGCTGGTATACTTGATCTTTCTCAGCGTAATGATTCTCTACTGTTGAACAGATGCAAAAATTGGAGGAGTAGCTTTCTCTGGTGTTGCCCTTTTCTTGCCTTGTTAATGCTCACAGAAGCTCAGCACTAAAACAGGATGTTCCATGTCACTCCATGTATCGTGGTCTGGGTATGATTCACATCATTTCTGCTTGGGCTTTGACTGCCTGTGCTAGAGTGCCTACAGATTTTCTATCCCAGTGACTTGTCCTGGAATATGGTCTATGAGGGAATCGCTGAATTGCAAAATTTTATGACATTGAAGGAGGCCATTCAGCCAGTTACGCCTGTGCCCCTGCTCCAAATCAGCATAATGACTTAGGACCATTCTCCTGCCTTTACCCCATGCCCTCCCACATTGTTTCTGTTTAACTAACCATCCTGCCATCTGAAAATCTCAACTGAAACTGCCTCCTCCATTCTTCCCGAGAGTGCATTCCAGCCCCAAACCATGCGGTGTGTGAAATAAGTCTTTGATCACATCACTTTATTCTATTTTGCAAATCACTTTAAATCTGCATCCTGTAATTCAGGAACAGTTGCTCCATATTTACTTTATTTAGCTCCCTCATGACTTTGAACATTTCAATTAGATCTCCTTTGTCTCTCAAAGTAGAACAGTCTTCACCTTTCCAATCTATCTTCATAACTGAAGGTTGGAATCATTCTTATAAACCTCTTCTGCACTTTCTTCAATGCACTTACGTCCTTCCTATATTGTGGCATACAGAACCATACACGATGCTCCAATTGAGGTTTAACAAGGCTCTTATATAACTTCAGCATCATCTCCTTGATTATGTACTCTGTGCCCTAATTAAAGCCTGTGATACTGCATATTTTCTTAACTGCTCTTTCCACCTGTCCTGTCACTTTCAATGATCTGTGCATATATACATACAGACCCCCCTCACGTTTTTTAGAATTGTACTCTCATTTTATATTGTCTGTCCATCTTGTTCCTACCAAAATGTATCACCTCACACTTGTTGGTATTGAAGTTCATCTGCCATTGATCTGTCTACTCCACCAACTTGCCTACATCCTTCTGAAGTTCTACACTGTTCTCCCAATAGTTTATAATTCTTCCAAGTTTTGTATTATCTCAGACTTCGAAATTGCCCCATGCACACAAAAATCTAGGTCACTATTCTATATCAGGGAGACCAAGGGTTATCCAAGGAACCCTACTGCAAACTTTCCTCTTGATGTCTCAGACATTTGCAGGCATGCAGTTCCTCATCTCGGTGTGAAATCTTGGGGTGTACATTCCCATTGGCATGATTCAAACATCAAATAACCTCTTTAAAATAAATGGATTGATTCCAGTATTTAAAAAAGCAGAAAATATTACTTGATACAACATGAGTGCAAATATTAACATGCTACTATTTCATTACACCACATTGCAGTCTAGACAGTCGAACTCTGTCATCACATAATGTCCAGACATGAGATTTTTCCAGTGAAGGTTAATAAATGTAATCAAAACTAACAATCATTGCTGGAGAATCTGAGATAACAAGATGTAGAGCTGGATGAACACAGCAGGCCAAGCAGCATCATAGGAGCAGAGAAGCTGACGTTTCGGGCCTAGACCCTTCATCAGAAAAGGGGGAGGGGAAGGGGGTTCTGAAATAAATAGGGAGAGAGTGGGAGGCGGATAGAAGATGGATAGAGGAGAGGATAGGTGGAGAAGAAACAAACAGGTCGAAGAGGCGGGAATGGAGCCAGGAAAGGTGAGTGTAGGTGGGGAGTTAGGGAGGGGATAGGTCAGTCCAGGGAGGACGGACAGGTCAAGGGGGTGGGATGAGGTTAGTCGGTAGGAGATGGGGATGCGGCTTGAGGTGGGAGGAGGGGATAGGTGGGAGGAAGAACAGGTTAGGGAGGCGGGGACGAGCTGGACTGGTTTTGGGATGCGGTAGGGGGAGGGGAGATTTTGAAGCTTGTGAAATCCACATTGATACCATTGGGCTGCAGGGTACCCAAGCGGAATATGAGTTGCTGTTCCTGCAACCTTCGGGTGGCATCGTTGTGGCACTGCAGGAGGCCCAGGATGGACATGTCGTTTGAGGAGTGGGAGGGGGAGTTGAAATGGTTAGTGACTGGGAGGTGCAGTTCTTTATTGCGAACCGAGCGTAGGTGTTCTGCAAAGCGGTCCCTGAGCCTCCACTTGGTTTCACCGATGTAGAGGTTTCCCACTTCCTACAGACAAAGGGGGTGGCCATGGGTACCCGCATGGGCCCAAGCTACACCTGCCTCTTTGTAGGTTACGTGGAACAATCCCTCTTCCGTACCTACACCGGCCCTAACCCCACCTCTTCCTCCGTTACATTGATGACTGTATCGGCGCCGCCTCATGCTCCCACGAGGAGCTCGAACAGTTCATCCACTTCACCAACACCTTCCACCCCAACCTTAAGTTTACCTGGACCATCTGTAATACCTCTCTCCCCTTCCTGGACCTCTCTGTCTCCATATCGGGCAACCACCGAGAAACCGATATTCATTTCAAGCCCACCGACTCCCACAGCTACCTAGAATACTCCTCCTCCCACCCACCTTCCTGCAAAAATGCTATCCCCTATTCCCAATTCCTTCGCCTCCACCGCATCTGCTCCCAGGATGAGGCATTCCACTCCCGTACATCTCAGTTGTCCTCGTTTTTCAAGGACCGTAACTTCCCCCCCTCACTGGTCGAGGACGCCCTCAACCGTGTTTCCCACATCTCCCGCAACTCATTCCTCACACCCGGTCCACACAATAAGAACCAAAAAAGAATCCCCCTCGTCCTCACGTACCACCCCACCAACCTCCGGATCCAACGCATCATCCTCCGACACTTCTGCCATCTGCA
>NC_063332.1:87652578-87667230 GCF_021869965.1 Rhincodon typus | reverse complement strand
AATGCTGCTAGACCTGCTGAGCTTTTCCAGCAACTTTGTTTTTGTTCCTGATTTACAGCATCCGCAGTTCTTTTGGTTTTTAATAGAGCAATTAACTACCTTTAAAGTGGAGGTGATTCAGGTCCATTCATGGTGCATTCTCACAAGGTGGACAGATAGGACAAACAAATCCAGAGCTCCTTAAACAACAAAAAGAGTAACAAAGAAGATGACCAGAAGAAAAGGGTGTGTTTATAACAGATAGTGCAATGGAAACAGATGAAAATAGAAGCTTCAGAGGAGAAATGAGAAAAAAGAAAGGGGTAAAAAAGGAGAAGACTGGTGAATTAGAGACCAAGAAGGAGATTTAGGCACTGAGTCATGGGCACGGCTGGGGTAAAAAGTGAATATCTTGCATCAATGTACAAAATACTGTCAAAATAATCATGAAAGACAAGGCATTGGGACCCTGGGTGCAAGTTTGCAGGAGTGAGCGGCAGGCAGTGGTTGGTTGGTGGGATGTAGTATTAGGTATCATGACAGCAGCGCCATGCTCATAACTTATCCCACTTCCACTGAGATCTTACAAGCCGCATGGATGCTGCTGGATGGTAAACCTGCCCTTAAGCCAATTAAGGCTTTTTAGCAGCCAATTAATGACCACATCATGGCTTTCCACCACTTTCATTTGGCAGTTGGTGTTAGTAATCTATGTTGACGTGAAAGTTGGTGGCCTTTTCACAGTGGGGAGGGTGTATCCTTCTTGTACACCATGTTCAGTGAAAACCACCACATCACAGTACTTCATTCCTCTCCTGCTTGTTCCTCATCTACCCTCCCAAACCCATTCCATCAATCCCTTGCCAGTGTCTGCCAACCTGGACACAGTAAAACAAAGACATACCTGGGTCTCTGCCTCTGGCACTGGTACTGGCACTGCCACCTTGTGTTTGAGACAGCCTGTAGTCCCAGAAGTGGCTACTGCTCCCAATAGTGCTGCTGGGACTAGAGGGCTATTATTCCATCTGGGGGTTGATGGGATTTCTGCCCAGATAGGGGGGTGAAATTGCACCTTAAGCTAATCTCTGCAGAGTGACTTGGCCAAATGAAAGTGGGTTCACTCCTACTTTTTAGTCAGGAGGATGCAAGATTTCTGCATAAGATTCTGGATGGTGAAAAATTGATAAAACAAAGTTATATCAGAAAGGTCAGGTGTATTTCAGGTTGATAAATCATCATGACCCAATCAAATGCATACCACAAAACCATTAGACACAGGAACAGAAGTAGACCATTCAGCCCATTCAGTCTGCTCTACCAATCAATGAGATCATAACTGATTTGATAATCCTCAATAAAAACTGAAAGAACTGCAGATGCTGTAAATCAGAAACAAAAACAAAGTTGCTGGAAAAGCTCAGCAGGTCTGGCAGCATCTGTGAAGGAAAAAACAGAGTTAATGTTAACCCAGTTCTGAGGAAGGGTAACCGGACCCGAAACGTTAACTTTGATAATCCTCAACTCCATTTTCTTGCCTTTTCACCATAACCCTTGATTCCCTTCCTGATTAAAAATCTGTCTATCTCAGCCCTTAATGGCCCAGCTTCAACAGCCTTCTGAGGAAAATAATTCCATTGTTTCCCTACCCTCTGAGGGAAGGAATTCCTCCTCTCTTATACGTGTGACCCTTTATTCTCAGATTATACCCTTATGCGAGAATATTATGGGAAGTAAAGATGCAAATTATGGAAGCACTGGATATAATTTTCTAAATCTCCTTCGATACAGTGACAGAGTCAAAGTACTGGAGAGTTGAAAATGTTATAGCCTTGTCCAAAAAAGGATGTGAGGATAAATACAATAGCTACAAGCCAGTCAGTTTAACCTCGGTGGCAAAAAACTTTTGGGAATAATAACCCAGGACTAATTAACAGTCACTTTGACAAATCTGATGGAATTAAGAAAATCCATGCTGGATTTGCTAAATTCACATTGTGTTTCACTAACTTCATGTAATTGACTTCTGTGGCCAACGGCTTCCATTCCCTTTGGAGGGAATGCCCTGGGTCCGTTAGAAACATTGCTTCACTCATCCTCCTGCACTAAGCATTCCAGCACAATATTACAGAATTGTGGACCCTTCTCTCACACCGTTGCTTAACTTGATGCCATTTCTTTCCCTCAAGCACTATTGTAACATGACTGCATCCTCCCACAGGGCAGGAGGTTGCCTTTAAGAAGTGCCAGCTAGTTGTTTGTCAAACTAGCCATGCACGTTCCTGCACCTTACTCAACATACAGCCACTCAGCAGTGCATTTAATATTGAGTCATTAATGTGAGCAATCCAAATAAAGCTTGTGTTCCACCTGACTCAACACAAAGAGACACAGTCTAATAACACATCATGATGTCCACATCTAGCAATAAGTTGAATAGGCTTTTATAGTTCAGGCTTTTGATCACATAACTGGGGAGTGTTGGAAAAAAATTGCTACAATAAAAAGGCATTATGTTGCTATTGAACATCGATCAAAGGTTTGTGTACAATAAGGCTTTGGCTAAAGAAAACCAGTAATGAAGAATAGCAGTACGATATGAAAAGACGTGAATCTTCAAATCCTTATTTGGGAATCTGTTTAAACAACTGCAAGTAACAAGTTACCCTGCGGTGCTGCATCCAACAGGAAATCAAAAAATAGCATAAAGAAATGTACAATATTTGATTCAGTGGACTGTCTGCTTCGCTGACAAAACCAAGTATGTTATTAAGTATTGAGGAGCCATTCTCAGGATTGAATTGCTAAGTTCCCTGCACTCTGCCATGGAATGACACCTTTTGGAATTCTACTGAAGACTCACCATGCCTTGTCAGCAGTGTTCCTCTAATTTTCTTACCAGTTGCTCAGGCTCCTGAGGCCTGTGCATGGCAGTGACTCTTGGCAGTGGAAGTCAATGCCACAATTGACGTGCTGCACTGATTGCTGTGCATGGAACATCTGAGTGGCTGTGCGTACATGCAGCTTAGAGGAATCATTGCTTGTCAGGAATCATTGGCTTCTCTATAACCCACAGGACTTGGATGCTATCTTTTTGCGGTTCATGCACAAGGACCCTCAAATCGCTCCGTGTCTTAGCTTTCTCCAGTCTTTCCCCTTCTAAATAATATTCAACTGCTTTGTTCTTCCTGCCAAAGTACATAACCTCACATTCTTCCACATTATATTCCATCTGCAAAGTTTTTGCCCACTCATTTAACCTGACTGTATCTCTCTGCAGGCTCCTTATGTAATCCTCTCTACTTGCCTTCCTACCTATTTGTTTGTCATCTGCAAACTTGGTGATTGTATGTCCACTTCCATCATCCAAGTCATTAATATATATTGCAATTAGTTGTGCCTCAGCACTGATTCCTGTGGCTCCCCCTTTGTTACAGATTACCATCCTGAAATGCAACTCCCTTTCCCTCATTTATCCAAACTCCTGACTTTCTATTAGCTATCTTTGCAAGCATACTACCCCCAAAATTATTAGCTCTATCTTCAGCGCTGCACTTTAAGGAACGACTTTTAGAAATCAAAGCTTACAACGTCTACTGTCTCCCTTTTATGTATTTTGCATGTTATCTCATCAAAGATTCCAGGAAATGTGTCAGATATGATTTTTCATTTATGAAGCTGTGCTGACTATGCTTGATCATATTGTGTGTTTCTAAATTTTCTGCTATTTTTCATCCTTAATAATAATCTCTAACATTGTCCCAATGACTGATGATAAGCTAACAGACCTGTCATTACCTTGCTGTTTCTCCCTCCCTTTTTGAAAGATAATTAGTAGTTTTTCAATACTCTGGAATTTTTCCAGTATTTAGGGATTCTTGGTAGATTACTATCAGTGTGTCCATTATTTCTGGAGCTACTTCCTCTAAAATCCTAAGGATGAATCCCATCAGGTCCAGGGGACTTACTGGCCTTTCACCCTATTAAATTCCCAAGTAGTTTTTCTCTTGTTATAGAAATTGTGTTTATCTCCTGCCTCCTTTCGCCCCTTCATTATTACATATTTTTGTAATGCTATTAGTATGCTGTATCATGAAACTAGTCGAGCTGTCCTTACCTATTGGTTTCCAGAACCAAACTAGATTCTCACCTCAGGGACTTAACTTCATCTTAACTCCAGTTGATGCAAACAGTAAGCCATTGTGAATTCATTGACAGAAGCTCCAAACCTCCATTTGTTTTTTTTTCAGCGAAACAAAGGGGAATCATTAGGTCTGGAGCACCTCCAGAAACCACACAAAGTAGTTTTTTGGACTCTCTAATATGCACTCAAACTCATTTTTGTGGTCACCCTTTCTTGTATGCATGTGTCTTGTATGTATGCCTCAGTAGGTGCTGTTGTGATTACATTTGGGCGTTGACAAGTAAGTAATTATTCTCAAATTTTTAAAAACTAATCAAAAAAGCCATCTCGTATCCTTTGAGAATTACAGAATTCTAGGAATTCAAACACTCCTTCTTTAAAACACATTTTATTGCAGTTATTATACAGGTGGGAGAAGGGGGATTCTGCCATCTCTCCCCTGTCCTGAAGACAGCATGTTATGCTGCTGATGGATAGTTGGTGAGGGAAGAACCTAAAGCCAGCTTTACTTTGAATAGATTAATTCATGGAGGAACCATCCAATCAAGACCGTCCCCCCATTCCCCACCCCCACAATTACTGCCTTAAACTCGATAAATCTGTAAAAACATAAGGAAGGAATTATCCTACCTCATCTAACTGAACATCCATCTCATTGAAAATTCCACCCTTCAAGTTCCATTAATGAACAAAGTGGGATATTCAATAATTAGTTTTGTCTTGGCATACAGCCAACTTACTTGTCTCAGATATTGTATTACTGTATCTGATATGGAAGTATGATTTAATTCTGCACAATCATTGTCATGAGTGTCACGTTTGAGAAAATTGGACAAAGAAGAAATCATGTAGAGCCAAGGAGAACAGTCATGCCTTAATTTTTGAGAAGTTGAGGGTTTGTAATTTTGAGTCAATGGTCTCTGAAGTGTAAATAATTTAATCCAGAAAGAGGATACACTTACTGGATCCACAGTTTACATGAAGGATTGCGCAAGCAGTAGTAACAAGCAGAATTTTTGCTAAATCCTTGCAGTTGACTGTGTCAAAGTGAGTAAAACAAAGGTGGGAAGTCACAAAGTGAGAGCTTCCAAATTGCTAACCTGCAAAGGGATTGAATCCACCATTACTGCTGGTATAACTGTAGGGTTAGGCATACAAAGACATCAAAGAGTGCATGAGGACTGCACATGATAGTTGAGGCCAGGATGTGATCGATGCCTGTGACCCTAAAAGTGCTCATAGATGCCTGAGTAAATGTCACTGACATAAACACCAGGGAAAAACATCCCTGAAGCCGAGAGAGGCAGAATCAGCAGCAGATTCCCAATAGGCATGAATTTCAGAGTATGTCTGACAATGTAAGCACAAACATCTTGAAAGACAAAACCTTCCAGGATATGCAGAGAGGGTGTTAGTTTCTGAAAAGATGGTTTCTCACCACAACATAGCCATGAGCATGCTTGTTCCAATTTAAGTGAGATTGATTGAGGGACAAACAAGTAACAACTTGAAGGGTGGGTTAATAATTATATTATGTAAATAAGGTTGCACAATGCAGATCTTCAATTGAATGAATGTGTTCAGATATCCTGAGACAGCACTTTCCAAATCCGTGAGCTATTTAATCTTGATGGACAAGGACTGCGGATACATGGGAATACCACTACCCGTAACTTTCCCTCCAATCCTTTCACCATTTCACTTGGAAATATATTTCCATTCCTTCACTGTTGCTGGGTCAAAATCCTGGAGCCCACACCCTATCATGGACTGCACAGTGGTTCAAGAAGACAGTTTATCACCACCTTCTCAAGAGCAACTGGGTAATAAATTCTGGCCAAGCCAGTTACACCTACATCGTATTGACAAATTAAAAAAAAGGGAGGCCCCTGGAAATTTAATAAATGACATGGAGCTTGGTGCCTTTACAGCACTACCAATGGGCCAAGAGGAGAAAAATGCTTTACCTCAGGAATCCAATTTCCCAAATTGTCTTCTGTTTCCTTCTCAGTAACCCAATCAGCCAGCACAATCCCTGCAATCTTTTCATTTGACTTAAGCTGTGACCTCCATCTAGCCTCCCACCCTGTGGTAATTATATTGAGGTTGGCCAGGTGGATGTCATAGAACATGAGTTCCTTGATTGGAGCTGTTAATCTGGTCCATTCAGGGACCTCTGGCTGACAGATAAGAACAGGAGTGTCAGACATTTTGTTCACTCTGAGAGCTGGCTCAGAGGGAGCTGGATCGGTGTCAAGGGTGCTCCACAAGTAAATAAAGTGTGACTGAGTGATGGGATACTGGCCTCAGTGGGGTTATTTCAATGGTGATGAGAGAAAAGCACACTCCTGAAGTAATTCACTCGCAACAGACGTCTTTGAATTGGTGTAAGCATTTCTGGCATCCTGCTGTTATTTGGGAAGCTTGACTCATTCAATCCTCCTATTGAAGTCTGGGCTCATTATGTGGAAAGAATGCATTATATTTTCAGAGAAAATGACAATACCAAACTGTCCCGGTTCCTATTTGATTATGAGACCACCCCTCATGCAATTACAGGGACAGCTGCAGCAGAGTTGCTAACAGAGAAAAGACTCTGCCCTAGATTGAATCTGATTTTCCTGGACTTGGGTGGGGGGGTGGTGGTGAAATGGCATCAGGAACATTGATACAAGACACAAGAGTCTGCTAAGCGAGGGAGACAGTTTACTTCAGGGGTTGAAGTTTATTGTGGGAACCACAGGAATGGCCCTGTATGGGTAAGAGGCATGATCGATGTGAATTCAGATCCAGTGACGTATAAAGTTCGAGTAGGTGCGACAGTCCTGAACAAGCATGTGGACAATATGAAAGCTGCAAACTTGCAAACGGTGCGGGAGCAAAATGTGTCCTTCCCCTTGACAGCCTTTCCAACTGTTATGGAATCTCTGGGTTCTCCCTCTCCATCAAGCATTGAAGGTACTTTGGAATCTGAGATGGACACAGCAGATGTTGCTGCCTCGATGTCTCTGCTGCCTGAAGAGGAAAATGAATTTCTTCTGAGACACTCTGAGAGAAGAGGTAGGGTACTGTGTGTTACATACTGCCCATATTAGAGGCAGAGTTGGAGGAACCTAACTCAGTACTAAAACACTCAGGAGGGGCTACAAAAAAAACTGGCCTATGTCCTTGAACTCAGAGGGGAAGGGATGTAGTGATTATAACCATCATAGAATATGAGTGCCCTGACTTGGACTGTTAACCTTGTCCAATCAGGGAACCCTGGCTGAGAGATCAGAACAGGAGTGTCAGACATCCTATTCACCCTGACAGCCAGTTCTGAGTGAGCTGGGTCAGTGTTAAGGACTCTCCACATGTAAATAAAGGGCGACTTAGTGATAGGATACTGGCCTCTGTGCAGTTATGTCAACCCCACCTACCCTCTGATTGCTTCCTCACAATCCCATGACTTCCCATTGCTGTGAACAATCCCTTCTTCCTCTGAGCTTCCCATCAGTGGCTTTGTACAGCACATATTTCCAGCATGCATCTAATCTTTCAATCTGGCTTGACCGTTAAGCTGGAAAGTGTAAAACAATTCAAACAGATCATGTCAATAAATTCAGCTGAACGACTACCTTTTTTATAGCCCCGGGCTCCCTGGTCAACCACTCCCTGCAGTTCTCATCTTACTGAGGAGTGGGGCCATATATGCCTCCAGCATCTGTTTCACCCTCTGCCCTATTATGCATTGTCAGGCACTTAATGGTTGTAGCACACAGGAGATGTGTTGCCCCTGCTAAGATGAGTGCTTCCAAATTTCCTTGATTTGAGCAGGCACTGACCTCCAGGGACATAAATAAGAACAAACTGGCATTTGGGAACTTTGAGCATTCCCCAACTCCAACACGATTGCAAGTCATCCCTCACTTTTACAATGTTTGGAAAAACGTTCACATAAATTGTATGTGGGCAAACGAGGGTCTGAACCAATTGGTTTTCTGGATATTAATAATTTCCCTTTTCCACTTCAGTTTGATAAATAAACACCACAACTGCATAAATTAATCTTTATGTGAACTATGATTCCCTTCAAATTCTCACTGCAAAGAATTTAAAGCAGGTATAATCATCTCGGCATGTGGGCTGCAGTCAATTTCACTTGAATGTTTTCTTATCTGACCTACCTCAGGAAATATTTAAAGATCACAGTATAACTTGTTTTTTGTCAACATTTGAAATAAAACAAGCTCATAATTATTGCAGTAATAATAAGAATGAAGGAACAGAGAGAATCATTGAAACTCTAACTTTCACCTGGTGAAGCATAAATATTGATTCCCAAGTGGTTTTAAATTTATTTGAAGAATATTATGGTTGTGTTTTCAGCATAAAACAATGCTTTCTTTAAAATTTAAGATCACAAATTACTGATTTGTGCTCTTTAACAAATGAGAAATTTAACAGATCAGTTTAAATTTGCATAAAAGAGAATGTGCTGCAGTGTGGCCTATAAACTGTGATTAAAAAGCGCATGTCTCTGCACTGATTCATTATAATAATTGACAGATGGTACAGGCAGTTGCATTATAATAAGGCAAGCAGTGCAAGTATGACTTTGTTTCGGGAATTGGTCTAGTTTTCAGGAGCTGTTCGTCAACTAAACCTCAGTATCAAAAGTGAGAACTGTGTGCATATTTCCAGGCAAAATGTCTGACCAGCTGGGAATAAACAAAAGGTGATTTTTGTCTGCGCCTGTAATCGGCATTGGGCTTTTTGCAAATACGATCAATACCTGTTGGCATCCTGTTCTGTAATTAGTTTGACCTGACCGAGTCAACAGCAGTTGCCATGTAAGAATTGAAATTTGTGGTTGTGATTTTTGAAAGTTATTGAACCCAGGGCGAGCCCAAATGCATAATGCTGTGTGCTGCATATAAATGTCCAAAAATTGGTTTCCCTTGTAGAAGGCATTGGTGAGCTGTGTATAATTTTGTCTCCTTATTTAAGGAAGAATGTAAATGTTTTGTAGGCAGTTCTTGGAAATGAGGGAACTGAGTGCATTGTTGCTAAGCTTGGCAGAGATAGGCAGAGTGTTCAGGAACAGGGAGGCTGCAAATGGACTTGGACAGGATCGGTGAATGGACCAAAAAGTGGTCGATGGAATACAATATGGGAAAACGTGAGGTTATGTACTTGGTAGTAGGAATGGAGGCGTAGACTATTTTCTAAATGGGAAAAGCTTCAGAAGTCTGAAGCACAGAGGGACTTCGGAGTCCCAATTCAGGATTCCCTTAATGTTAATATGCAGGTTCAGTTGATGGTTAGGAAAGCAAATACGATGTTAGCATTCATTTCAAGAGGGCTAGAATACAAGAGAAGGGGTGTACTGCTTAGGCTATATAAGGCTCTGTTGAGACAACATTTGGAATATTGTGAGCAGTTTGAGCCCCGTATCTAAATAAGGATGTGCTGGCTTTTGAGGGAGTCAGAGGAGGTTTACAAGAATGATCCCGGGGATGAAGGACTTGTCATATGTGGAGAAGTTGAGAACTCTGTGTCTGTACTCGATGGAGTATAGAGGCATGAAGGGGATCTCATTGAAACTTCCAGAATACTGAGATGCCTGAATAGAGTGGACATGGGGAAGATGCTTCCACTAGTAGGAGAGACTAGAACCCGAGGGCACTGCCTCAGAGTGAAGGGTCAATCCTTTAGAACTGAAATGAGGTGGAATTTCTTCAGCCAGAGTGTGGTTAATCTGTGGAACCCACTGCCACAGAGGGCCACGGAGGCCAAGACACTGAATGCATTTAAATCAGAGATAAGTAGGTTCTTAATTAGTAAGTGGGTCAAAAGTACAGGAAGAGGGCAGGAGAATAGGGTTGAGAAACATATCAGCCATGATTGAATGGTGAAGCAGATTTGATGGACCAAATAGCCTAATTCTGCTTCTATCTGATGTTCTTATGGTGTTACAAAGGAGGTTACCTGGAATGCATGCTGTCTTCAGAGGAAAGCTTGGACAAACTGGCCTCAGGATTTTATAAGACTGGAGGGGGTGTGACAACTTAATTGAAGTGTATGACATTCTAAATGGTCTTGACAAGGTACACGTGGGAATTACAAATCAGTCCAGAACTAAGGTTCATTGATTAAAAATTAGGGATTGCCCTTTTAGGATGGAGGCAAGGAGAATGTTTTTTGGAACTCTTGATTTTGGATCTCTCTCTTTCAGGAGGTGGGGAGAGGCAGCAATGTTGAATATTTTTAAGATGGAGGTTGATAGATTCTTGTTAGGCAAAGGTCATCGATATTCTTGATAGATTCCTGTTGATCAAAGGTCATCGAGGTTAGATAGAAATGCAAATTTAAAATTTGAACAGGTCAGCTATGATTTTATTCAAAGACAGAGCAGGTTTGAGGAGCTCAATGGCTTACTTCAGCTCTTAATTCATATGTTTGTATGATGTGGAGGTGCCAGTGTGGGACTGGGGTGGACAAGGTCAGAAGTCAGATGACACCAGGTTATAGTCCAACAGGTTTATTTGAAATCACCAGCCTACAGTCTCTTTGCCCACTTCACCTGATGAAGGGGCAGTACTCCGAAAGTTTGTGATTTCAAATAAACTGGTTGGACTATAACCAGGTGTCATCTGACTTCTGACCATATGTTTGTATGATCATATAATCTGATCAAAGACTAGAACTAGGCATTGTAAAGGGCAGAAGGCTTTTTGAGCTAATGGAACCTGTAAAAAGCTGTTTTCATTATGGATAAACAAAGTCACTGGTCAGCGTTCAGAAATAGCACCTTTGAGCCCACAGATAGCCAATGGTCAGGGTTATAATATCAGGTTGAAATTAGTAAACAGACATACTTGAGAGCTGCTTTTTCTTTGATAGCAAGTGAAAACTTTGGTGAAAGCTTGTGCGTAGATAACAGATCTAAATGTCTGTTTAGCTAACTGAAGTGTTTTGAAAGCTGTGGAACCTGACACCAACTAACATTGATTTATGATATCAAGCTTTGTCTTTTGAAATATAGGGAAATTAACTCTACCAGAATCCATAGTTGTTTATACATACATATATACCTTATCAAATAAACTGTACCTTTCTTGCTTCAAGCAATGACTTACAAGAAGTCAATAATTGAGAGACAATGCTTTATTAATTAACCCCATGATTCTGAAATGTGTGATCAGGAAAGGAAGTTGCTGGTGCATTTGTTGATAATGACCCTAAGCTCTCTGACTGTGAGCATTGGAAAATTACTGAAGAAAGAAATAAACAGAGGTACAAATCCGTTCGGTACAGGCTGAAATGTTGCAGTTGGGGCAAGGAATTAGATGCCTCATTCATCAGGTTGTTCATGTGCTCTTCATGGAAGCTAGCCAAACATCAAAACACACTCCATAACCAGCTCAGCATGGGAACCCACACCATAAAATGAGCCAAACCCTGAGAAAAGGCAATCGGAAAACCAACCTCAATGTACAAGTTGGATTCTAATGCATGGTAAAAGATAACCTTGGATAGATACAAATGGAGAAGTCTCTGTCATTAAGTGATTTTATCTGAGGAAAACAGTGTCAAGTCTTCTGTACAAGTTAATGTGGAGTAAAGCCCATGTCCTCATCAATCCTCTAACAGTAACTTCACCTGTAGCACTTGCAATCACTTATGCAAATTGAGACTTGATCTAATGTCACATGTTACCTATACTGTAAACAGTGTTTTATCCCCTTCTTTTTTGCTGAACACTCATCCATCAAAGTGATAGGAGAATCCTCCATTGCTGGATTATTGTTTAAGAGCATTTCCTCCAGTCATATCAAAAACAATCAATGAAACATGGTGCCTACCATGGAAAGAAACATAAATAAAAAAAAATACTATCTGATTTATTAGCCTTAGCTGGTCAGTTAGTTGCAGAAGAAAACGGTTGACAGGAAGTGGCAGTTTGTTGAATGATCATATGTATAGTCCCATGTAATGTATTTGTGATTATTGTGTGTATCTCTAACGGACATTTTGTATTGTTCAATAGTCTTCCTGCCAATCCTAAGAATGGACTTTAGTGTTTACTTTGGGCTTTGAGTATGATGCTATTATGTCTCATAGTTCTCGTGTCCAAAGACCGCAGTAACCTTTCAGAACTGGAGGTTTAGATCTTACAGCATTTGGGAAAATCACACCTGGGGATCACTTGCAACCGTAGGATAATTAACTTTGCTGGACATATAACCAAAAGGAGCATAAGACAGGCCCCACAGCCAAAAGTACAGAGGTTGCTGCCAAATCTTCTCTTCCACTTCCTCCACTCTTGGCCTGATCCCTTGTCATGAATTCCTCTCTGTGGCCGACCTTATCTCCAAACCAGAACTCCACGATCACTGGCACTTACTCTGACAACTGTAGGATGGGATTCTTTCAGTTTTTTTTCATTGGAAGCCTTGCTTTCAGTGCACCTGCCATTATGGTACCAGTTGGCCTTTATGTCCAGTATTTTGAATAAATGAAAGGTTTTCATTTTTTCAATATTTTTCTTACTGACTGGCAGGTGTTTATGTTGTGCTTGAGACAATTGCATGGTTGAGTAGGGATGAAATCTTTGTGTACTGCTCTTCCTATTGTTTTAATGAAAGCTTCCCATGTTATGAGATGTATGAGGAAGATAAAACATACTTGTGTGTGTTCCATAGTTTGTTTTTCCTGGAAGAGGTCACTAATCTGAAACAGAGGCTGTAACTTCGAGGACACCACTCAGCATCGAGCATGTTAGTGAGGTGTGTTGAAAGGATTTTCAGGTTCACAATTGATCTGTTCAGTTATCACTATGAATTCATGAGCTCTGGCAATGAAGTCCTGACATGCAATTCAAACACAGAGCATCTGGTTCAGAGGCAGAGGCATGCATGCTGCATTAAAGAACCAGCCTCATTTAGACAGGTATTTACTTTCTACGAGCTACAACATAATAAAATTTGGACCAGAAAACTCCAGTTAGTGGATAGTGTGATGATCATAGCTAATGTGATTACAGGATAAATCAGATCCCAGGCTGATATCTGTATTGATAGATCATATTTTGTTTTAAAAACTGAAAGAACGGTGGATGCTGTAAATCAGGAACAAAAACAAAGTTGCTGGAAAAGCCCAGCGGGTCTGGCAGCATCTGTGAAGGGAAAAACAGAGTTAACCTTTCAGGTCCGGTGACCCTTCCTCAGAACATATTTTGTTTTATTTTGGGTTTAATGAGGTGGTATCTTACTGAAACACACAAAATTGCAGATTTGGTTTCAGCAGTAAAGCAGAAGTTTATTAAGCAAAAGAAATAAAAATAAATTAAATAAACCAATCTATTCACTTTTAACACAAAGGTAAAGATTTTGAAATACTCAGTAATGTAAAAGCACGTTAATCCAAAGGCACCCCCGTGCAGTACCCTAAAGCAACCCTTTTACAGTGTTTCCCAGAGAAAAAGACTCACCATATCTAACTACGAGACAACAAGGTGCAGGGCTGGATGAACACAGCAGGCCAAGCAGCATCATAGGAGCAGAGAGGCTGACGTTTCGGGCCTAGACCCTTCATCAGAAAAGGGGGAGGGGAAGGGGGTTTTGAAATAAATAGGGAGAGAGTGGGAGGCGGATAGAAGAGGGATAGAGGAGAGGATAGGTGGAGAGGAAACAAACAGGTCGAAGAGGCGGGGATGGGGCCAGGAAAGGTGAGTGTAGGTAGGGAGTTAGGAAGGGGATAGGTCAGTCCAGGGAGGACGGACAGGTCAAGGGGGCGGGATGAGGTTGGTCGGTAGGAGATGGAGGTGCGGCTTGGGGTGGGAGGAGGGGATAGGTGGGAGGAAGAACAGGTTAGGGAGGCAGGGACGAGTTGGACTGGTTTTGGGATGCGGTGGGGGGAGGGGAGATTTTGAAACTTGTGAAATCCACATTGATACCATTGGGCTGCAGGGTTCCCAAGCGGAATATGAGTTGCTGTTCCTGCAACCTTCGGGTGGCATCGTTGTGGCACTGCAGGAGGCCCAGGATGGACATGTCGTCTGAGGAATGGGAGGGGGAGTTGAAATGGTTCGCGACTGGGAGGTGCAGTTGTTTGTTGCGAACCGAGCGTAAGTGTTCTGCAAAGCGGTCCCCGAGTCTCCACTTGGTTTCCCCGATGTAGAGGAAGCCACACCGGGTACAGAGGATGCAGTATACCACATTGGCAGATGTGCAGGTGAACATCTGCTTGATGTGGAAAGTCTTCTTGGGGCCTGGGATGGGGGTGAGGGAGGAGGTATGGGGGCAGGTGTAGCACTTCCTGCGGTTGCAGGGAAAAGTGCCGGGTGTGGTGGAGCTGGAGGGGAGTGTGGAGCGGACAAGGGAGTCACGGAGAGAGTTGTCCCTCCGGAAAGCAGATAAAGGTGGGGAGGGAAAGATGTCTTTGGTGGTGGGGTCGGATTGCAGATGGCGGAAGTGTCGGAGGATGATGCGTTGGATCCGGAGGTTGGTGGGGTGGTACGTGAGGACGAGGGGGATTCTTTTTTGGTT
>NC_063332.1:87631192-87652078 GCF_021869965.1 Rhincodon typus | reverse complement strand
AAAAAATTTTGCTTTGCATCATCAAAACTTCAATGAGTAAATGTCAGGTTAAAAACAAAACAAGACTATGTATGCTGCAGAAGTAGGTAAGCTATTCCAGTACAATAACATCGACACAACAATGTGGAAAATTGCCCAGCTATGTCCTGTTCATAAAAAGCTGGACAAGTCTAATCCAACCATTTATGCCTCATTACTTGATCCACAATCATCAGTAGACTACGAGAAGCAGGGTTATTAAGTGGCGCTTTACTTGGCAGTAGTGTCCTTACCTGGGGCAGTGTGGGTTCCATGAGAACCGCTTGCTCCATATGTGGATAAAAGAGCTGAATATGACAGGTGAAATGAAGGTGAATGTCCTTGAAATCAAGGCAGAATTTGACCGAATATGGCATTGAGAGTCCCTAGTAAAACTGAAGTCAATGGGAATTGGAGGAAAGCTCTGCATTACTGGAAACATACCTGGTACAAAGGAAGAGCTTTGGAGATTGTTGGAAGTCAATCATCTCAGCTCCCCCTATACATTTTCGCAGGAAATCCTTTGTAGACTTTTCCTGTTTAGAAATGTTATTACACACACCTGAAGCTCCGCTGGTATGACTCCTGGATTAGAGGCACTGCTGTGCCACAAGAGCTCCCTTGGATTTTCTCTGTAGGTATTTTCCAATCAACCTGTTCAGAAATATCAGGACATATCTGACAGAGTATGATTTGAACCTGGGTCTTCTGGCTGAAAGGCAGGGGCATTACCACTACTTTGCAAACGCCTAAATTCTCACTGCAATTTTTTTTCACAACTTATTTTCTCTAAACAACCTGTTCAGAGATGCTACAAACACATACAGAGCAGGTGGTCCTCCAGGTCCAGGAGTAGGGATATTACTGCTCTGTCACAGAAGGGCCCCAATTCCGCTCTGTACTCTATTTTTCTAATCAACCTTTTCAGAGATTTTATTATGCACTCCAGGGATAGGGACACTACTCCTGCACCACAACAGGGCCCCAAATCCTCTCTGTAATGTGTTAGGTCCAACAATCTTCAGCTGCTTCATCAAGAGACAGGATTTATGATCACTTGGAAAGGCACAGTTTGATTCGTGATAGTCAGCACGGATTTGTGAGGGGTAGATCATGCCTCACAAACCTTATTGAATTCTTTAAAGAGGTGACCAAACACGTGGATGAAGGTAGAGCAGTGGATGTGGTATACATGGATTTAAGTAAGGTGTTTGATAAGGTTCCCCATGGTAGGCTCATGCAGAAAGTAAGGAGGCATGGGATAGGGGGACATGTGGCAGATTGGATTCAGAATTGGCTGACCCTAAGAAGACAAAGGGTGGTAGTGGACGGAAAATATTCAACATGTTGCTCAGTCACAAGTGGTGTACCACCAGTATCTGTTCTGGGTCCTCTTCTAGTTTTGAATTTTGTAAATGATTTGGATTAAGGAGTGGAAGGGTGGATTAGCAAGTTCACGGACGATACGAAGGTGGGTCATGTTGTGGACAGTGCGGAGGGCTGTTCTAGGTTACAAAGGGACATTGATAGGACACAGAGCTGGGCTGAGAAGGGGCAGATGGAGTTTAACCCTGAAAAGTGTGAGATAATTCATTTTGGAAGGACAAACTTGAAAGCAGAATACAGGGCTAACGGAAAGATTCTTGGCAGTGTGGAGGAGCAGAGGGATCTTGGGGTTCATGTTCACAGTTCCCTGAGAGCTGCCACCCAGGTGGATAGTATTGTTAAGAAGGCGTATGGTGTGTTAGCTTTCATTAATAGAGGGATTGAGTTCAAGAGCCGTGAAGTTATGCTCCAGCTATACAAAAGCCTGGTTCGGCCACATCTGGAGTATTGTGTCCAGTTCTGGTCACCTCATTACAGGAAAGATGTGGAAGCGTTGGAAAAGGTGCAGAGGAGATCTACCAGGATGTTGCCTGGAATGGAGGGAAGGTCTTACGAGGAAAGGTTGAGAGAGCTAGGGCTTTTCTCTTTAGAACGATGAAGGATGACAGGTGACTTGATAGAGGTGTACAAAATGATCAGAGGTATAGATAGAGTGGACAGCCAGAGACTTTTTCCTCGGGTGGAGGTAGCTTTTACGAGGGGACATAGTTTTAAAGTGAAAGGAGGTAGATATCGGGGAGACGTCAGAGGTAGGTTCTTTACTCAGAGAGTGGTAGGGGCGTGGAATGCATTGCCGGAGAGGGTAGTGGAGTCGGCCTCATTAGGGCCATTTAAGCGGCTATTAGATAGGCATATGGATGATAGTATAAGGTAGCGGTGGAGGTTAGATAGATCTTAGGTTTTGGGTAAAAGTTCGGCACAACATCGTGGGCCAAAGGGCCTGTACTGTGCTGTACTGTTCTATGTTCTATGTTCTAATAACTTTCCCTCAGTTATAAGATCAGAAGTGGGGATTAATTATTGATTAAAGCAGTGTTTGATTCCATTCATAATTATTCAGATAATGACATAATGCTTGTATGCAAGTTCAAGATATTAGCCAGGCTTAGACGGAGAAGTGACAAATAATATTTGTACCACACAAATGACCACTTCCAAAGGAGAGTCTAACAGTTAGACTGAAACGTCTTTAGCGGTATGGAACCTCTCAAAGAAAAAATAATTTTTTTTCAGCTAATAGCGTGCTAGAGACAGGAAAAATTCTCAAGGCAGAGCTGCAAGACTTTAATAATACTGAGTTAGCACAGTGTTGTGGAAGGATGAGCTCAACTAGGTGCCCTCTCCTCTTATTGCTGTTTTGATTTAGCTGGCTGTTAGGGCCACACATTCATTCTCAAATGCTAAAATGGGATCACACTAAAAATGTTTCAGTAAGTACTGATCCGATGACCTCTCCATGACACTCAATGTAATTGCCATTGCTCAATAATCCAATATTTCTCCAGGTCACAATTGATTTAAAACTTAACTGGACCAAATACACTTTACACCATCTGGAAGAGAGGGTTCAAGACTGGGAATCTGCAATAAGCAACTTAGCATCTGGCTCCTCAAAGTCTGTCCACAAGGCAGGAATCTGACGGACTACTTTCCACTTGCCTGGATGACTGCAGCTTCAATAACTCTGAAGAATTTCGGCAGTGCCCAGGAGAAAGAAATCTATTTGATTAGCACCCTCTGCATCACCTTTAAACATTCATTCCATCCATAACAGCACACAGTGTGTACCATCTACAAGATGCACTGCATCTTCCTTCTTCCGCAGCACCTTCCAAACCTGTGCTTTCTATTACCTAGGAAGACAATGGCAACAAATACATAGGACGAATACCATGCAAATTCTACTGCAACTCATTGCCTTGACTTTGAACTGTACTACAGTTCCTTCATTGTCAAGGTAATAAAATCCTAGCAATCCCTTCCTAACAGTGCTGTGATGTACCAATCTCTGATGGATTACAAGGGTTCAAGAAGGCAGCTCACCACTACCTTCTCAGAAGCAGTTAGGGCTGGATAACTCTCTGTCCTTGCCAGTGACACTTAGATCTCTGTGAATGAATACATAAAAAAAACAAGGTGTGAAGGTAATGTTCTCTTGAAAAGTGCAAAATTGCAATTTGTCAGGCATCAGAGACTGATTAGAATTAATGAGGTGCAGACTGCAGAATGTAGTTATCTGAAACTGGCCAGGCAGAAGTCAGTAAACATAATAACATAAAGAGCAGTCTGTGATATTTATGTTACATTAAAATCACGTTTGATGCTATTTGCTCCTGGCACAACTCACAAAACAGGTAAGTCTGGCATGCAAATGTATTCTAAAAAGTGCAGTCTTCTGATGATGCCCATTAGTGGACTAACAAATGAATGCTTTCATAGAAGTATGTCGTTTCTCCTATATCTTCTCCCAGAGCTCAAGTTCTGGCTACTTCAGGTCACTCTTGACTGTGTCACCTGATAGATACCGATTAAAGGTTTGCTGATGCAAAGCAAATTTTCTAGTTCCAGACAACAGCTGGATTACTGGTTTGTAATAAATGATGAACCATGAAAAAAAAAGGAAAGCAAATTAGGGCAACAGTTCCCAGATTTTGCCTTGATGAGAGCACAAGGCAGCATCTGCAACAATTGTTACACTTTGCAGATTTTTGCTGGGCTAAGACGGCCAGGTAAGTGGAATAGAGAGGGTCCAATGTCAAAATATAAAAAACGTCAATGTTTTTCTCTGTGTCACTTTGTCAACCATTTTAATTTTTCTGAGGAAGGGTCACCGGACCCGAAATGTTAACTCTGTTTTCTCCTCCACAGATGCTGCCAGACCTGCTGAGCTTTTCCAGCAACTTTGTTTTTGTTCCTGATTTACAGCATCCGCAGTTCTTTTGGTTTTTATTTTAATTTTTAGTCTGATATAAACTGTGAGACCTGATGAGAATCAGGTGATGTAATCCAAACTCCTGTATTTAAGAGGGGAATCTAAAGAAAGAATTTGAAGCAGTTAACAGTTTGCTCAAAGCGAGGAAGAAATTTCCTGTTGAATTCCGGATTATCCTGATTTAATGACGACCCTTGTTTGTGCCTCTCAGTTGTTGCCTAGTCTTCCACACATTACTCCCACAGTAAGGTTATTCAAAAACTACATGTGCGTTAATGCACATGAAGTCACCTGTTGACCTGCGCCCTCATTGCAGAACGGGGATCCAACATGATTGTCAATGCTTTGATTTTAAAATTCACAATCAGATTTCCAACTCTCCTCATGACCTCGTACATCCTGAGCACTGCAACTCTTCCAATCCCTCAAGGTACCTGTACTTTTCTACTTCTTTACGCATCACTAACTGGCCACCACTAATCTTGCTTTTTAGCTGTGTGGACCTGAGCTTTCATAGATTTACCCAGTTTCTTCTATATCTTTTCCTTTCTTTCATCACTCCCTTCCTTTAAGATGCTCATTAAAACTTACCTCCTTGATTACATTTTTGATCATTGTTCCTAATGGTGCTTTCGGTGGCTCAGTGTTCTAATTTGCTTGATAATGTTAGTAAACGGTGTATTACACTATGTTTAAAGAAAATGTTCAACAAATACAAATTGCTGTCCATGTTCTTATCATCCATTGTGTCAACACACTCATAAATTTGTTTTTTTTTAATCTATTGTAGGACAGCAAACTGTTGCTGCTGCTTGTATGGCATCTGATTGGACGTCCGTGAAAGTACCATTTATCGTGATGCAATTCAGGAGACCTCCAAAATCTAAACAGTAAACTCTCAGAAACAAGTAGATGTGAACATTTCCATTAACACATAGGACAGATATACTGAGTGTTTATTGCATTATTCCATGAGTTTTCGTCAGCTCCATCAATGGCTGATTAGTTTCCAGAATTGTAGAAAATGCACTAATGCACTGGCAAATTAAAAAGTGTATGTAATATCATTCCAATTGGGCAATTAGCACATGCTAATAGGTGACCCATCTTTCCAGGTGTTTGCATATAACCATCCTAATGCACTCAAGTTAAACAAGGCATTTAACGAGTTGGAGCAGGTTTCTTAACAGTCTAAAATAACACAAAATTGCCAGTGTTGGAAATCTGAAACAAAAACAGAAATTGCTTTAGAAATTTAGCAGGTCTCACAGGATATGTGGAGAGAAATCAAAGTTAATGCTTCAAATCCGGTGACCCTTCTTCAGAACTGAACTCCAGGTCTCCGGAATTTACCCCAAACCTGGAAGTTCAGTTCTGAAGAGTTCGAAATGTTAACTCTGCTTTCTCTCAACAGATGCTCTCAGACCTGCTGAGCTTCTCCAGTAATTTTTTTTTTTTAATAGAATCCCGCCAGTGTGGAAACAGGCCATTCAGCCCAACAAGTCCAACACTGACTCTCCAAACAGCATCCCACCGAAACTGAGCCCCCTACCCTATCTCTGTAACCCTGCATTTCCCATGGCTAATCCACCTAATCTACACATCCCTGGACACTACGCGCAATTTAGTATGATTTAGCAATCCACCTAACCTGGACATCTTTGGGATGTGGGAGGAAACCCACGCAGACATGGGGAGAATGTGCAAACTCCACACAGACAGTTGCCCGAGGGTGGAATTGAACACGAATCCCTGGTGCTGTGAGGCAGCAGTGCTAACCACTGAGACACCATCCCACCCTCTGTTGCTGTTTTTATTTATTCATAGTCTTGCATTTTTGCTACTTTTAACCACATACCCCTAAATGTCTAAAGGCAACCCCCTGTTTAAAAACTTCCACTATACCATGTATATATGTGTGTTAAAAAAAACACAAAACTTATATAAAGCATGGTTGTCGGTCATATTTATTACCTGACATACTGAGAACATCTGCATAACTCACCGAGTATACAACTGTAGAAGTAATCACCATAGTTCCAGATGACCATAAGGATGCTCTCGCATTAGACTGAGATGACTGGTGGTGGTTTAACCTGATGGTCACCAAGCCTCAGGAAAGGGGAACGATCAAGAAGGCGGAACATTTATGGATCTCAGTCAGTGTGGCACTTGAACCCATGCTGTTGGCATCCCTCTGTATCACATACCAGCTGTCCTGCCAAGCTAACTGGCTCCCAGACTAGAGTATAACACCAACTCAACAACAATATCTGACAAGAAAGGTACTCATAAATCAGGTTTCGTGAGCACTCAAAGAAATTGTTCCCAGAAGAGCCTGCAGATAACCTATGACTGTGATTTTTCAATCCTGCTGTAGAAATTAGTAACTTAAGCAAACAAGGACACATACGCGTTAGGGAACTGGAGCCGGAGCTGGATGAACTTCGGATCATTCGGGAGGCTGAGGGGGTAATTGAGAGGAGTTACAGGGAGGTTGTCACACCTCAGGTACAGGAAAAAGGTAGATGGGTTACAGTCAGGGGACGGAAAGGGAACAGGCAGACAGTGCAGGGATCCCCTGTGGCCGTTCCCCTCAAAAACAAGTATACCGTTTTGGATACTGTTGGGGGGAATGACTTACCAGGGGTAAGCCACGGGGTACAGGTCTCTGGCACAGAGTCTGTCCCTGTTGCTCAGAAGGGAAGGGGGGAAGAGGAGGACAGCATTAGTCATTGGGGACTCCATAGTTAGGGGGACAGATAGGAGATTCTGTGGGAACGAGAGAGACTCGTGGTTGGTGTGTTGCCTCCCAGGTGCCAGGGTCCGAGATGTCTCGGATCGTGTTTTCGGGATCCATAAGGGGGAGGGGGAGCAGCCCCAAGTCGTGGTCCACATAGGCACCAACGACATAGGTAGGAAAAGGGATGGAGATGTAAGGCAGAAATTCAAGGAGCTAGGGTGGAAGCTTAGAGCTAGAACAAACAGAGTTGCTATCTCTGGTTTGTTACCCGTGCCATGTGCTAGCGAGGCGAGGAATAGGGAGAGAGAGCAGTTGAACACGTGGCTACAGGGATGGTGCAGGAGGGAGGGATTCAGATACCTGGATAATTGGGGCTCATTCCGGGGTAGGTGGGACCTCTACAAACGGGATGGTCTACACCTGAACCAGAGGGGTACCAATATCCTGGGGGGGATATTTGCTAATGCTCTTCGGGAGAGTTTAAACTAATTCAGCAGGGGGATGGGAACCTGAATTGTAGCTCCAGTATACAGGAGGATGAGAGGAGTGAGGTCATGAATAAGGTTTTAAGGTCGCGAGAGTGTACTGGCAGGCAGGAAGGTGGTTTGAAGTGTGTCTACTTCAATGCCAGGAGCATCCGGAATAAGGTGGGTGAACTTGCAGCATGGGTTGGTACCTGGGACTTCGATGTTGTGGCCATTTCGGAGACATGGAGAGAGCAGGGACAGGAATGGTTGTTGCAGGTTCCAGGGTTTAGATGTTCCAGTAAGATCAGGGAAAATGGTAAAAGAGGGGGAGGTGTGGCATTGTTAGTCAAGGACAGTATAACGGTGGCAGAAAGGACATTTGATGAGGACTCGTCTACTGAGGGAGTATGGGCTGAGGTTAGAAACAGGAAAGGAGAGGTCACCCTGTTGGGAGTTTTCTACAGGCCTTCAAAAAGTTCCAGAGATGTAGAGGAAAAGATTGCAAAGATGATTCTGGATAGGAGTGAAAGTAACAGGGTAGCTGTTATGGGGGACTTCTAACTTTCCAAATATTGACTGGAAACGCTATAGTTCGAGTACTTCAGATGGGTCAGTTTTTGTCCAATGTGTGCAGGAGGGTTTCCTGACACAGTATGTAGATAGGCCAACAAGAGGTGAGGCCGCATTGGATTTGGTACTGGGTAATGAATCAGGCCAGGTGTTAGATTTGGAGGTAGGTGAGCACTTTGGTGATAGTGACCACAATTCGGTTACGTTTACTTGAGCGATGGAAAGGGATAGGTATATACCGCAGGGCAAGAGTTATAGCTGGGGGAAAGGCAGTTATGAGGCAATTAGGCAAGATTTAGGATGCATAGGATGGAGAAGGAAACTGCAAGGGCTGGGCACAATTGAAATGTGAAGCTTGTTCAAGGAACAGCTACTGCGTGTCCTTAATAAATATGTACCTGTCAGGCAGGGAGGAAGTGGTTGAGCGAGGGAACCATGGTTAACTAAAGAAGTTGAATCTCTTGTCAAGAGGAAGAAGGAGGCTTATGTAAAGATGAGGCGTGAAGGCTCAGTTAGGGCGCTTGAGAGTTACAAATTAGCCAGGAAGGACCGAAAGAGAGAGTTAAGAAGAGCCAGGAGGGGACATGAGAAGTCTTTAGCAGATAGGATCAAGGAAAACCCTAAAGCTTTCTATAGGTATGTCAGGAATAAAAGAATGACTAGAGTAAGATTAGGGCCAGTCAAGGATAGTAGTGGGAAGTTGTGCGTGGAGTCCGAAGAGATAGGAGAGGTGCTAAATGAATATTTTTCGTCAGTATTCACACAGGAAAAAAACAATGTTGTTGAGGAGAATACTGAGATACAGGCTATTAGACTAGACGGGATTGAGGTTGATAAGGAGGAGGTATTAGCAATTCTGGGAAGTGTGAAAATAGATAAGTCCCCTGGGCCGGATGGGATTTATCCTAGGATTCTCTGGGATGCTACGGAGGAGATTGCAGAGCGTTTGGCTTTGATCTTTATGTCGTCATTGTCTACAGGAATAGTGCCAGAAGACTGGAGGATAGCAAATGTTGTCCCCTTGTTCAAGAAGGGGAGTAGAGACAACCCTGGTAATTATAGACCAGTGAGCCTTACTTCGGTTGTGGGTAAAGTGTTGGAAAGGATTATAAGAGATAAGAGATAGGATTTATAATCACCTAGAAAAGAATAATTTGATTAGGGATAGTCAACACGGTTTTGTGAAGGGTAGGTCGTGCCTCACAAACCTTATTGAGTTCTTTGAGAAGGTGACCAAACAGGTGGATGAGGGTCAAGCGGTTGATGTGGTGTATATGGATTTCAGTAAAGCGTTTGATAAGGTCCCCCATGGTAGGCTATTGCAGAAAATACGGAGGCATGGGATTGAGGGTGATTTAGCGGTTTGGATCAGAAATTGGCTAGATGTAAGAAGACAGAGGGTGATGGTTGATGGGAAATGTTGATCCTGGAGTTCAGTTACTAGTGGTGTACCGCAAGGATCTGTTTTGGGGCCACTGCTGTTTGTCATTTTTATAAATGACCTGGATGAGGGCGTAGAAGGATGGGTTAGTAAATTTGCAGATGACACTAAAGTCGGTGGAGTTGTGGATAGTGCGGAAGGATGTTGCAGGTTACAGGGGGACATAGATAAGCTGCAGAGCTGGGCTGAGAGGTGGCAAATGGAGTTTAATGTGGAAAAGTGTGAGGTGATTCACTTTGGAAGGAGTAACAGGAATACAGAGTACTGGGCTAATGGTAAGATTCTTGGTAGCGTGGATGAGCAGAGAGATCTCGGTGTCCATGTGCATCGATCCCTGAAAGTTGCCACCGAGGTTGATAGGGTTGTTAAGAAGGCGTACGGTGTGTTAGGTTTTATTGGTAGAAGGATTGAGTTTCGGAGCCATGAGGTCATGTTGCAGCTGTACAAAACTCTGGTGCGGCCGCACTTGGAGTATTGCGTACAGTTCTGGTCGCCGCATTATAGGAAGGATGTGGAAGCATTGGAAAGGGTGCAGAGGAGATTTACCAGGATGTTGCCAGGTATGGAGGGAAGGTCTTACGAGGAAAGGCTGAGGGACTTGAGGCTGTTTTCGTTAGATAGAAGAAGGTTAAGAGGAGACTTGATAGAGACATACAAGATAATCAGAGTATTAGACAGGGTGGACAGCGAGAGCCTTTTTCCTCGGATGGTGAAGGCTAGCATGAGGGGACATAGCTTTAAATTGAGGGGTGATAGATATAGGACAGATGTCAGAGGCAGGTTCTTTACTCAGAGAGTAGTAAGGGCGTGGAATGCCCTGCCTGCAACAGTAGTAGACTCGCCAACTTTAAGGGCATTTAAATGGTCATTGGATAAACATATGGATGATAATGGAATAGTGTAGGTTAGACGGGCTTCAGATTGGTGTCACAGGTCGGCGCAACATTGAGGGCCGAAGGGCCTGTACTGCGCTGTAATGTTCTATGTTCTATGCTCTATGTCAGATAATAAAATAAACCTTGGAATCAAGGGTTGTGTCTTTTTGTCTTACGCCATTTTGTTCCAGCCAACTACATTCAAACCAGTTAGCACCATCTTCTCATGTTATATAAATTGATGTTCCTTTTCAAAGTTAAGTTTCTTGAGTCCCAGTCCTGATGAGTGCAAGTCAAAAGGTTTTGGCTTTATGACTTTTCTCAGCATTGTCTAGGTTTTTAAGGAAGGAAGAATTTTGCTACAACATGTCATGATTGTTGTAATGAATGCAGTTGAAAGCAAAAAAGGTTTTATAATTTTCATACAAGCATTTAATTTATGATGCAACTGGTGAAATTTGTGACAAATAACATTAGTACAGAGATTTAGCCATCAGCAATTTTGTTTGTAGAATGAATCTATGTCCTATTAAGATCATTTTTATTGAATAAGGTATCATTCATTTCGTTCACATTGCAAAAAAAAAGATAAAATAAACAAATGTTTTGTATTACCTAATGCAGATAACCAATATGGATATAATTCCTTGGTAAGTAGAGCATCATCTATTTCGAACAGAAATCTCTTCATCACATTTGTTACATCACCCAGCTGATGTTCCCCAATTCTGAGCTTCACATTTCTGGCATCTTTTCTGAACTGATCTAGAAGTAGGTTAATTCGTGATGGTGTGCCACCTTTTTGGTAAATCCTTTCACAGCCAAGACCTAATGATGAATGAGTTGGATTTCATTAAACACACAACAGAATGCCAACCTATTTGGAAAAGGAGAATTAAAGACTCCATGCAACAGACATTTAGAAATGTTTTTGTTAAATGAAGGTTCATAGCATGGCCGCATTGATAAGTTCAAATGATAAAGACATTGTCATAACGGGTACAGAAATATGCTAAAATACTCAGCATCAAAGTCAGAGAATATCAATGCATATAATTAGTAATCACTTCTGAAATTTAAAAAGAATGTACTTTCTCACTTACATTTTAGCCGGAAGAAAAATGTAAAGTTTTGATCTTTTTAGCAGTTTCATCAAGGCAATTAATTGTGACATATCATAAAGACTCCATTTTGTTCTTTCCTACTGGCTCCCTTTACTTGCCTTTGTACTACACAAACCCTGTTATATGTCTAATGTTTTCCAGACTTCATGAAAGGTTGCCAGACTGAAATGTTATTCTGGTTTGGATTTTCACGCCCAAGTTGGGCGAACTGCAAGCTCCATGGACTTGACCTTTCAAACGACTGCTCTTTTGATTTCCAGGTTGAGGCAGAGGATTCTGGATTAAAAGTCAAGGCAAGTAGTTCAAGAAGAACTGTGAAGATGGTCAGGTGCAGAGGGAGTGTGGCTGAACGGCCTACCTCAGAGATCTGGCACAGTCTTCGACATTTCAAAATAAAGAATAAAAGATAAAAGCCCACTCTAGCCTGCACCTCCCCACATAAACCCCCTAACCCATCCATACCTACCCATGTCACATCATTCCCTCAGCCCACCCACAGTCTATGCCAATCCTCCCACACTCCATGGTTCCTTCTTGCTCGTATACCAAGCAATGCCCCTATCTATTCTATGGTCCTTTAAAAAAATCTAACTTCGTACCAACTCATGCCTGTGTAGCCACTACCCCTTTCCTTACAATTACCAGTGTCCCCCAAGACAGATCTCAGAATCTGCAGTGAGATTAAGAAAATATTTCCAGAAGGTTCTACGCATACATTGCAGACTTCACTATATTGAAAAAAAGTTCATTCATAAAAAAAATACACTTACCATATTTATATTCCTTAAACAAAACAAAAATGAAATATTTGCTGTTATAAAGTGAAATGCAATAGGCTTTCGAATTCATAATTTCATA
This sequence comes from Rhincodon typus, assembly GCF_021869965.1. Classification (NCBI taxonomy): domain Eukaryota; kingdom Metazoa; phylum Chordata; class Chondrichthyes; order Orectolobiformes; family Rhincodontidae; genus Rhincodon; species Rhincodon typus. The sequence continues at coordinate 87,639,664 of NC_063332.1, read as the reverse complement.
TCAAAGAGTTCAAAACTACAGAGATAGCAAGAACTGCATTTGCTGGAGTCAGAGTCGAAACAGTGTGGAGCTGGAGGAACACGGCAGGTCAGGCAGCATCAGGAAAGTTGACATTTCGGGTAGGGACCCTTCATCAGGAATGGTTTTGAGGAGTTAAAAACCACTTGTGGCTAAAACTATCTGTGAATTGGAAGGGTCACCATTGTGATAATGGAGGATTATACTATCAGTCATTCAACAGTCCAGTCATGAAAGTCCTCCAGCTTATGTCAACAGACTTAAAAGAAAAAGCATGAGAAAGAAAGTAATACATTTTGTAAAAAAAAATCCAGAATTCTTTCAGCGATTTAAAAATATTGAATATCATTGAAAATGGCACAATTTGTTGAAGCTTTTCATCTTGCACTCATCAAGACAGTTCACAAGAATACTGCTTCAAGGAGAAAACCAAGGTTTATTCTATGAGAGAAAAGTGTTGCTCAGTGGGCAAAGGCACTCTGATTGATAGATGCATTGCCATAGATCGTGCTCCAGATAGTGCTGGCGGATTGTATTAAACAGCTTATCCCTTTGGCTGCTTACAGTAAGCATGGCACAGACCATACCCAAGCAGCATACACTCAAAAAATGCACAACTCAGTGTCCGCATTACGTGAGATCCTGTAGTTGGACAACGTTCACTGGATAATCCTGTGTGTGCAAAGAATTATGCTGAAAACCTACTAAAAATTATCATTCTATTGTCAGTATTGTGGACTTGTGTGTGGTGGAAGTCACATAATACTAATACATAGGGTCCTGTTCATCACAGATAGAAAGAACATGTGCATGCATTGCAACTATTTCAACTTGGCAAAACTGGCGATAGCCAGTTGCAGGTTCATTTTCCAGGGCTATGTCCTGACCAAACCTGTGTGGATTAAAATATAAACAAAGTCTAGCAGTGAACAGTTAATCAGCAGTAGCTGGCATAGTTGCCATGGCAGTGCCTCTACCAATCATTGTTCACTTGTCAACCAATTAGCACTCTCCTCTTGTGCAGTATAAAATAGGTTTTCCCATAAAATTGGTTTCCCTGCAAAACGTCCTGTTGAGTGCAAGACAAACAGCTTTCAAAAAAAGTCTATTTTTAACCATGCTCAAGTTTTCTACTTCCAAATGACAACTTTTAAACATTTTAATATGCGTGACAGCTCCATTTTACAGGCCCTTCTGACTTTCCCATCTGACAGTTTTGATATTATCTTCATGTCACCCCCATCCATTGTCCAGAGCTTCTAAACGTTTTGACAATTGATATGACAGGTTTGTTGACAGTTCCAATGCGCTTGATGGTAATGAGTCAATGCACTTTTTACACACATTTATACCTACTTTTAACAATATCAAAGAGCACTTGTCTCCATCCAGAGGGCAAATAGGAAGAAGCCAACTGTTCCAATTGCAACCTTATCAGTATCCTCTCAATCTCAGCAAAATGATGGAAAAGATCACAAACAATCATATAAAGTGGCACTTGCAAAAGAATAACCGGCTCAAAGACACTCAGGTTGGGTTCCACCAGAGCTACATGACCTTGAGTTCATTACAGCCTTGGTAAAATATGTACAAAAAAAGCTGACTTCAGATGTAAGGTGAGACAAATTGACCTTGTCAAACAGCTAGCTTTCAACCAAGTATGGTATCAAGCAGCCCCATGAAAACTGGAGTCAATGTGATTCAAAGAAAAACACTCCATTGTTTGGAGTCATACCTATTATAAAATCAAGATGTTTATATTTTACACGACACTGATATCTACATTAATTTAATCAATCAAGGTCCAATTCTTCCTTTGCTAATTGTATAATTTTCAAAACCTGCAGTTTGTCTGTAAAACTTTTTTTATTACTTCACCCAATTTTAAAGATTCATATTATTTCTGCTGTGGAAGCAATAGCTATATATAGATGCTGTTGTTGTCAAAGCCAAAGATCTCAAATAAATATGGTTTGAGTGTTCTTGATGTATTTTACAGCGGCTTCAAGTTTACAGCACAAAAATTCCTATAATTCAGCACTAATTTATCAGTCGCACTCTGGGAGACTGTAAAACACACACTGTGGGAATTGGAAATGTCAAAATAGTGTACTGGGGCATGTTCTTCCAAATTTCAAGATGAGACACAGCCACTAGAAATTTCACATTATAGCTAGGCTATTCTCCACATGAGCAGAGACTACTTGATACAGACATTTGTTTTTGACATTCCTCAAATCAGCAGAATAATCCGTCAGAGTAAAGCAAACATTGTGGAAACATTGTGGCAAAGTGGCAAAAAATAATTCTGATGGCAATTGTGGACCTTCTTCAAGGCCAAAATGAACATTTTAAACATGAACAGAAAAAAGGGGAGAGAATGAAATATCAAAGAGAAATAAATTAGAATGGAATGCCCAATAAAATGCTTCAGTGGAAACTGGAAGAGGGTTAAATGGCAGGCATTACATTAATGTGAGGCAGTAGGAGACTTAACTGTGAAAGATCAAGAAACAAAAAAACATTTATGAGGCACAGAGAATGGACAAATTGAAAAAAAAACAAAATGATGCAGGAAATAAAAACACAAAACTGGTTTTAAGCAGCTTAGAAGCCTGGTAAGGCAGAATGGAATGTCCACGCACAGTTTGGGAAGATCTCACAAACACAATGGTCTGATTTAGATCACACACACACACACAAAATATGGTCCATTAAGCCTATTCTGCAACTTAATAGTCACAACTGGTCCTGGGCTACAACTGCACCTCTCTACCTTCACAGCAATATTGACAATTCAAAATTTTAAACCACACATCACTCCTCCTTCCAAAGAGGTCTATTTACAGCTATTTGCAGAAAATATGAAGAATAAGGTTTTGAAAGTTGAAAAAAAAATGCCTTGGTGTGTTGGAGGCCCATGTGTTAACAATTAAAGCACCTAGCCTAAACAGTTCCAGTTCCAAACGAACCTTACAATCTGTCAGTTATAGATATCACAATAGAACTAGCTTATACTAAAATCTGTTGTCACATTTGTCAAACAAAATATTTCAAGACTATAAAACATATGGATGGAATTGCTTCTGGCATTAAAGAAGCAAATCTGTGTGACTTGTGGTGACACCCTGTAGAATGAGTTTGCTTACCATACTGTGTAACAAACGCTATGCAGCTGTCCACGATGATGGGAATGTCATTTTTGCTGAGCTGCTGGTCTCGGAGAGCATTACCATCTGTACCTGCTGCTTTCCTGATGGCAGTGTGCCAAGCTGTGAAATCCAACTTCGTGTGACCATGGATGTACAAAGTTCTGCAAGGTTAGAACAAACTTTTAGACCTTGATAAAACGTTCCACTTGTTCCAGTTCAGTTTGGTTCTACTTTGGGAGGATCATTACAACAGCAAACTAACCAGTCAAACCTGGAGGTGAGACCGTAGCTCCATAATTCAGCCAGTCTATTCATTTGTAAAAATAAAACAAATTAGATATTAACAGGTTGAGCATTCATTTCTGAAGAATTTACATAGTTAATTCCATGCAGTGTTGAAAACACAAATAAAATTCTTTGTCATGCATGCCATCTTATATCAACCAGACTGAACATCCTGGCTGACATCTGCCATAACAGCTGTGATTGGAAAACAAGTAGTTTCTACAGACACAGGCATCAGTCCAAATGAATGATGTATTCCTCACCTTACAAAATAGTAACAATGGTGGAATTGGAGCAAACAGAGTGCAATTATCTTAATTTGACATTTCAGGTGCTTCAAATTATTTAGAAATCAAGGAAGCTGTTTTATTTAAAGTTATACCTCTATTTTTCAGAAAAAATGTAAAATTTATCTTAATTTGATTTCTTTAGAAATGACTGCCTGTGCTCAGTCCATCAGGCGGAATCTCTCCTAAGTCACTTTAGTGTGATAAATGACAGCCAGAGCGTCCAGAGTGTCTTTACTGTCTGCAAACATGGGGCAGTCTTGAAATAAGTTGGAAAATTGCTGGTCCCAGGAAACCAGTTCCATTAAAGGCTTATTCTTCCACTTTCTCATTTGATCACCTTCAAGAATTCTTGCCTATCCTCACTCCTACATACTGCACTATACTCCATCCATACTCCCTTTGTAGAACCAATTCAGTTTTTATGCCACAGCCTTTTCTAAAAGATTCTAGTGGTCACTGTACTCTGCGATAATACGTTTACATTTAGAACACAAGTTTCTGCAAGACTGTGTATTTTAAAAAAAAATATTAAATTTTCTGAAACAGGCCAAGCCTTTGTAATAGATGTTAGAGAAATTGCTAGCCTAACTAATGCTTGATGAACCTTTCAGTTAGTTAAACAAAAAAAAGCACAGAAGCTTGCTCCATCCATAAAACCAGCCACATTCCACATTATGGTTTTCTATTAATTGCACATTGCTTGGCCCTTGAGGTGACTAAACACTCAGCTTTTTTTTTTGTTTTAGGTGCAAAGACATGAAGAACTATATTTTTACAGCTCTCCTTTGTTTAAAAATATTAGCTAGGCAACATTAGTGGTATTACTGCCAGACTATTAATCCAGAAACTCAGGTAATGCTCTCAGGACATGGGTTCAAATCCTGCCGTGGCTGATAGTGGAATCTGAATTCAGTAAAGAATCTGGAATCAAGGTGATGATGACCATGATGCTATTGCTGATTGTCAGGAAAAACCCATCTGGTTCACTAATCTCCTTTAAGGAAGGAGATCTGTCACTCTTATTGGTGGCACAGTGGTTACCGCTGCTGCCTCACAGTGTCAGGGACCTGGGTTTGATTCCAACCTTGGGTGACTGTCTGTGTGGAGTTTGCATATTCTCCCCGTGTCTGCATGGGTTTCCACTAGATGTTCCAGTTTCCTCCCACAGTCCAAAACTGTGCAGTTAAGATGGATTGGCAATGCTAAAATTGCACCATAGGGTCCAGGGATGTGCAGGCTGAGTGGATTAGCTATGAGAAACGGGATAGGCTAGGGAGATGTGTCATTCTTCAGAAGGTTGGTGCAGAACCAATAGGGCCGAATGGCCTCTTTCTGCACTGTAGGTATTCGATTACTTGGTCTGACCTACATGTGACTCCAGACCCAAAGCAACATGGTTGGCTCTTAACTGCCCTCTGGGTAATTGTGGATGGGCAATAAATTCTGACTTAGCTAGAGATGCCTAAATCCCGTGAGTGAAAAGAAAAGAAAAAAAGCCAGATATTAAAACCATCATCAATCGTTTAAAATTTGGCTATTCAGAGTTGGCGTACTAGACATCAGTCGTTTAAAATGCTTATGCTTGGGATAAACCTATTTGTTGTTGAGCTTATAAAGTTGCACTAAGTTACCTCAAGGTTTCAAAAGTCAATTTGAAAATACTATTTGATTTTATATTCAGATGTAAAGAAAGGAGCTGAAGGCGCAACTTGAGAAAAGGGCAAAAAAAGCACTTCTTAAAGCAGCAAGGTACCATAAACAACACATAACATGAGTAATTTGTAATTTGTTTTTGTGATGTTGACTGGGAGATAAATACTGACCAAGGCATCTTCTTGTTTTAAGAACTTTTTTTAGTTTTTTATTTCCTTTCACCCAAGTTGCTGACAAACTCCCTTCTACATATGTGAACACAGAATCAGTCAGCATTTTCATATGCACAGGAATTCCCTCCCTACTGGCATTGTGGGTCAACCCACAACAGGTGGACTGTAGTGGTTCAAGGAGGCAGCTCACTAGCACCTTCTCAAAGGAGGGGGAGTAAGTGCTGGCCAGCCAGCAATGCCCACAAGCCACAATAGAATAATATTTTTTAAAAAATGCACACCTTTTTCAATCAAAATCTGGTGCAACTTTATTAATACAGCTGAAAGTGGGTTTATCACAAGGAATAAGCAGTTTTACTCAGTCTCTAGTCTATTGCTTGTGAATAACCAGGTTAATAAAACACAGAAAATAGCTTGTTTTATACATAGATGTTTTTTGTTACTTTGGTATAATTTTTTTTTTTTTAAAAAGGCTCAAATACATTGTGGGTTTGGGACCAACTTGCTCTTTTCAGATTGCATCTGAAATTGAAACCCTGTTCCCAATTGCAAATATATCATAAAATAAATTACCAACTGATTAATGAAGATAAATAGCATAAATTAACAATATACCTGGGTACATCAAGGCACCAATCTGAATGAAGGGATTTAACAGTCTTAATGTGTTACTCCCATTATACGGGGGCTCAAGGATTAATATCAGCCACAGAACACTAAAATATGAATAAGTATTAACTGAATACCAATGCAATTATAAAGTGTTGGATGTAAATAGATCTCAGAAAACTTATGTTTAAAACATGATCGTTTGCAATTTCTTAAATTAACAGCCATTTTTTTAAACACTAAAACATTTAATTATCCACAGGCCTTTAATTCTGTCATTTTACATTAAAATTGATAATAAAAATACCCTATTGTAACACAGCATATTTATAAGCTTTTGGATACTTTGTGCATGCAATAGATCTCACCGACGTAACTGGAATAATTTAAACTCATTGTCTACCTTCCTTTTTCTAACAGCAATAAGACATCTCTCTTCTCCCCGGGTTTCTCAATCTCAGTGCTGACAGCTGTGAGGAGAATGAGAGGAACAACTGAAAATTAGACGTCTTTATTGAAAACTTTGAACAAAACCAGTATGAAACACCCCCTACCCCCATCATGCAGCAGGTCAATAAGAACAGGAGTAGGTCAGTTAGCTCCTCAGGCCTGTTCTTCTATTCAGTGGGATTACGGCTGATCTGTGACCAAACAGCATTCATTCATTTTGCCCCCTATCCCTTGATACCTTTATCAACCAAGAATCAATCAATCTGAGGGGTTCCCCGGTGAAGATTCCAGATTAAATTCTCAGTTACGTATCTTAGTCGAAACAATGATAGGGGCGCTAGCATTGCTGAAGAAACAAAAGGAAAGAAAGAAATACCTTATATTTACAAATTCAGAACATTTGAAAGTGCATTATGTTGTCATGCAAGAAGTGTGGCAGCTAAACTGTACACAACAACTTCCCACAAACTGCAATGAATTGTATGATCAGATAATCTGTTTTTGTGATGCTGAAGGGCAGATAAACTGGCGAACACACCCCTGCTCCTCTCTGCAATATTACTGTTGAATCCCTTCTGTTCACCTGAGGATACAGATGTGCCTCTGTTTAGTGCTTGCTTGAAAAGACAATCAATATGGAGTATTATTAATCAACCAGTTTGGACATATTATGACACACCTCCAGGGCTGGTGAGATTTGAACCCAGACCTCCTAGCCCAGAGGGAAGGACGTTACTGCTGCACCACACAAGTCCTTTTATGACACAATTTTTTATGACCATCATATCCTGAGGTCAGACTCGAATCTAGATCTTTCACGGGTTTAAATATTTGTGGTCATATTTCTGAACCCAGGCTAGAAAAGTGTTACCCATCAAGCCAAGGTTGACAGCTGATGGTGTCCACTCCAAGCCATTAATGTTAACCCTTGCTGGAAATGCATGTGTGCACACGCCATTCAAATGCAACACTTCTCAGCCTTAGCCATAGTAATCTCATAGTCAGACTGACTGTCGACATTCATTGTATCAGCCTACCCAGGAAGAAGAGTCACTACAAAGAAACAGTAAAGTCCTTAAGAAACTATACTCTGATAAGTCAATGCTTGTCGACGGCACAAGCAATTAAGAAATCAAAGATGAACGGTGGATAAGCATTCAGTCAAAAAAAGTATACCGTACCTCCCTGACATAACAACCAACTTAAATTACAAAGCAGTTACTGCAGTTATCACGTATGTAATTGATCCTTCATCAAACAGTGGAGCCGACAAAAGACAGCACTATAAGCACAAATCAGCGATGCCGTAAGAATAAGTGTATCTGGATTTCCTTAACATTGTAGAGAATGGTAAATACGAACCAAGTTATAACTGGACCAGAGTGACTTAACAGTGTGTGTTATCCAGTGATCAAGAGAAAGCACTTGAATAGAAACACAGGGTTAGGAGCAGGAATAGGCCAATGGGCCTTTGGACCTGCTCCATCTTTCAATATAGCCATGGCTGATCTATTTATGGTCTTAGTTCTACTTTCCTATCGACACCCCATGACCCCTAACTCTGTTAAAAAATCTAACTCAGCCTTGAATAAATTTATACATCCAGACTCCATTACCTTCTGGCAAATAGGATTCTATACCCTGATGACCCTTTGAGAGAAATAAATTTTCATCTCCGTTTTAAAAAGAACTGTTTTTCCTTAAACGACATTCCCTAACCAACAACCTGGTTGCCTCAGGATCTTAGACAACAAGGTGCAGGGCTGGATGAACACAGCAGGCCAAGCAGCATCATAGGAGCAGAGAGGCTGATGTTTCGGGCCTAGACCCTTCTTCAGAAAA
>NC_063332.1:87598722-87630792 GCF_021869965.1 Rhincodon typus | reverse complement strand
CTGATGAAGGGTCTAGGCCCGAAACGTCAGCCTCTCTGCTCTTATGATGCTGCTTGGCCTGCTGTGTTCATCCAGCCCTGCACCTTGTTGTCTCGGATTCTCCAGCATCTGCAGTTCCTACTATCTCTGCCTCAGGATCTTGTATGTTTCAACAAGATTACCTCTCATTCTTTTAAACTCCATTAGATATAACGCTAACCTGTTCATCCTTCCTCTATAAGATAAGCTCTTCATCCAAGGAATGAGTTGAGTGAACCTTCTGTCGGTGAACTTAAGAGTTCTGTTGTCACTTATACAATGAGTGAAAGACAGATCATTGAATCCCTACAGTGTGGAAACAGGCCCTTCAGCCCAACAAGTCCACACCGACCCTTGGTGCATCCCACCCAGACCCATCTCCCTATAAGCCACCTAAGCTACACAAACCTGAACACTACAGACAATTTAGCATGGCCAATGCACCTAACCTTTGGACTGTGGGAGGAAACTGGAGTACCCAGAAGAAACCCACGCAGACACGGGGAGAAAGTGCAAACTCCACACAGACAGTTGCCCAAGTGTGGAATTGAACCCGGGTCCCTGGTGCTGTGAGGCAGCCGTGCTAACCACTGAGCCACTGCACCGCCCTTTGATTGGATACATTGACTCATTCAAACTTAACCCACCAACGTCAATGCGTCTTTGTGGTAGCACTTTCTCCAGAATTGTAAGGTCAAAGGCTACTCCATGTCTTGCAGCACATAATCAAGACTGACTCTTCAATGCCACAGTTATCACTTCACTCACATCACCGAAACAGAATGACTTGTTGTTGATCTTGTTCGTTGTGAGATCATGTGTGAAAATTGTCAATGTTTACATAACAAATAGTGAAGATTAAATTTCAAAATCCATTTATGAGCTGTTTTCTGCTTTGAGAACCTTGAGGAATGGGAAGATGCAATATAAATACAAATTCTACCTTTCTTATTTGAAGAAAACCAAGTCCTGGGACAAAAGCAATGGAAAAGTGCATTCATTCATGTTTAGCAATCATTTAATATGAAGCCATGTTAATATTCACCAACTTTCACATGAGTCTGGCTATTCAGTCCACCTTTCATCTACCAAATATATGTTCACTAAACAGTTCAAGGTCAGCAATAATATCCATTAACAATTCGGAACCTTTCAAATGAACTTAATTTCTGTTACAATGAAATAGATTTCCAAACTATGTTCATTTTGAAGTCAAATATTTCAAAATATATATTTTGATTCAAAATTGAAACAGAGACCAAGATTGTCCATTTTGCAGCCTAAATGTGAAGACAGGCAAATTCAGTGGTAATTGATTCACTGCTCCCACCAATCATAAAGCTCAGTGAATAGAAATCTAATCAGTTTATGAGCTGAATGGTGAGTTTCTTGGCAAATTGAAGTCCCAGTTCACCTTGAGCTGCTGGTCAATAAAAGGCTGGCAACATTTGACTCTCAAAGGTTGTTGCTGGAGGTCTAGTCTTCATACGAACTAGTGGTGAAAAGTTAAATAATTTTCTCACGCAGGGTGTGAGAAGTCAGAGGAGAATAATTTTCTCAGACAACCTGTTGTCCCCCATCACAGTCCGCATTGGCCCACCCCCCAACCCGGCAGGATGGTTCCTCCGGTTTCCCACTTCTCCAACTTCTTCCTTTATTTCCCATTTCTCTTGTGGCAGACAATCCAGCTGGTGGCAAGCCCAGAAGGTCACTCATGGATCTTCTCAGCCAACACTTAATGTTTTGAAGTGGCAAGATGGGATTGATTCTTTGTCCAGGACCAAATTGTCAAATTATTTTCCCTTCTTGCTATCACCAGGGAGAATGAAAAGGCAACTAGAGTATGTCAACTGTAGGATCATAATGATCGCTATAAAGACTAAATGTGGTCTAAATTTTGTTTCACGAAAGGATACTCATTCTGTTATGCATTGTTCTGATATGATCATTTACAGCACTATAAAACTAAATGCTAAAAGATTCTGTCCCCAAAACACAAGTAATTATTTTTAGAAAACATTTAACTTGTTAAAGATAACGGTGTTTAATGGGAGAGTTTGATAGATGGCAAATTGTAATGTCCATTTCTAAAAATGAAAACCTATTTGCAATATTTCAACAATCTGTAATCAAATTAATTGAAACGTAAAGAACCTGGAGAAATTGGGATTGCTTTCCTCAGAACAGAAAAGGTTAAACTGAGATTTCATAGATGTGATCAATATTATGAGGAGGTTTTTGTACAATAAACAAGGAGAATCTATTTCCATTGACAGCAGGATTGGTTACTAGAGTTCACAGATTTAAGATAAATAGTAAAATACAGTAGACATAAAGACTTTTTGTTTTAAATGCAGAGAATCTTTTTTTTTTTAAAAATGCACTGCCTGAAATTGTGTGGATGTAGATTCAATTTCAAGAGAGTCAAGGATGTATATTTGAAAAGGAACCATTTCCACGACTATGGAGAATGGAACCAAGTGAAAACCTCTGCCATGCCATCAGCTTTAACATTCATAGCCTTCACTACCTGCACAGAGTGACAGCAGTGTGTACCATCAACAAGACGCACTGCAGTAATTCATCGAAACTCCTTTGACAGCACTTTCCAAACCCACAACCTCCACTATCAGGCACAAGGCCAGCAGGTGCATGGGAACACCAACAGCTGCAATTTCTCCTGAGGCACGTACCATTCAGTCTCGGCATTAAATTGCAGCTCCTTCACTGTCTTTAGGACAAAGTCCTGAAACCTCCTTCATAACAAAATCGAAGGTGTGATTTACGCTGCGTGGACTGCGCTGATTCTAGAAGGCATTTCAAAGCGGAATATTCCCAACAGTGACGAAAGGGGAGGATAATTGGGTGGATCGGCTTTGGGGAGATACCCACCATCTTTCCACCACCAGAGACGCTCAGGTCTCAATGGAAAAGTCTTTCCAATCTCTCAACAATTGCGGTGCTTGAATGGTTAACTAGCAACCAATTAAGGGGCTCTTCACACCTTATTGAGAACACTGGCTGTCTTGCTGATTGGCAGAAAGGAGCCTACCTGATGGCAGGCTGTAGTCCTCAATCTGGCACAATCTGGCAGCATCGATGGAAGCATCCTTTGCTTCTGACCTCCTTCACATCTCTACCCTGAGAATTGAACCCTGCAATTCACCACCGCTCCTGCAAAGTTACCTATCACAACTGATACACACGGGCCTTTGGATGCTGTGTCACCAGCAGCCTCAGGCACTATGGCTGTAAGCAAGTGGTTGTTTGATGGAATACTCTCCACTTGCCTGGATGGGTGCAGCTCCAACAGCACTCAAGAAGCTTGACTTCACCCAGGACAAAACAGTTCACTTAACCGGCATCACATCCACAAATATTCCCTCCCTCCACCACCAATGCACATTGCAAGTAGTACGCACCATTTACATGATGCACTGGAAAAGTCTACCAAAATGTCTTAGACAGCACCTTCTGAACCCTTAACCACTATCACCTAGAAGGGCAAGGACAGCAGATACATGGGAACACCACCACCTGTAAGGTCCCCTCCAAATCACTCACCATCCTGACTTGGAAATAATTTGCTGTTGCTGGGTCAAAATCCTGGAATTCCCTCCCTAATGGCTTTCTGGTGCTACATATAGCACATAGACTGTAGTGGTTCAATAAAGTGGCTCACCATTACCTTCTCAAGGGCAACTAGGGAATTGCAATAACAGCTGACCAGCCAGTGATGCCCACATCCCATTAGTGCATATAAAACAAAATTCTACGTAAAGAGTCAATGTGAATAACAGGCTGAGTAGCCTCTCTCTGTATTGTAGTAAATGCAACATATTAAAATCTTACTGAGTTCTTGCAGCCTCTTTAAATGGACAGAATCCTCTTCAACTACATCCTGCTCAGGACAGAAGCAGAGTTGTGATTTATCTAATGCAAACCAGCCTGTTTTCCAGTGTTCTAGGTTATGCACATCCTTGTAGTACAGCCGACCAATCAGTTCATAATCTCTCTTGCACAGGATTTCTACCACTTCAGGAACAAAAAACTAGAAAACACAAGTCAATAACAAAGCTGTAGAATTGTAGTCAACAATAGCATTTCAGCAAAAATAAAACTAAAATACAATTACATCTTATTTACTCCACAGATCTAATTTAGTTGAGTGACCTCACATTTACAAGAAAAATATTTTTATACATTGAATGTAGAAGTTAAAATGTGTCTTTAAACAGTAATAATTATTATTCTGCTTTCTTCCAAATTCCATTCTGTAGATGTGTTGTATCAAAAATTATCTTGATTTTTCTATAGAGATAGTTTTGAGATGTGGAACAGATTTGGCTGAAGTAAACTGGAATCTAATCTGGCTGGCAAAACTGTAATGGGAAAAGAAAGGGCTATGTTTAAAAAAAACATCAGGAATGTAACCAAATATACCTGAAGTATGAATCTTTTGGTTGAGAATGACGAGCAAAAGAACAACTAAGGACGAGAAAAAAAAGTCTTTTTTATGCAACAAGTCATTGGACTCAGAATAAAGTGCCTGATAATGAGGTGCAGTTAACTTTGAACACGGTTTTCAGGATGGAATTGATAAGGTCATGAAGAGAAAATATTTGTGGGTATATGAGGCAAGGTCAGGAGACTGGGACTAATGTGCTGTTTTTGGAAGGAGCTGACATGGACCCAATGTGCTGAATGGCTTCCTTCCACTTTGTAACCATGCTATAATGCTACGCACTTCTTTCCTGTGGAACTGTTCCTCTTGAGTCAATGGATATCAGATTCACCTCGGAATATGTTCTTTAAAATAAAAACCTCATCCTCTTTGCTGCCAATGGACCCTAACCTGTTTCTCGTCTGGTCACAACCATCTGTGCGAAACATGTGTACCAATTATATGATGTTATGAATTTTACATCATATTATGTCGGAGAACATTTTCCGCCATTTCAACCTAGAAAGCACCATTGACTATATCAGTCAACATACACTTAATGTGGTTAGAGACAAAAAAAACCTGCAGATGTTGGAATCCGAGGGGGACAAACAGGAGGCTGGAAAAACACAGCACGCTAGGCAGCATCTGGAGGAGGAGAAGTCAATATTTTGGGTATTACCCTTCTTCAGGACACTTAATGTGGTCAGGTGACATTTGTGATCACTATTTTAATGCATTTACTGCAGAGGGTAGTGCACTGTCACACACATACATCAATATTTCCTTACTGATGTGGCAAGCAATCTCTAGGTGCGAGATGGTAAAATTATGAAAGCCAATAAAACATGCCGATTAATTGTCATTAGGGGGCAAGATGTGAATAACTATGCAGAAGCGGGTTCACTGCTCTTCCCAGCTTTCCTTTGTAGAAAATTCAATTATTGCACAGTGCTTTAGGTAATTGTCAACTGATGTTCCCCCCATGACAACTGAGGCAGCAGATTAAAATGTCAGGGGACCCTGGGGCTCAATGTTTTTGGTTTCTGAATTGTGACTGATGTTCCTACTATTACATTACTGGGTTACAAATAAAATCCGGTTAGAAAAGGAAGGATGTCATACAGTTTTACTTCATTCTAGTTAATAAACTTTATTACATGGATTATGGCATTACTGCCAAAGGCTTAATTCAATTTAGGTTTAAATAAAACTCTCAGAAATCTATCAATGTCTTTTTTAATTATATATAGACTCAGTACTTTACTGTATCATTTTAAAGAGATTGACAGAGCCAGAAGCATTTGGATTGTGGCAATAACGTGCAAAATCACTGGACTCAGGAACAAAAAGGTAAATTCCCACAATTTCTAAAAAGCTTTGGGCACTATCAACACATAAAATGTATTTCAAAGTTATTTCTCACCTTGGATATTGCACGGGTCCAGTCTTTTAGAATTTCGACATTGTCAGTGCCGAAGGAGAAGACACGTTCTGACAGCAAATACATATCAAAGGTAGAGCTCACCCTGAAGCAAACAAGGAGGAAGAACTGCATCAGAGTCTTACAAATTTGGCAGCATGGAGAATAATTCAAAACTCTTAATGCTTCAAGCTGAAAGCAAGCATATTAATGTCCTCACACACTGGATTTCAAGCAGATTGTGCAAAAATCTTATCAGATGATATGAACTGACTTATAAAATTTGCATGAACTTTCAATAAACTTTTGCAGTGGAACTCATATGCCTTTTTCAAAGTCTTTGATAGGAGCCCAATTTTCAACATTTCATGCACCAAAGAAAAGGTTAAGATACTTTCTGTAGATCCTGCCTGGAATGAATTTGAAGAGGCTCATTATGATTAACAGACAACTAGTTTGGCATAAGCCAATGAAGCATAACTTGCATTAAATACTCTGCATATACATCTCAATTAACATCGTTTGGATAATCACCATATTCAGTCTTACTATTTACTTTAACACCAAGGCATTTCAGTGGCAAATCAGAGAGACAAAAATAAGGTGGCACTAGAATGTTGCAAATGGATCAGTACAGAAGACAGTACCTTAAATTTTGAAACGGGAAGAAAAATAAAGGATAATTCTCACAATAATAAATATGCTCAGGATATCATGATAATCATGAGTTAAGCAGTTAAATCAGTCAAGGGATATAATTGCCATTTCTTTGGACTGGAGTTGATTCAAACTAATTTTTTATGTTTGTAGATTAAGATAGTAGCCATTTTGGTTGACTTGTTATTCTAGAATTAATACAATTTAACACTTAATGAATAGGCAAAACCCCAATCAATCTGAAATTCTCAGATAGCTTATCACCTAAATTAAAATGAGGGCCCATGGCATTGCTGGGATGGAATTATTAAGTCATTAATTGCGTCAGAGAACTTTAAACATGATAGAAAAGACATAGCTGTTGTGAGTGACAACTGAGAGCTGTGAAAAGTGTCACTTTAATTCTCTCTGACTGCCTGTAGAATTGAGACCACCGCCCTCTCTACATCTGCCCTCATTTTGAGGACGAAGTACCAAAAGATGTTTCTTTGCTTGTGACAATAATGGAAGAGCCAAATCAGACGCAGATGAAACAAAGTGCAACTCATCATGGGGTGAGTTGGTTATGGAGTGAGGTAAAAATGGAGTAAGAACAGCTTTTAGAAAGAGAATTTAGCTAGAAAGATAATTCAAAGTTGAAGAGAGGAAGACGCTTGTTGTATAATGAAGAATACAAACAGCATTCAGTACTGATATTATTTCCAGGTAATTATGTGGAGCTATTTAAAAAGACAATGAGGGGAGAGGGGTGCGGTGCTGCATACATAGAAGCATACCATGTTCAATGGTTGAAGAATTTAAGTAAAACAAACATGCATATCAGACTGAATGCAAAATACTTTTGACAGAAAGAAGAATTCTTTCCCTTAAGGTATGGAATAAATTATCAGTGTTAATGAATGAAAACCGTGTCAAAATGTAAGAAAAGACTAGATAGACAGTTGAAATGAAAGAGAATAAAAGGATACAGGAACGGATTGACACATATGATGAAGACTGCTCTTACTTTTCATGTGTAGGATAAACACTACTATAGGCTGCTTTCACGCTCTGCTGCCTACAGCCCAAGGAAGAACACAGAGAACGAGCAGCAAATATACTGCCTGATCAGGTCGAATAACATTTTTTCCCAAAAATGACCTGCAGTTTCGCTAAGGAGAGAGAATTGACATGAGTCACGGCCATCACCCTCACACAGCACACCACATGTTCTCCTGTGGGTTCTGTCCATTGTCTCAGCTTATCCAGAAGAACATATAGGTTGACCTCAATTTCTTTTTCCCCTCTGCCAGCTAGCAACAGACCTTTTTCTTTCTTTTGATGACTCAGCCATATTCTGCAGTGGCAGATGTTCTTCAAATGTGTTCACCAGTGCTGCTTGGCTTTCAACTCACTGAACTACATACTTTTCCATTTTCCAATTGCTCAGCTGCCTGGTTTACTTTTTGCAGTTGTCAGTCATTTGTGACTTTAAAAAGGCTGCATTCTAATTTTTAACCAGACTTCTCCCATCAGTATACCACTCCTATTTTTGCATTGGTCATGTGCAGCTCAACTGCCAGTGTTATTGAAATGAGCTGGCCATCCTAATGATGGTGCAGTCAGCAAAACAGGAGTTCTGTCAAAGGTGACTGACCTGGAATTTTAACAGTTTCTCTTTACACAAATGTTGTCAGAACTGCTCAGTACTTCCAGCATTCTCAGCTTTCATTTCAGATTTCTAGCATCCAGAACACATTATTTTTATATTCAGAAGTTCCCTTTTCTTTACGTTCTCATGTGGGGTCAATAAATGTTTTCTCCTGCTGATGCAAACTGACCTGCTGTGTTTTTTCAACATGTACTACTCAATGTGCAACATGCAAAATCTAGAGAAAAAAAGAGTTCATTAGCAAGTCAGGAAAGAAAGCTGCAGCATTCACTGTTCACTAAAAATTCTGAATCAATGTGAAGCTGCTATTATTGAGTAACAGGATGTATTCAAAGGGCATTTCATTATAACCTTGAAATAAGATGATTTTATCCTTGCAAAATTCATTGTTGAGGTCACGGATTGGAGCACTACGCAAGATTACACAGTTTGATGCATTCCAGAAAGCCAAGATAACAGCATCAAAAAATATATAACCAGTGAGTGTTTATACCTATTCTTTGTTTTGCCTTCATGTTTTTTTCTGCATTATAGTGCACCTACTACATATCTGCTCAATTCTTAAGATGTTTATATTTGTATAATATATTGACATGATACACAGATATATACACAGCGAACTCTACGCTATGGTTTATATGACTCCTTGTAATACTTGAAAGGAAGGATAATTTAAAGTGGGCTTAGCAGTTAAGAAATTTTGCTTAACTCAATTTTGATGGACCAATTTTTATTCCATCCGACAATGAATAAAGTTCAAGCAACAAAAGCAAAGGACAAACAGGTAGCATTCCAGTGATAAGCTGCGTGTTCAAACTCTTGAAACACTAAGGCATGCTGTAAACTATTGATGATTGCATTAAAAATATACTGGGGCAAATATTTCATTTTAATCAGTAATCTGCTGGATTGAATAACCTGCCTTTAGGAGGATTGTCTCCTTCACACTCTAATAATCTCAAAGAGTGCCCACCCCATACATGCAGTAAGGGCAAGATCCTTTTCCAGTAAATGAACAACTCATATCATAGAATATCATAGAAGCAGGCCATTTGGCCCATTGAGTCCACACCAACCCTCTGAACAGCATCCTACCCAGTCTCATCTCCCTACCCTATCCCTGTGCCCTGCATTTCCCCTGACTAACCCATATAGCCTGCACATTCCTGGACACTATGGCAATTTTGCATGGCCAATCCACCTAACCTGCACATCTTTGGACCGTGGAAGGAAACCAGAATACCCAGAAGAAACACACGCAGACACAGGGAGAATGTGCAACCTCTACGCAGACAGTAGCCTGAGGCTGGAATCAAACCCGGGTTTCCTGATGCTGTGAGGTAGCAGTGCTGACCACTGTGCCATTGTGTCACCCATGTATTGATGTGAATATTTAATAATGGATTACAATATTCAGGACATTCAGAAACTCTCACCTATAATTTTAATGCAAAATGTTTGAAAAGATACGACATACACAAAGGATTAATGCAAAAATCAACACGAGAGTCAGGAAGTTATTTCTCCTTGATTAAACTGCAACACCATTGATTCTGTTAATAAGCAGGGCTGGAGAACACTAATTAATCCATGCTTTGTGACTGCAACTCTCATTTTAAAATAACCTTTTCATATTTTACTTACTTGCTAAAAAGTAGATATTAAAAGGGTACAGCATTCAACAGTGTTTATGTAAATTTCTTTAACCACAATAACAAGCTGTCAGTGACCAAGGAGAAAAAGCTGCTAGGTATCAGAAATTGCAGTTACTTTAGAGAGATGTCTTCCTTAAATAATTAAATGCATGGATAGAACCTTGCTACCTGATTTACTGATCTTTCATATCAAACTGATGTTAAAAGCAGTGGCTTATCATTATGAAATGATATTATTGCAAATCTCACCCTGCTAACAACAAAAGAAATTTTTAAAAAGCTCAAATCTTGGTTAAATGATGAGCATTTTCATTTTCTTTGGCACTTACACCACCAAGATCTGACTTTGCAGTATAAGTCTGTACTTCAGTAAATAATCAACATCAAAACCAGTTTTTATCTTTAGTCTTTGGTTACTTCCAAGACTGTACTTTGTCTTCAAAATTGAACAATCTTTTCCCTGAGCTTTCTTTAATGTTTTTGAAACTAAGTTTGTGTGTAAGAAAATTCAATTTTTGATTTTTCCTTCTTTCAACTGATGTATCCTACTTTTCTAAACAACTCATTTGACATCAGAACTTGGACAGATTATTCAAGAGAATTTTAAAGCACTAAATGGAGACCATGGAGCTCAGTAAATAGGAGTTAACTCTCAAAAGATGTTCCACTTATTCCAGTGTCCTTTATTTATGTCCTTTTAAACGTTGCTTTGTAGAATATTAAAATGATATAAATCCTCATCCCTCTTAAAAGCTATTATAGATTCTGCTTCTTCATTTGGTTTTCACAGGGCAACATATATCCTGACCATTCACCACATTAAAATTATCCACCCAATTTATCCTTTTATCCCTTTGCTGAAGATGTTAATTTTACTTTGTATACAACACAGTGTCTTGTGGAAATAGATCTGCTTAATGCTTTGAACACCTTCACCAGTTAACATTTGCTTTATAATTTTAAAAAAAAGGTCTGTTTCTTTCACATTCCCACACAGCTCAAGCCTCTCATTCCAGGCATTAACTTTGAGAATCTCTTCTGCGTGACATCAAACTTCTTCTTCTGATGGATTCCCAGAACAGGATGCAAAGATGTGGAAATTGACTGAGGCCAGCAAGGATATTCTTTGAATGATTGCTGGGCTATTTAGGCCATCCCACTTTTACTTGAGACAAGCAAAATGCACACATTTGGCGGGTGTCCAAATGTAGTTTATTGCTGAACAGGATATTTTTTGTGGGTTCTGGATTTGATGCAGACGCAGAGGGTTTTCTGAATATACATGGTTACAAATCACTAGATACATTGCTCAGATACCCAAAGTATTTCAGGATTTAATGGTTAGGACAAATGGATTCTGAATGATCTGGGACTAATGCCAACATGCTGTTGTGCAAATTGCTGAATTGCATTTAGCCAGGAACTGGTGCAATTTATACAGTGATTAAACACGTCTGAATATTTCATCAAAGCTTTCAATAATTAATACACTACTTGATTACAAAAATACTTAAGTTTCCAGGGTTGTCACTTGTACTTGCTGTATTATGGCCCAAGGATAATGCTGACTTGAACAAGCGCAAGAACACTGACCTTCATAGTCAGAAGCTTATTACCTTGATGGATTCCAGTGCATAAAAAGGTACAAGTCAAGTTTGGAGAGTTCTTTAATTGCCTCTCTTAGAATTAGGCACAGAGGAAAAATTAATAATTCCATGCACTCAAAATGAATCATAAGGGTAGGAGCTGCCTTTAATGGCACTGAATAGTGCAATGCTACCTTAAAGGTAATTTCTTAAATACCACCAGGATATTTCCAAAAGTAATTAGTGCATAAATTTGATGTGCAATTCATTCTTCCATACTGTTTCAATAATCTACAACATCACATACAGTTTGAAAAAAAAAATCAACAGAAAAAGAAATGGCAACCAATAATTTTCAAAATAAAAAAAAAATTGTTCAAACTAAAAACAACCATGGTAAAAGCATCTTGTATCGCAGTGTGGCAGCACAAGACAAACGGGACAGGAACTTGAGAGAGCAAGCTAATGTCTGTGCAAATAGACAGAATGATCAGGATGCAGTCAACTTCACTTAAAGAATTGCAGGTTACTGTAGTTCACATGGACACCACAGGTAAAATTTTGCTTTGAAAGATTTGCTCACAGTGGGGTAGCTGTTGGCAGCTTAGGAACCCATTTGTTTGTATTTGTTGCGGCATGTAAACGCAGCACAGTATTAGTGCTATATTTCCAAGTTTTCTGACTGATTACAGATGTACAAATAAGGATGATACATATTCTGGAAATGGAGGGTCGACACTTAAAAGGAACACCAGAAAGGATCAGAATGGCTTGAAAGAATCTGAAAGAAACACTTGGAAAGGCTGTCTCTACTTGTTGAGTAGCTGTTTCCTAGAGTTATATTGGAGGCAGTAATGACCAGAAGGGAAGTGTCCTTTCCTTTGGGAGTGGTGAAAAGATCATCCACCTAAATTAATCCGGTGCGATAAAAATGTACATTACCATTTTGAGAATTTGGATTTTCAAGCAGAGGTAATATTAATGTCTGCCTTCAGTAATATAAAGGGTTTTTTTCTTCCAAAAGGAGGTCAGAAAGTCATTTGGAACAGTGAACTATCTACATCATTTCCAAGGAAGTTTGGGCCTCATTTAAGTGACTAAGCATAATGGTAACCAACAAGCAAAAATAAAACTAATGATCTATCAAGCCAGGTTTCATTCTGGGATGTGGTTTGTCTAGTATTACCACTAGCTGGGATCATAAAAATGGCCAGTAGGAGTGTTGTTCAAAGGACTTGGATACAACATTGGAAAGAATTAATTAGCTTATTTGATCATGAAAGATTTCAGGTGGCTCCCTTTCCAATTTCTTAGAGTTCACTGAACGGTACAGCTGTACAGGAATTAGAACAAATGGCTAAAAACTTGGTCAAAATGATAAGTGTAGTATACAGTAAAATTAATTGTACCATTTGTAAGCATAGCTGCTGAGCATTTGCAAATGGTGTTAGATCCGTGATGTCAGGTCACATGGAACTGGAGCTTGGGTCTTGAGGCCTCCAGATAAGATGTTCTGTTACAATTATCTGTGCACAATAAAGCCTGTTGCTGTTTATTGGCCACCATGTGGTGGCAAAAGTGACCAGATCCATAGAACTAGAGTTGAGTGGCAAGAGCCTGAAGTAAAGACCACCAATGGTAAACCATGGTGCTGGCCCAGCCCAAAGGTGAGAGCAAACTCCAAAGTGAATCTCTGAGTTGGTGTGACACAGATAGCGACTGGTTTTGTGAGGTACCACAACACAGAGCCACAACCTGAGCAGAAGCTGAAGATGGTCTGGAGAAATGCCCACAACAGAGTACACAGTTAGCAACAGGGGTAAAAAAAAAATCAGTCAGCCACAACAGGTAATGTTTCCATAACTCAGATGCTAAAGAAAAAAAATACACATTCAAGTGAAGACAGTGACCCAATGGATAGGAAAAGGACAGGTGAAATAGGAATAATTCAGTTATTATAACCCACAATGAAAAGTAATAAACAAGTAATGTTGTCTACTTGTTGTACAGAACCTGACCATGTAATGCAGCAATTGCAGTCACAGTTACACAAAGAAGTTAATCTCAGAGTACAGCCAGATCACTGTTAGGAAGCAAGGAAATAACACTGAGCGAGTTCAATCAGCAGTAAAAGCATGTGAAGCTTCAAAAACTTCTACAATAAGTTAGGCGACCACAGAATCAGAGATATCAAAAATTATGGAGATAGAGAGCAATCTTCAATTGTGCAGGGAAGACATCTTAGAGCTTTTAAATAACTTCAATATCACTGAAGTTTTAGTCAGGGTGGGTGAAGGCACACCTCCACAGGCACCAACCAACACAATGCAGGGTCTAGGCCCGAAACGTCAGCCTTCCTGCTCCTCTGATGCTGCTTGGCCTGCTGTGTTCATCCAGCTCTACACCTTGTTATCTCTGATTCTCCAGCATCTGCAGTTCCTACTATCTCTGAAACAATGCAACAACCGTTTGAAGTCACTGTCCATCAGTGTGGATGGAATGGATGTTGAAGGTGTTAGATAAGGAGACAATCAAGTGGGCTGCTGAAGTTGGTGCTAACCTTGAGTTGTCAGAATTGTATTCACTGAGACAAGTTTTTATTTGTTTATTCACTCATGGGATATAAGCATCACTAGCTGGTCAGCATTTATAGTCCATCATTAGTTGCCCTTGAGATGCCTTCTTGAACTGCTGCACTCCATGTGCTGTAGGTTGGCCCACGTGGCCTTAGGGAGGGAATTCCAGGATTTTTACCCGAGCAAAGGATATTCATCATACATCTACCATGTGCCTTGTTGATGGTGGACAAGCTGTGGGGAGTCAGGAGGTGAGTTACTCATCAGAAAATTCCCAACCTCTGACCTGTACTTAAACCACAGGATTCATAAGGCTGATCTAGTTCAGTTTCTGGTCAATGGTAACTCCTATAATGTTGAAAGTGAGGAATTCAGTGGATGGTAGTACCTTTAAGTATCAAGGGGGAATGTTTTCTCTTGTTAGAGACAGTCACTGTCTGGCCCTTGTGTGGCACAAATGTTAACACAAGTCTCAATATTTTCCAGGTCTTGCTGCACATGGACAAGGGGAAATTAAACATCCATGAGCATTTGTGAATGGTGCTGAAAATTATGCAATAATCAGCTAAATCCTCACTTCTGACCTCAGCAAAGGTGGATGGAGGATAAGTGCAATATCTTCTAGTAGCTAATGAGAAGATATCCAGAGAGAGAGAGAGACAGCTCTCCAAGTCCAAAATAGCTCATGTTAATTTTCAACACTTAGAAATTATGGACCTATAGAGGTGGGGGGTGGTTCAGACTGGGTGAAGCACCCATCAGTAAGCCATTAGTATGCTAGCTACAGCCTTTTCAGCTCAATGACCAGGCATCAGGGGTCTTAGTTGTGATGGGCAGCATGTCGGTACAGGCTAGGAGGGCCGAAGGGCCTGTTCCTGTACTGTAATTTCTTTGTTCTTTGTTCTTGTTCTATCACCAGAACCTCTCATTCCAACCCATCAGTATGTTTGCTCTTGAAAGGAAAGGAAAAGGGAGCACGTATATCTTACACACCTAAGAGAAGCAAGAACCTGTTGGGGCTGAATTCCCTCAAGCACAAGGGACCAGGGGGAAGTAGCATAAAAGTGTTAAATATCCAAAACTAAACCTTAATCGTTAAAAAAAGAAGGCACTGTGAAAGACATCGAGTCAAGGCAATTGTACATTTACTCTTAGTATATTTAATAAGCATGCTTCGAAGGAGCTAGACAATAGTGATGTCAAACCACATGGAATTGAAGCCTGGCTCTGTCAGGCCCAAGTAGTTCACTTTTACCATCGTCTGCACAGTTACGCACATCAAAGCCTGTTACTGATCACTCAAGATTGTAGATTTAATATTAGTACAATAGTTCATATGGGGCAAGTAAGGGTGGAGATTAGGATAGACATGCAGAAGGGTTTAGGGAGGGAATTCCAAATGAAAGCAAGACTGTCATTTGAAATATTCTAAGGTAGTCTACACAACAATGCTGATGTTGAAACGTGTAATTCAAAATCAAACAGACGTACAGACAAAAGTATATAACAACCTCATATACTGCTGTATGAAACACAAATACTGTTTATAAATTAAATATACCATCTTGATATAATGCATATTTTCTATGGAGAGTCAATCCCTCAAACACTGATTAGATTTTAAAAATAACAGCTTTCCAGTAACTTCATTAAGAATTGAATGCCATTGTATACCCTCAATATTACACCATCCGCTGGAGTTGTATGAAAGTAAAGGACATTCTTTTCTATTGTTTCTCCATAATTAAAAAAGAAAACCACAATAAATATTGATCATATTTGACGTTATGTTAAAACATGGTTGTCAGTTACTCGACTAGATTTTCACTTTCAATGCCATGTAGTACTTTCAGAGGACAGGATGCTGGTCCATCAATGAAACTCAGATGGATTATTTTATGATGCAGAGATGCACTCTAGCACTGAAAATACAAAGTCTACCTATAGTTTCTGCTGAGCTAATATTGTTAAGGTTATAACTGAAGTGGAATATTGGGTAAAGACTGCTTTGTTAGCATTTCTCAACTGTGCTCTTATTAATCTTACTATACCCCTGCCATATAACATCATTTCAAAAGTTGAATGCAGCAAGATGGATACAGAATTACCAGAGCTTCCGTGTCTTCCTCTACTATGGGAAATTTAATTACCTTCCATTCAAACTTGACTCTTTCCTCGTTTTGCAGACATTTTAAAACACACAATTGAAACACCCTCTGCATATTTAATTACTGCCTTCCAAGGGTGTTGAATTTTCACTTTATATAAGATATAACAGAGGATTCAATTTCATTTAACTTCTTGCAGAAAATTCATGAGATGTTTGTAGCCAAAGAATTTTTCTGACCGACTCTCACTAAGTTTTTAAAGGAACTTATTGGTCCGTTCATGAAACCCTAAGTTCCTATTTCCATCAGATCAATCATTTGCCAATTCCCTAATCTACATGGCATTTCCACTTTCTAACACTTGCCTTCCTTGTGACCCCTTCAAGAATGATCTCATTAATACTCAATAACTGGCTGCTTCATGCTGAAGGATAGCACACTTATTTCCAAACTTTCTGATTGAATTTCTTTGAATTAGAAGATTTAAGAACAGCAATGAAACCCTTACATTGTGTTAATTGTCAGAAGTTGAGGGAGAAAAATTGGCGTAGCTGATGGAAATATTAGCAGGGATGAGACCAAAGTTGTAAGAGCATAAGTAGTCCCATCCTTCGACCCCATCCCCAGCCAAGAACCCAAACGCCATCATGATAGAGTCTGCTGGGCAGCCTTTTAAGTGCATGAAAATCAAAGTTTTGGCAAAGATCCGTAACTTGGGTTGTGGATGAGATTGTTGACTTCCTCGCCGAGCTGGCTTGTTCTCGTTCAGACGTTTCGTCACCACGTTAGGTGATGTAATGAGCGGAGTCTCCAATGAAGCGATGTTCTTCTACTCTATTTGGAATTTATACTTTTGGTCTGTTATGGTGCGTAGTGTCATTTCCGATTTTGATCTGCATGGGTTTGTATATGGGGTCCAATTCTATGTGTTCGTTGATTGCATTACGGGTGGAGAACCATGCCTCTAGGAATTCCCGTGCGTGTCTATGTTTGGCTTGGGCTACTATAGTTACCTTGTCCCAGTTAAACTGATGGCCTTCATTGTCTGAGTGTACTGATATTAAGGAGAGTTTGTTGTGCCATTTTGCTGCTAGTTGAAATGGGAAAATCATGGATAATGGGTGTGAATCACTCATTAATGATTCCAATTGACATTCCACATTAGCACTTCTGCCCACTAACTTATCTGGATGAGTGTCTGTTGTGGCCAGGAAGCTACGGGGGATCTCTTCCATGATGAAGTGGGTACAACTGTCAGGGGCTCCCATTACAACAGTCTGAATTCAATCCAGTAGGTTACCTTTTCACTTGTGGAATCCTCACTCAAAATCAAAATCTGACTCAAGGATAGAGTGCCAACGAGAAGCACTGTAACTAAAAAATGATTCTCTCTCAGTAGTCTTGGATTTACTTGATGCCAGACATACTAAAATGACTTATCAAATGAAGAATCTCTGGAGTGATTAGTGACTGTGATGTTAAAATACTTATGCTTAGTTGAGAATAATTAGAGTTTTTCAAAAATGGTTTTGTATTCATGTGGTCCCTAACTCCAAATCAATTATATATATAGTGAAAAGCTGAGGCTCAAGTACCGATCCTTAGGTACCCCACTGGTTACAACCTACTAACACAAGAATGACTTTCTGTTTTGTGTCATCCATCATTAACCCATGCTAGCATATTACATTATATTCCATATGCTTTAATTTTTCTAACCAGCCTCCTGTGGGTGTCTTAATTAAAACCTTTCTGAAAATCTGGGATTCTACATCCTTTGAGTCACCTTTATCAATATTGCTAGTAACACCCTCAAAAAATTCCAACATGTTCATCCAACATAATTTCACATTCGTAAATCATGCTGACTATGTGTAATCATGTTATATTATCCAGATGTTTTCTTTAATCCCCTCCTTTACAATAAACCCTCGCTACTACTGTTGTAAGGCTGATAAGTCTGTAGCAACTTGTTTCCTTTCTCGCTCCCTTCCTAAATTGTGAGATGACATTTGCTACCTTCCAATCCGCAGGCCCATAAAAGGCAGCACATGCCAAGATTGTCTCAATGGAATAAAACACACATGACTTTCCTATAGCAGAACAAGAGTGGATGGCTTACTCCAACTCCTAGTTATTGTTGTTGGATGATTTCAGTTCCCCAAAGAGTGCTAACAAAAATACCCCAAATAATCACATGTGTGCACTTGGTTAACAAATTACAACATCCAGACAGACTGACAATTTAAAGCACATAAACTATATATATTTTTAATTAACTAGACCTTTTCTCCATCTTACTTTGTGTTTATATGGAAGATTTCTTTTTTTTAAATTTATAAACAATAATTTCACTAAATCTGTGTCAGAGAGATTTCAAGTTGCTGCCCTTTCCTGGCAGGACACATCAGTAAGTCCAGGAGTGGCTCCATTGCAATTAGCATAGACATGATTTCAACGTTTTCTTAGCTTAAGAAATACTCCAAAATTATCCACCATGAGAAGCCAAGTTACACA
The DNA here is from genome assembly GCF_021869965.1 of Rhincodon typus. Classification (NCBI taxonomy): domain Eukaryota; kingdom Metazoa; phylum Chordata; class Chondrichthyes; order Orectolobiformes; family Rhincodontidae; genus Rhincodon; species Rhincodon typus. The sequence goes on along the minus strand of NC_063332.1, from coordinate 87,612,157 downwards.
GTAAAGTTGCAGCGTTCATGATTAGAAGTTAGAAACAAAATACATCCCACCGTTCACTCTAATTGATTGCCAATCGACAAGTAGAAGTTCCTTTGTACAAAATTTTAAAAAATAAACAGTGGCTCCACAGTCCATAATCTGCCAAGATGAAATGAAACAGACCTTGATTTGATTAGATGAAAAGTAACAAATTCAGTAAGAATCCCTGCCATGCAAATAATAAAATCTTTCCTTAAAGTACCAGGTCAAACAAAATTGAGTTTACAGGAATTAGTTCTATTTGGTCTAATCCCTAGGATTTAACAAAAGGGATTGTACTTCAAGTGTTTTACTCACCCAGGGCCCCATGTAAAATCAAACTTGGCCACTCCCAAACAGACCACTTCGCTGATATCAATCCTCCCATTTGGTGTGGCTGATTTGTCACTTTCATAGTAACTCAGAAACCCGCCTTCTAAGGTACACCATCGCTTTTGGAAATCTGCAGACAAGAAACACAAGCTCATAAAAATCTGAACACTGATCACAGACATCACCCTCCTGCTACATTTCCATCTGGACTTTTATGGAAGTTTATATTTTAGTCAATATGTCTTGAAATTATTACTACATTCAGACCCATGTAGCTGCTGAATACTATGCGAGTGGAGTTTATTTTTATTACCACTCCTCATTACTAAACCTCCTGCTTGTGAATCCCAGTAACATTGTTATTGGCATCCTTCAATATACATGGATGATGAGCATGCAGCTGCCAGTCAGTTTCAGGCTGAAGAAGCTAATCCCAAAGAGCTTCTGACACATGTAGCTTCCAGTGGCATTGGTTTTTGTTACTTTTGATACTGGTACCCACTGCCAACCACTGTAACCACTGGTACCATGATGGTGCATGCCAGCCCACTGTTCTCACTGTCCTCAGCCTTCAGCTAGAGATTCCCAGGTGTATTACTCAATGTGTTGATCCTTCATGTCAATTCTTTAGGCATTGTTGAAGCTGAGCTTTGGACATCCCACTGGTCACCCAGTTGTGGCTACTTAACCATGCAGAAGGTCTTAGTTTACAATTGTCTTCTATCCTGCAGATCTGCTCAAGCCTAGAAATATCATGCCCTTTATGTTAGAGCTTTCTGCAATTAAATGCTCTCCATTCTTTGAAGTATGAAGGAATTTTGGAAATAGAGGCTCCAAGCCTCTCAGTTTTAAAGCAAACATGCCTAGAATGGGCACTTCTGAAGTTTCACATCAAGTTTTATTACACATGACTAATTGGAGAGAAGACTTCAGGAGAATGTGTATTTCTGACAGGATACAAGGATGTCACTTTCCAAATTAGATGAAATGAGCAAGGAAGGTCCAACTGTTATCAATCATTTATCACATAATAAACTATTAGTATCCAAGTAATTAATAGGAAACAGTGAACTTATGGATGGCTCAGTTTAATGTATAGACATCTTAAGATGAATCAACTTCAACATCTGTTAGATGTACCAGCCATGGTAACACTCCTTCCTCAAGTCAGAAAGGCATAACCTCAAGATCTACTTCATATTTAAGCAGAAAATCCAGACAGGAACCCAGACAGTACTGTGATAGTGCCACCCTGCCAGGGGTGCAGTCTTTCGGATCAGTCATAAGCTGTCTGCTTTTGGATGGCTACAGAAGACCCTGTGACAACATTCAAACAGATGCAAAGAAATTTCTCTCAGGTCTTGCTTTACATTTTAACCATCACCACTACCAAAAACAAAAACCTACAGATGCTGGAATTCTGAGTTAAGGATAGAGAATTCTCAGCAATTCTGGCATCATCTGTGAAGAGAGATACAGAATTATGGTTCATTAATACTGAGATCTCTTACAATCAAGAACCAATTATCTGGTTTATCAACTTACTTCTTTCTATTTGTGGAATTGTCTTTGATTGCCACATTTGTCTATAAAACAACAAGGATTGTAATTCAAAAGTAATGATGATTTGCTGAGAAGATTTTTTTAAAATTTATTCACAGAATGTGGGCATTGCTGGCTGGTACCAGCATTTACTGCCCATTCCTAATTGACCAGAATGCAGTGAAGGGTCAACCACATTGTTGCAGCTCTCAACTTACATGTTGGCCAGACCAGGTGAGGATTCCTTAAAGGATATGAGTGAACAAAGTTGGGTTTTCCCTTACAATGGTTTCATGGTCATCATTAGATTCTTAATTCCAGATTTTAATATATTAAATTCAAATTCCATCATACCAGGATTTGAACCCAGGCCCCCAGAACATTACCTCGGTCTCCTTATTAATAACCTAGCGATTACACAACTAGGTCATCACCTCCCCTTAGAGTTCTGTAACCAACCAACACCAGCAAAAGGCTGGGATAGAATCCTGACACCAGCCCTCCTTTTTACTCTACTAATACATACATGATTCTAAAAGCTTTTAGGGGGCACAATAACTGAAGATCAAAACATTAATAGATATGTATTGGGTCTGGGAACATATTTAGCTGACAAGGATAGAGAATGAGCTATGAGTAAGTCTTAACAAGGAGAGTTAGTGTCTTAATGAGTCACTCCTGGTTATTAGGTCCATTTGGAGATAATGATGACCAATCTGATTGCATTGGGATCTTGAGCCAGACTTCACTTTCCCAACTCGACTCTGTGGCATTTCAGTTTGGATGAAGCTTAGTACAGTCTTTAACAATAACCTTTTCAGAATTATTACATTATACAAAATCTTCCTCCAAAAATTATTCTCATATCTTCCCAAATATTTGTATATTTGGGTATATAACATTTATACATCTACAGTTATCATTAACCCCATCTTCCCACAACTGATCCAGCACCAACATCTCACGTCTCAGGATTCAGTAATTCAGAACATTTGGAGGTTCATAATTCCTTAGAGCACACTCTCCTCATACTTGGAAAAGGGATAGGTCTTTAGCTGGAGGCTGGTTGACCTTGATCGGCAGACCAATCACTTTTCTGCTGCTATTTCTTGGATGCCCTTCTCAGAAGCTGTTGTTCCTTTTAAATCCAAAAGTTGATACATTGCTTTATCTGGAGGGCAATTAATCTCTTAAATTCCACTTTGCAGAGGAACTCTTCCCAGCTAATTCATGTCGTGGTCCCATAAACATATGGAGGGAAGGTGCGGGGAAAGAATGCAGGAGGAAGGGAGCGGGAAGTTAATTTATAGGAAGATGGGAACAGCAGCAGGCCATTTAGCCCTTCTGGACTTTTCCACCATTCAATGAGATCATGGCTGACGTCATAAATATCCATCATGGGAGCTGACTGCCTAGATGAAGCAAATATTTTCATTTTGTAGCATCCTGACTTTATGAGCCAGGTAATTTCATTTGTGTTCTGAATCTGTGGACATTTGTCTGTCTCCAATGGAGTCATAAGCAAATCATTTTCATTTTGAGTATTAGATCTTTATTTGTTGTCTGTTAAGACATTTATGTTGAAGTGTGTAAAAGCTTTACTTCAATTTATTGAATACATTTTATATCTTCATTTGCTCATTCTGGATGATTTCCTCCTGAATGAGACATTTTCACATCCTCAGTCATGTTACTGGAGGATTACTACTGACATAACATTATCACTGTTACTGGTACTGATAGTTCTTCTTTGGAAGACAAAGAAATGAAATGTTGCTCTTGGATTTCTGTTATCTAGTCATCTGAATCAAAGTTAGATCAGCTGTATCAATATATTCATCTTATTATTTTGCAGTCTAAATAACTTCCATTAAAAATTCCTCAAAGAGATCAAATGAGTTGTATTGCGAATTCTTTTTCTTCTACTCTGCATCTCTTTGTAAATGTTACCATTTTCTGTCATCTGAATTTTCTTCACTGTTGATGGGACTGTTTTACAGTCTTGATAATCCTGTGAAATCTCAGATTTTACAATGAATTATTTCTGCAATGATTTTTTTTTCAATTAATAGGCATTGTTAGTCTACCTACAACAAGTGGACTGTAGCAGTTCAAGAAGGCAGCTCGCCATCATCTTCTCAAGGGCAGCTAGGAATGGGCAATAAATGCTGGTCCAGCCAGCAATACCTCCATCCCATGAATAAATAATTTTTAAAAATGAGTTATGAGAAGTTCCACACCTCTTGAGATATGAGTCCTGACTAACTGGCAATGCATATGACACCCCATTGTATACTTTCCAAAGTATCATAATGGAGAATTTGAAATAACTAGTCCAGTCATACACTAGCAAGTTACTTATGAGCTTGAGATACTGTTGATGCTCATCAGACACGTTCTTGACTAAGTTGCAGACTGTTGGTTTGGCCATCATTCAATGCGATACAAATTAATCTGTTCTGGTTGAATTTGGTTGAGCCTCCTTTGGTTTACTGGTCACTATGCATTCTTGACCATAAAAAAAAAAATTGTTTTATGCTTTGTAGAGAATCTTAATAGATTATCTTTTCTTTTTGGATTCTCCATGAGTCTAAGATTCCAGATGAAATCATCTATCGATTGCCTTTTGACTGGTTGGTTAATAATGATTTGTTCCTCAACCAGTTGTTTCCTTGGAACTATTGAGCTCCTTCTGTAATTTTAAAGTGTTGAATGTGACATACATATACACTTTCAGCTCTCATGTTCTATGTTACAGTGTTACTTGTAGTATACAAGTAATTCAGCTTTGACCATGTAGGTTCGTCCCCGTAGCTGTAACTTCTGTTTCTACTACAATTGTATGATCTAATAGGACAGTAACACTCACTCTATATCAATCTCAAAGGTGAGATGAACAATGACAAACAAGGTCTGTTAACCTGAATTGGATTGAATCATCAATTTCCCCGAGGAACGCTTTGGGTATCTTTTCTAATGGTGGTGATATTATCATTTTAACATATTTCTACAAACTGAGACCTACTTCTGCACATCTTTTGGAAATGACTTAGAAACGTAGCATTCTTTTGTCAAAGCTTGGAACTGTCTGTGCCCGTGAAGCATTTTTTTATTCCACAGTGTTGACACTGACGTTTAGTATCTGCTGTTTAGATACAGAAACCAAGACAAACAGTAGATCAAAGGATTTATGCCTTATCATCTGTACAGGTCCCATTGCTATCCTGTGACTTGGGTTCTCCTTCTCCTCTCAAGATTTGTCTGAGGATATTATTAATTTGTTTATAGCTTTGTTCAAAGTCAGATCAACTTCTTGTTCTAACAGATTTATCAAAAACTCTTCAATGCTTCCAACAACAATCACGTCTTTCATAAATTCTGATTTTCAAGCTCCATTATCATAGTTTGAAATTCTACAGTTTCTAAATACTGCTGTAATTCTAGTTTTAAAACTTTTGATCTTGCAGTAATTCGATGTTGTTGCTTTTGTTCAATTTATAAAATGCTTTTGTTCAATTTATAAGATTATTTTAAGTGCTCATTGGAACAATGTTTTATTATCTTCTTCTAATAAAACATACAATTCTATATTATAGCAATGCTGCATTATTTTAATTATTTTAAGGCTTTATATTTAGTTAAACAACAATGTTGTGTTTCTGTACAGTTTACTACGATTCCAGCCAAATACTTATGGCAAAATTAATGGTTTCCCACCTTCGCTAAGTAATATGGTGGTTGTCCTTCTTTCTGCAGCAAAGGTACAGGTTTCCCGCTTTCTTGAATGAATTCCTGCCTTTCATGACCTCTAATATAATGTGTGTCTCTTCCACAATTTTCCAAATAAAACTCTGACTATAGTTTCAATAAATGTTCCTGTCAAAATTGCAGTTTATACTGTTAATCTCCAGTTCTATTCAAAATCTTAAAAATTGTTCGAACTAATCCTGCTTACTATATTGGATCTAAAGGTCTATTTGGTTAACACCGACTTCACCTGAAGAAGGAGCAGCGTTCCAAAAGCTTGTGATTTCAAATAAACCTGTTGGACTATAACCTGGTGTCATATGATTTCTAACATTGATATAGGAGGAGCCACTAGTCAGTCCTAACAACAGGAGGCAGTTGACTTTATAAAATGTAGCTTATTGCATGAAGACAACAGTTACATTGCCCAGTTAGACATGATAAATACGACTACCAAGAGCCAGGGATGACACGTCTGTCATGATCAGGATCTTTGTCTAGACTTCTTTTTCTCATCAAGACTGTAAGACATCACCAGATTGGGTGGAGCTTAATAAACTCCCCAACATTAACCCTTTCAAAACCATTACTTCATACAATAGCAAGCATTCTGGAATATCATAATGAATGCAAAGCATTGATATTCAGTGATTTATATACGATACACCGTACATAAATAGTTCTTTGTTGCTGGTAGGAAATGGCTGCTACCTGTATTGTACAGAATGTATATCCTGAAACCTGCTGAGAGTAGTTAGTGCAAGAAATTCAGTCCACTGTTTATTGATGCTGTCCACAGTACAATATTAAATGCCATGAGAAATAACCGGATTCACTTGTAAATTTTCACTGCATGGTGCCAAAATTGTGATTGTGGATAGGTAGTACCAAATAATTAATTGAAGACAGAAATGCAAAATACAAGGAGTGCTGGAACCATATGTAAGTAAGAAATTTTTAAAAAAAGATCAAGTTTCTGATCTAAACTTCAGACAAAACATTTTCAACTTTTCTACTACAGCGGTTGACCCTTTACCATCACTTATATTCGTTGTTACAATCTGTACATAAATATACATGATAGAGTACCAAGTCAATCTAATTACACATAACAAGCAGTGGCAGCTATTCATTCCAATTGCTTTTGCCTACAAACTTTCTACAGGATTTTGTACTGGAACTTAGTGTACTTTGATCTTGCTGTATCCCCTACACAAGATCGGGGACTGGTGTGTGAACCACGTAAGCAAATGCACACATTCTTAATCTGACTGAAAAAGCATGAAAGAAAAGCTAAGAGTCTAAACCAAAAGGGATCAGTTTTAACAGGTAGTTCAATGTCAAAACAAATACGGAAAGTTAAATCAAGAGAGAAGAAAGGCAAGATTCGCATGGACAAAAAAGTTACGAGAGAAAATTCTCTGACAACAATTAAAATCTGAAGGAATGATACTCTACATTTTAAATTGTACTTAGAGTGAAACAGAGGAGCCCCAAATTCATGTGTGCTGAGTTCAGTGCGTATAGCTCAGCTAAGTACAGGTACATCGCATTATTCCACGCACGTTGTTAACAAGTCTCTGGGCAGGATATCAGTGTAAATCAACGTCTGGAATAGCAGAGAATTTCTGACAGTAGATGTTCTGATTTACATACAAAATTATGAATTATGAGCAGGAGAGGTCACTTAGCCCTGTTCTGCTATTCAGTATGCTCAAGATTGATCTGATTATTCCACATTACTGCCTACCCCAATAACCTTTCACCACCTTGTTTATCAAGGAGCAACCTACCTCTCTCTTAAGAACACACAAGGACTCATCTTTTCTTTGAAGAGAAGTGTTGAAAAGACTCAATGTAGTCTGAGAAAAATGTTCCCTTCTGTTTTAGTTTTTTTATTCACTCACAGAATATGGGCGTCTCTGGCTAGGCCAGCACTTATTGTCCATTCCTAATTGCCCAAAAGGCAGTTAAGAGTCAACCACATTGCTCTGGGTCTGGAGTCACATGTAGGCAAGATGGCAGATTTCCTTCCCGGAAAGGAATTAGGAGGGTTTTTCCAACAATCAACAATGGATCCATAGTCATCATTAGACTCTTAATTCCAGAATTTTACTTAATTCAAATTCCACCATCTGCTGTGTCGGGATTCAAGCCCAAGTCCCCAGAACGTTATGTGATCTTCTGGATTAACAGTCCAATATTAATAGCACCAGGCTGTTGCCTCCCCCAGTAGGTGACGCCTTATGTTGAAATAGTGTCCCTTGAGTTCTTGATTCGTCTACAAGAGAAAGCAATCTTTCCCCTTGTGTCCCTTCAAAAAAGGCTGCATACTCTACACTTTCCTCCTTATACATTCACAACTGTGTGGCAAATTCAGCTCTAACTCCATTTACAAATTTGCTGATGACAGCACCGTAATGAGTTAGATCTCAAACAACAACGAGACAGAGTACAGGAAAGAGACAGACAGCTTAGTGGCATGGTGTGAAGACAATTTCTCCCTCAATGTCAACAAAACAAAGGAGCTGGTCATCAACTGGTGAGGAAGCAGAGTGGAGGTGCTGGGGTGGAGGTGGTCAAGAGCTTCAAGTTCCTAGGAGTAAATATCACCAACAATCTCTCCTGGTCCATCCAGGTTGATGCTATAGTCAAAAAAGTACACCAGCACTTCTACCTTCTCAGAAAGCTAAGGAAATTCAGCAAGTCCACAATGATTCTTATCAATTTTTATAGATGCACCATAAAAAGCATGCTATCCAGATGTGTCACAGCTTGGTATGGCAACAGCTCTGCCCAAAACCACAAGAAATTACAGACAGTTGTGAATGGAGCCCCGTCCATCATGAAAACCAGCCTTCCTTCCATTGAGTCCATCTACACTTCCCGCTGACTTGGGAAAGCAGCCAACATAATCAAAGACCCTTCCCATCCCAGTTATACTTTCTTCCACTCTCTTCCATCAGGCAGGAGATAGAAAAATTTGAAAACACATACCGACAGATTGAAGAGCAGTTCCTTCCCCACTGTAATCAAACTCATGAACAAGTCTCTCACATATCAGAGTTGATCTTTCTGTGCACCATCTCTGTAGCTGTAACAGTACATTCTGCATTCTGTTCTATTACCCTGATGTAGTACAATTTGTCTGGTTAGCACGCAAAAATAATACTTTTCACTGTGACAATAATATATCAAATCAAATCAAAGTTCTCTCTTGATCTGAAATTTCTCAATCAAGTTGTCTCCTACTCTTACTCTTCCAAACTACAGCAGATACAAATCTCATAACAAAACCTTTCCTCATAAGATAGCTCATCCATTCCATGTATTAGTCTGGTAAACCTTCTCTGAAATATTTCCAATGAATTTCAATCTTTCCTGAAACAAGGAGTCTAACACCTACAGTACTCCAGACATAGTCTCACCAATGTCCAGTATGACTGAAGCATAACATCCTTACTCTTGTATTCAGTTCTCCTTGCAGTTAATGATAAACATTAAACTCTATAGGTGGTCACTGGATATTACTATTAATGTGCTAATTGAACAATGAGCACTGTTAACCTTACCATTACTTCTATCTTTAAATCCAGACCACTGCGTCATTGCTCAATAGTTCTTTGTCAATTAAGCAGAGAATACTTTACTCTGACAAATAGAAACTTCACACTGCCAGAACTGTATCTGTAAAATTTTGTATCAGACATAAACTATTGGAAAAATGCAAGGGGATGACAGTTACAGATGATAGCTGCCTAAATTTGTCATTTTCTGCAGTATTAAATGGCTTCAGTAAATATTCAGTCTAACGACCAATATACAGAAATTAAACATTTTCTGGGAGACAGCATAGATGCTTATAAATAATGTTGAGGCTGATAGCATTAGAATCTGCTATCTGAGCGGTGACACACTTGTTTTATGATAGACTGAAGTTATACCCCACATAATAAGTCTGGAGTGATAGAAGACTTTTTCTAAATCATCCAACAGCATTCAACTATAATGCATTTTGGAGCGAGAACGGGACTAATATGTAATACTTCACATTGATGCAAAGTGATTTTGTGCATTAGCCTGCAAGTGGCAGTGTAACTGTAGCTTAAGGTGAACTTGATTTGCTATTAATAGGATCACCTTTCTGTCCTTGTTTATTAACAAAGCTGTTATCGCCACAAACTGCCTGTCTCAGCAAGTTTATCAACTTATTTTTCTTACAGGTTGAAACAGTACCTCTGAAAGAGAGTTAACCTTTTGTTCTCTGCACTCACCTTTCAGGACTTCATCATAATGACTGCCCAGAAAGTTCTCATTTGACCTCATCTACAGATCTTGTCCGCATATTTTTGAGCATTTATACACTAGGTCAGAAAGCATCTCTCATACATTATTAATTTCTTTCTAAAAATGAACTGAACCTGTGACCAAAAATGAAAATTACAAAGAAAACAAACAACTTTGAAAAATGGTTCTATGTTTCACAATTACCAAGCATATCAATGAGCTTTTGCATTCAGTTGCCTAGGCATTCTGTGTAAACCCACTAACATCCCATGAATTTCCTTTCCCTCTCCCTTGAGTGTATCTCTGGTGAAGTGTGCTCGGTACCCCATTGATACAATTGTGTCGCTGGCCTTGGTGTTATTTTGTAGGGGAATTAAATCTCCCTAGGAGGCCGTGCCAGTATTGGGTAGAGTGTTGTGACAGAGGCCTCAGGCAGCTCTATCACACTCCATACATTGGCTGCCAATGAAGCCAGGGCAGTTAAAATATTTACATTCCACCAATCTGAGTGGCAGGCCTGCAGCAGAACAAGAGGCAGAAATCTGATGCCATGATATCTAGTCTACACTCTTGATATGACATTGAATTTTCTATGATATTGAATCTAATGTTGGGCACTCTGATGAGAGGTTTGTAGAGGCAGGCTGGTTGGATATAGTCAGTACCTTGCTTGTTGTGAAATGCCGAGGGGATATGCTGTTTGATACAATCTGCCAGTCTTTGGATTACCTTGTATAGCGCTGCCATCACACCTGCACTGAAATTCACGTAATCATTTTTATCCGTGTGACTGACAAAAAGCTTTGACAACATGGGTCATTATTCCAGCAATACTAAAGTACCACCATCCACAAATAGGTCCAACTTCAATGAATACTAGATGTCAACATGATGGGATCTTGACGGGAGCAAATTGCTCCAGTTCCTACAACAATTATTATCCTCCAAAAAGTGTTCAATTGACTGTGAACTGCTTGGGGGCATCCAGAGGTTGCAACATACACTAAGTAAATGAAAGTCTTTCTTTAATTTCCATCAATAGTAAGATGGTTTTGTCGACAAGAAAATGGATGCTTGGAAGAAATAAAGAGAATGATATTACATTAATTTGCAATGTCCAGACACAGCAGCAACTGGTAGGGGATGTGGAACAGATGGGTGGTTGCTGAGGTGAGAATAGGCAGAAAATCAATGATAAGTAACATTAGGAGAGATGGGGTTGCTACTTGATAGCAACTGATGACATTGTGGACTTGAGAGAATGTTGAAACAAGCCTAGAGGATAGCTCTGTGATTATTCAGGCTGGATAGTGTCAGGAGAACAGAAAGTGATACAAATACCAGACTTTCTAAGAGAAAGAGAGAGGGGTGGTGAGAGAGAGAGAGAGTGAGAGAGAGCAAGAGAGAGAGAGAGAGATAGACAAAGAGATACTGCTTTGAGTAGAGGGGAGAAGACTGCTGCAGCATCAACCCTAGCATAGCAAAAATGGTTCTCTGTTTAAAGAGATGGAAGGAATCCAAGAGAAAGCCTCATTAGGGCTTGCCCTGAAAGGTAGGGAGATGGGAGCCCGTTGGAATATCAAGAGGGTTTTGAATTACATCTATAAGGCTAACAGAGTATGATGTAACATATGCATTATCTTTTATTCTTTTAGGGAGTGTGGGCATCGCTGGCTAAGTCAAGATTTATTGCCCATCCTGAATTGTCCTCGAGGTGGTGGTGGTGGGCAACCTTCTTGAGCTGCTGCATTTCACCCATTGCAAAGTTCAAAAGGGAGTTCACCAGGATTTTGATTCAGTGACAGTGAAGGAGTAACAATACAGTTCTAAGTCAAGATGGTGTTTAGCTTGAATAGGAACTTGTAGGTGGTGGAGGTTAGACCATAAGACCGTAGCACACAGGAGCAGAAATTAGGCCATTTAGCCCATCGAGTCTGCTCCACCATTCAATTGTGGCTGTTAAGTTCCTCAATCACATTCTTCTGCCTTCTCCCCATAATCTTTGCTCCCTTTAACCATCAAAACCTTTCCATCTCTGTCTTAAATATACACAATGACCTGGCTACCATAGCCTTCTGTGATAATGAATTCCATACACTCACCACTCTCTGGCGGAAGAAATTTCTCCTCATCTCCGTTTTAAAGGGTCTTCCCTTTACTCTAAGGCTGTGCCCTTGTATCTTAGTATCTCCTGCTAATGGAAACATCTTCCAAATGTCCACTTTATCCAGGCCTTTCAGTATTCTTTAAGTTTCAATTAGATCCCTCTAATCCTTCTAAACTCCATCAAGTATAGATCCAGAGTCCTCAAACGTTCCCCATATGCTAAGCCTTTCATTCCTGGGATCATTCTCGTGAACCTCCTCTGGACTCGCGCCAGGGCCAGGACATTCTTTCTGAGATATGGGCCCAAAATTGCTCACAATATTCTTAATATGGTCTGACCAGAGCATTGTAAAGCCTCAGGCATACATCCCTGCTTTTATACATTTTAATCCTCTTGAAATAAATGCCAACATTGTATTTGCCTTCCTAACTACCAATTCAAACCTGCAAGTTAACATTAAGAGGATTCTGGATTAGGCCTCTCAGGTTTCATGCATCTCCTGGTCTTGTACCTCTAGGTGGTAGAGGTCATGCATGTGTAAGTTGTTGTCAATGGAGTTATGGTGAGTACTGTGTTGCATTTGGTACATAGTGCTGTTACTAAGAGTCAGAGATGACAGAGTGAATGTTGCAGTTGATCGATAGGGTATCAATCAAGTAGGTTGTTATGCAAGAGATAGTAGGAATTGCAGATGCTGGAGAATCTGAGATAACAAGGTGTAGAGCTGGATGGACACAGCAGGCCAAGCAGCATCAGAGGAGCAGGAAGGCTGGTTTCGGGCCTAGACCCTTCATCAGAAATGGGGGAGGGGAAGGGGGTTCTGAAATAAATAGGGAGAGAGGGGGAGGCGGATAGAAGATGGATAGAGGAGAAGATAGGTGAAGAGGAAACAGACAGGTCAAAGATGCGGGGATGGAGCCAGTAAAGGTGAGTGTAGGTGGGGAGGTAGGGAGGAGATAGGTCACTCCAGGGAGGACAGACAGGTCAAGGGGGTGGGATGAGGTTAGTAGGTAGGAGACGGGGGTGCGGCTTGAGGTGGGAGGAGGGGATAGGTGGGAGGAAGAACAGGTTAGGGAGGCGGGGATGAGCTGGGCTGGTTTTGGGATGTGGTAGGAGGAGGGGAGATTTTGAAGCTTGTGAAATCCACATTGATACCATTGGGCTGCAGGGTTCCCAAGCGGAATATGAGTTGCTGTTCCTGCAACCTTCGGGTGGCATCGTTGTGGCACTGCAGGAGGCCCAGGATGGACATGTCGTCTGAGGAATGGGAGGGGGAGTTGAAATGGTTCGCGACTGGGAGGTGCAGTTGTTTATTGCAAACCGAGCGTAGGTGTTCTGCAAAGCGGTCCCCAAGCCTCCGCTTGGTTTCCCCGATGTAGAGGAGGCCACAACGGGAACAGC
>NC_063332.1:87562659-87598622 GCF_021869965.1 Rhincodon typus | reverse complement strand
CCTCCGCTTGGTTTCCCCGATGTAGAGGAGGCCACAACGGGAACAGCAGATACAGTATACCACATTAGCAGATGTGCAGGTGAACATCTACTTGATGTGGAAAGTCTTCTTGGGGCCTGGGATGGGGGTGAGGGGTGAGGTGTGGGGGCAGTTGTAGCACTTCCTGCGGTTGCAGGGAAAAGTGCCGGGTGTGGTGGAGCTGGAGGGGAGTGTGGAGCTGACAAGGGAGTCACGGAGAGATTGGTCCCTCCGGAAAGCAGATAAGGGTGGGGAGGGAAAAATGTCTTTGGTGGTGGGGTCAGATTGCAGATGGCGGAAGTGTCGGAGGATGATGCGTTGGATCTGGAGGTTGGTGGGGTGGTAACGTGGGGATGTTATGCAAGATGATTTTGAATTTCTTCAGTAATGCTGGAGCCACATAGCAGCTTTGGTCCAAACATGGGCAAAGGAGTTGTATTCAGGAGGTGAAGTGAGAGTGACTACCCTTGGAATAAAAGCAGTATAGACTGAAAATGGCATGGAAGAGCCTGGCCAAATTGAAATCAATGAAAATCAGGGGGAGAACTCACCAGTGACTGGAATCATACCTAGCACAAGGGAAGGTGGTTATGGTTGATACAGTTAAATCACCTTAGTTTCAGGTCATTGTTGGAGGTGTTCTTCAGGGAAATGTTCTAGGTCCAACCATCTTCAGCAGTGACCGCCCTTGCAAAATAAATAAGTTCTCTAAAGATTGTACAATGTTCAGCACAATTCACAGCTAGTGAAACAGTGAATGTCCCCTTGCACCTGGATAAGATTCCGGTTTTGGCTGATAAGTGGCAGCAGACACGGAAGTACTGGACAAAAACCATCTCCAACATGTGATCATCCAACTACTTCCCCTTGATGTTGAAATTTGGAACAAAGCCCCCCACCCCCGCCACCTTCAAAATTCGTGGAGTCACCACTGACTGGATACACAACTGCACTAGCCATAAAAATACCGTGCCATCTACACAGGTATTCTACCGTGACTAAATCAACTCATGAATTCCTAAAACCTGTCCACCATTTGCAAAACTCGAGTCAGGACAGATGGAATGCCCTCCTCTTACGTGGATGAGAACAGCTCAAAAAACACTTAAATAATCACCTACTCTAACATTAGTGCACAATAGCAACAGTAAGTACCATCTGCAAGGTACTCACCAAAGCTTTTTTGATAGTAAACCCTGAACCACAACCTCTGCCACAAAGGACAAAGATAGTAGATGAAAGGGAAACCACCACCTTTATATCTCGTTCCTGATCTGGATCTACAACATCATTCACATCAACACTGGATTAAAATCTTGGAAATAATACGCTTCCATCCCCAACCCACTTCCCCAAACAGCACTGTGAGTACCTTCAATATACAGACTGCAACAGTTCAAAACGGCAGCTCACCACAAACTTCTCAAAAGCAAGTAACTATGGACATTAAATGCTGGGATTGCTAGCAACACCTACATACACCAAAAAAAAACCCAAGACAAAACATTCCCAGATTTTTATACATCCAATGGCTAAAAGTTGAAATTCATGTCCAAGCACACTTTGTTAGAACCATAGAATCCCTACAGGGCCTGTTTCCACACTTCGGCCCAACAAGTCCACACCAAACCTCAGTGCATCCCACCCAGACCCATCCCCCTATAACCCACCTAAGCTACACATCCCTGAACACTATGGGCAATCCACCTAACCTGCACATCTTTGGACTGTGGGAGGAAACTGGAGCACCCGGAGGAAACCCACGCAGACACGGGGAGAATATGCAAACTCCACACAGACAGACACCCAAGGCTAGAATTGAACCTGGGTCCCTGGAGCTGTGAGGCAGCAGTGCTAACCACTGTGCCACCGTGCCGCCCCTAAACAGTTAGTGACAGTTTGACCGTAGAATATGTGAGACAAGCACTAACAATACCTCTTCGCTTTCTTGAAATAAATTGGAAATAACAGGTGAGATAGAATGAATCTATGTTCTAAACTACACATTAGTTTAAACTAAATATTAAACTAAACTAAACATTACAATGTCATTCAATGTCATGGATTGAAAGGAAACAGTTGAATTTTTCTACAAAATTTAGAAGTGTCACACAAGGTTACGTCTTGTAAAATTACATTCCATATTGTCAGAAAGAAGATTATGGCCTCTAGATACAATGACAGTGGAAGCTAGTTTCATTGAAAGCAGCAGGATCTTTGTAAAACACCTATTAGAATGTTCTGGTAAATTGTGACAAAGATAAATGAATTCCCTTTAATTGCAGCACTGAGTGGCAGCAAAAACACTAGCACCTCCTGTAAAATCTCATGCAGTCAGCTACAGAAGGTATCGATGACAGTTTTATAGGGAACCTGTCAACTCTCTCAACAGCTAGAGCATTTCATAGTAAACCACACATGGAGACTGTTGTAGATATAACACAGCGTGGAGCTGGAGGAGCACAGCAGGCCAGGCAGCATCACAGGAGCAGGAAAGTTGATGTTTCGGGTTGGGACCCTTTTTCAGAAATGGACTATCTGGGTTTGAAAGTGTTAAGCACCATATACTATGATGATGCCATATGGAACTGTGGGCAAAACAGCGTAGAACTCAAAGGAGTGTGACCCAAGGTTTAAGATCTTTCTTAAAGTCTTCACGACAAATTGTCTGTCACATCAATGTAATCTGTAGCTGGTTGCTAACAAGCAATAAACTTTATCTTGTCAACTTCAAGAGGGAGGAGAGAGATTTTAAAAAGACATGAGGGGCAATTTTTTCTTTTTTTACACAGAGGGTGGTTCGTGCGTGGAATGAACTTCTTGAGAAAGTGGTGGATGCGGGTACAGTTACAACATTTAAAAGACGTTTGGATAAGTATACGAATAGGAAAGGTTTGGAGCGATATGGGCCAGGAGCAGGCAGATAGGACTAGTTTAGTTTGGGACTATGTTCGGCATGGACTGGTTGGACCAAAGGGTCTGTCCTCATGCCGTGTGACTCTATGACTCTTCTAGATATAGAAAGAAGTAGATCACCCCTACCACACTAGATGAAGCAGGCTCCTGTAGTTTCCTATATTTAAAGAGAGTGGTGGCACAACTTTCAGCCTGAGCAACAGCTCACATGTTATAGTGAGATGGCATGTCCATACAATAGAGTTCAGTCAGAAAGATGAATAAAAAGACTGGTCAAAAAGGCAGATTTTTAAGGACAGTCCTACATGAGAGAACAATAAACAGAGAGATCTGCAAAGTTTTACAGAAGACTTCCAAAGCTCAGTAACTAGACAACTGAAAGGATGGCCACCCATAAAATGTTCAAGAGATCAGAATTGGATTACAGCTAGTTTGGGAGGTTGTAAAAGGTTCTAGAGACAGGAAGAGCAAGATGAGGGAGATTTATGAAAATAAATATGGTAATGTTAAAAATCAAGGTATTGCTTAAGTAAAAGTCAATGTTGGTCATGGAGCATATACCCGGTTCTTCATGGGCTTGATGCAAGTTAGGGTAATAATATTTATAGAGTTTCTGATGATCACAAAGAGGATAGAATCTAAACAAAAAAGAGAGCTAGAAATGCTTCAGACTTATAAGGTCTAAAGGTAACAAAAGCAAAATGATTCAAGAGCAATTGAGCTGAAGCAGAGAAAAGTTGTATTACAAGCAGAGCTTAGTCAAAGGGCAAAACAAATTGAGCAGGAGCAGGCGCAGGTAAAAACATTTGATGCTCTTAACATTAAATAGAAACTTGCCCATGTGCAAGTTAAAAGAATATATTACTCTCTAATCCATAATCCACCCTACTGAGAGTTTGTATGGTAGTGAGAAATCAGCGACCAAACCCTTACACAGACACATGTGCTGTGTGCTTAAGGTAACTGTTGATAGATTTTGCTTCCAGTTAATATTACCAAATGTAAAGAACTCGTGACAAAACAGCATTTAGATTGAGCAAATCTCTTTGCCAATTGCTCAAAGTAAGCTGTTTCATAAGGGCAGGAGTGGTTATACCATCTAGATAAGTTATTGATGTATTTTGTCACTATAAGAGGGTCACCCATGCAGGTTGTAAAGTCTAAGCATCAGGTGCAGGCCACAGCTACAGCAACTGAAAGGCTTTCTCTTTGAGAACTTAAAAATATGTTTTCGCTTATCTTCATGTATTTTGACTATTAGGTCTTCACTTTCCAAGGAGCACTTTGCATATTTATTTTGTCTTTGTTGTTGCATGTTTTGTAGGGCCTGTTTCATGCCTGTGCTTCTAGAGACTGTGGTTTCAGTGGCTACCATCTAAATCTGTACCATGAAGATGACTTAGGGTATGCTTTTCTCTCTTTATTTTTCCTACAGAAGCAAATGTGGATATATGCAATGAAAGAGAGGCAGGTCACTTACACAAAAAGCAAACTGCTCTTGACGAAGTTGTTTTGGCTTCACACCAAGCGATGCTGCTAGGGCATGTCGGAAAAGATTTGTTCTTGCAATATCCCTTCATCAGGGACACAGTGACAAAGTTGTGCCATTTTCTTCAGCCTAACATTTCAGACATGATTCATGATAGGGACTGCTCTGCCTTTGGCTGTGAAGTTGACAGACAGCCTTGAACTCCTATGCCATTGGATCATTCCGAACATCTTCAAGAGATACTTACATCAAAACAGATCTGCAGCTTACCAATGCAGGTAAGAAAATAAGTTGTTAAGAAGGGCCACTATTCCAGGATATTCCTTGTGCAAAAGCAACAGAAGTAGCATGAAGGATATGGCACTTTTTTTAAAAACGGTGGTTTCTCTGCTCCCTCTCCTGGAGTAGGAAGCATCATTGATGGTAGGTATTACATTATTCAGATCCCGATGCTACAACCTTTATGAACAGCATAATCTATCATTACATTAAACTGATGAAATGGACAACATCATAAATGTGAATACTACATTGGTGAATTACTTCATTTCTGGCACTTCCAGCCTTACTTGAAAGAGGAATGGGACTGGGAAAATGGCTCTTAGATGACAAAGGATATTTTATAAAATTTGAGACAGCTATAAACACAAGAAGATAAAACAGGGATATCATGAGATAAACATGTTGGTTTGTAGAATGTGTCATCATTACGTTGCGAAAGAAGTTCGAATATTTCAATAAATCTAATAACAGGGCATTAGGGCACCAATCTTAAAGTAAATTGTATTCAATGAAAGACTTCTTGCAAAAGGAAAAGGTCTTGCTTTCCTGAAAATGATTCAACATCAATGAAAAAACATGCAGGTAATGACAAACAGTGGAATAGCAATAATATGTTCCAAGTGCAGATTCTAATCGTATCCTGGAGAACAAACCAATTCTTCTTGAAATTCATTTGTTGCCATGGAAGCAATTTGAAGAGATTAGATATGAGTCTACACTTTTAAAATACTCAAGAATAATAGAAGGAAATGTCATTTTCACAAAACATGGACTCAAAGAAATCTGAAGAAGATCCACAACAAAAACTATCCAGCTTTCATATCATTACATCCCCTCATCAGTGAATATGACGACAACAATTTACAAATCTTATCTGACTTGAAGTGACAAGCAATAAAAGGATTAGATCAATAACTGAATTAAATGATGTCTTTTCTGTCAGTTGTTTTCCAGTAATTTATTCTTCTTCCTGAAAGGTATTAATTTTTTTTTGTGGGGGGGTGGTGGGGTTAATGGGAGACATTGGAAGGAGAAAAAGTTGTTCAGGTCTGGCTCTCCTTGCACTGCCCCGTACATATAGTGATTAATTTTCCAAATATGAAAGCAGGACAATAATGATCTCATCGGAAGTCCACTTAGGATCACTTTTAACAGAGATCCCTGGATAATGATGAGGACCCTAAAACTGGTTGGTCATCTTCACCCTAACACATGAACATTGAAGCAAAACTGTATTTCTGTGACTGCAACCCAAAACATAAACCAATTTGGCTTATACCAGAGACAACAGCTGAAACATATCACACAGCTACTCACAGCACAAACTCACAAATATTCACACAAACGGGGAAAGAAAATAGGTTGAGGCAGGGATTATAGTAATGATGGAGACCCTGTCAGTCATTGTGAAAATAGTAAAGCAGGCTAAAAATCAGAAGTCCTGCCCCGAGCATGAACTTAAGCCTACCAGTTTCATAGGGACAATAATGGGGGAAGATGGTATTTTGTTTATGTTTTGTAGAGGCAGCTGCTCATGTAGGTCTGCAGCCTTCTCCACTTAAATGTGATTTTTGTGATCCTCATGTGAGAAATGCCAAGTGCATGGATTTGACCAGGTAGGAACAGGTCTAAATATTGTGGGTTTCTTTGGATAGCAGGGTACCATTTACAGTTGTAAGGTGCCTTTAGCCAAGGAGTGGTCAGGGATTGTTTGGGATGGTTAAAAGTAGTTATCGATATGCATAAATGTGGATAGACTCATTGAAACTGTGAAGCTCGCTGAGACTGTCAAAAGAGTGAAGAGTAACTGTCAAAAGTAGTTGTCAAGGCGTTTAAAATTCTTGCTGTATAAATCTTTGAGAAACTGCATCCAGAGTGTTAAACAAATCGTTGTTTGCTACTTCATGTTTCTGTTGACAGAAGCTTCCATTACTAGTTCGGAGTTGGAAGACCAATTTCACAATCTTCCATTATTATAATAGGGTACCTATGATTTCATTGTTTGACAGCTTCATGTGAATATCGACCCTTGAAGTGGTACTGTGAATTTCAATGTTTTTTATAAGGATTACATGCTTGAATGAAACATTTGTTGTCATAAAGGATTACGTAACTGAAAGAATGTAAATATATTGCAAGGGTTTTTATCAGTGAGACTGCCTTCACAGAATTAAAGAATTGTTATTAGGTAGAAGGACATTCAGCCCATCATATCAGCAGCACATCTCCAAATGAGTATTCCAAATGACTACTGCTATTCTCCTGCTTTCACTTGGCAACCCTACATACTGTTACTTGAAAAGGAATCATTTAATTCGCCTTGAATGCCTCTATGTAACCTACCTCAATCAGACTCTCTGCCAGTGTATTCCAGATCCTAATCCCTTGTTTTGTGGAAGAAAACTTGTTGATCACATTATTTTTGCTTCTTTTACTAATCATTTTAAAACTACACCCACTCATTTGCAACCTGTTCACAAGTGAGAAAGGCTAATTTCTCTGTCCAGACCCTCAGAACTTTGAATTGTTCAATCTGACATCCTCTCACCCTTCTCTTCTCCAAAAACAATCCCAGTTTCTCCAATACATCTCCATAACTGAAATTCTTCATTTCTGTAATCAATCTCATAAATCTCTTCTGTGCTCTCTGTAATGCGTTCATATCCTTTCTAAAGTTTGGTGCCCAGAAATGGATCCAATACTCCAGTTGAGCTGAACTAGTGATTTGATGTGGAGGTGCCAGTGTTGGACTGGGGTGGATAAAAGCAAAAATCACATGACACCAGGTTATAGTCCAACAGGTTTATTTGAAATCACAAACTTTCGGAACGCAGCCCCTTCGTCAGGTTCAGCGAGAGGAGAGCACACAGACACAGAGTTTAGAGGCAGAGAGATCAAAGGATCATACAACTGGTGTGAGAGTGGAGAGAATGGCTGACTGACTGCCTCCTGTTAAATCTTTAATCATTCATACATTCCTGCATTCTAGAAATTGCAGAAGCAGGATATGGAGAACTCTGTTAGTTTTGATTGATTATGATGCAAATTCCTGTTTCAAGTCACTACCCTGAGATAATTAAAGATTTCATCAGCGTCTGCCTAAATTTTTAAACTTCAAATGGGCAGAGTGATAAGAATACATAATCGGTGACATCTCAGGTCAGACATTGAACTATAGGTGTGAGGCCTTGTCCAGAGTCTGTCTCAGAGTTTTAACCTGCAATCAGGCTGGTTTTGTTCAAAAGTAGGAGTTTATAAAATGCCACACTGACTGATTATTACTACCAGTTGTGTGTTTCTTGAACAAAATAGAATGTATCTGCAAATGAACTAACATCTTGGATGAAATGATTCACCCTTCGGTGGGTGTCTGTGTGCGTGTGCGTGTGTGTGTAGTATATGCGTGTGAGTGAGTGTTTGTGTAAGAGTATACGTATATGTGTGCGAGTGTGTGCAAGCGTGCATGTGCAAGAAAGTACAATAAGTAATCCACAACTGTACAGACTAATTAGAGAGATCATCAATATTTATCAAGGTGATGCTGTCAAAACAGGACTGTAAGGAACATTTTACAGACACAGAGCAGTGTGCTGGAGTCATCTGCAGTGTGACATGAACCCAAGATCATGGTTGAGGCTGTCTTCATGGGTACGGAACTTTTTTTTTCCATTCATTCACAGGATGAGGGTGTTGCTGGCTAGGCAGGATTTATTGCCCATCCCGAATTGCCCAGAGGGCAGTTAAGAATCAAACACATTGCAGTGGGTCTGGAGTCATATGTAGGCCAGACCAAGTAAGAATGGCAGTTTCCTTCCCTAAAGGACATTAGTGAACCAGATGGGCTTTTCCTGACAATTGACAATGGATTCACAATCACTGTTAGATTCTTAACTCCAAATATTTATTGAATTCAAATTCCACCATCAGCCATTGCGGGATTCGAACCCGGGTCCCCAGAACATTATCTGGGTCTTTTAATTAACAGCCCAGCGATAATACCGTTAGACCATTGCCTCCCCCCTGGCTATCAGTTGGCTATCAGCTTCTGCTCGGTGATTCTGCGTTGTTGTGCATCTCGAAGGCCACCTTGGAGGATGCTTACCTGAAAATCAGAGGCTGAATGACCTTGACAGCTGAAGTGTTCCCCCACTGGGAGGGAACATTCCGGTCTGGCGATTGTTGTGTGGTGTACATTCATCTGTTGTCGTAGTGTCTGCATGGTCTCGCCAATATACCATGCCTTGGGGCATCCTTGCCTGCAGCGTATGAAATAGACAACATCGGTCGAGTCACTTAAGTATCCGCTGCATTTGTGGTGCATGGTTGCCTCACATGTGATGGTAGTATACATTTTGAAGATCTGACATGTCTAGCAGAGGTTGCCATGGCAGGGTTGTGTGGTGTTGTGGTCAATGTTGTCCTGAAGGCTGGGTAGTTTGCTACGAAGAATGGTCTGTTTAAGGTTAGGCAGTTGCTTGAAGGCGAGAAGTGGAGGTGTAGGGAAGATCTTGGCAAGATGCTCAACGTCATTGATGACATGTTGAATGCTGTGAAGAACATGGCGTAGTTTCTCCATTCTGGGGAAGTACTGGACGACAAAGGGTACTGTAATCGGTCATATCCAGTGTCTATCTTCTGAGGAGGTTGCTGAAGTTTTTCACTGTGGCACGTTGGAACTGGCTATCGATGAGTTCAGCATCATAGTCCATTCTTAGGAGGGTGTCCTTCAAAACCTTCAGGTGTCTGTCGTGTTCCTGCTTATCTGAGCAGATCCTGTGTATGGTAGGGTTTGTCCGTAGGGGATAACTTTTTTAGTATGTTTAGAGTGGAAACTAGATAAGTGCTGCATTGTGAGGTTATCTGTAGTCTTGAGGTGGAGTGAGGTACTGAGGTGTCCGTCCTTGATGGAGATGTGTGTGCCCAAGAATGAGACTGATTCTGAAGAGCAGACCATGGTAAGTCTGATGGTGGGATGAAACTTGCTGATATCACTATGTACAGAGATAGTAGGAACTGGAGTGTAGTGCTGGAGAATGTGAGATAACAAGGTGTAGAGCTGGATGAACACAGCAGGCCAAGCAGCATCATAGGAGCAGGAAAGCTGACATTTCTGGTTGGACCCTTCTTCAGATATCGCTATGTAGTTGTTTCAGTGATTCCTTGTCATGACTCCAAAGGAAGAATATGTCATAAATGTATCTAGTGTATAATGTTGGTTGGAGGTCCTGCGCAGCAAAGAAGTCTTGTTCGAACTTGTGAATGAAAATGTTGGCATGTTGGGTGCAAATTTGGTCCTCATGGCTGTTCCGTGTGTGTGGATGAAGAACTGGTTGTTGAAGGTGAAGACTTTGTGTGCCTATTGATAAAGGCTTGGATAATTTATGTTTACTAACTGCTTTCTCAATCTGTCCTGCAATTATTAATGATTGATGCGAATAAAATCCAAGGTCCGTCTGCACCTGCACTCCCCTGTAACCTAAAATGAAAGAATTTTACAGAACAGAAGGAGGCCACTGCCTCATCGTGACTGTTGCACCTCAGAAAAGAGCTAACCAAATCGTCCCATTCTCCGTCCGTATCTCCGTAGAACATTAAATTTATCACTTTCAGATATATATCCAGCTCTCTTTTCAAACCTCACATTGACCATTACCCTCTTTCCTACCACTCAGTCATTTTTTAAGAATCCTTTTTTGTTAAAAACAATATCTGCAATTGATATTTGTACATTGGATTATATTTGTCACGGGCTGGCACTATATCAGCATATATGCTACAAAGGGCCATAGGTGTGTGTTAAGGGCATAGATTGAAATGGGTAGAATGAGGGGTGCTGCCTGGCTCATGTTGGGATGGAAGGTATGGTTGGTTATAAATGTGGGTAGGGACAGGAGGTTACATGGACTGAAATGGACGGGCATAAACAGCATGTGAAGGTGAGGTGAGCTGGTGTGGGAACTGCAGGGAAGCTTTATATTTTATTTTACTTCTAAAACTTCAATATACTGCTGGAATACTGAGGCAGGTCTTAACCACAATCCAGCACTGTACCCAGTGGGAGCTTCTGCTCTCAGAATCACAGAAGTGTTATGGCACAGAAGGAGGCCATTCAGCCCATTGTACCTATACCTCATGTTCCTTTGGACTCCCTGACTCCGAGAGAACCCAGTCACTCCAGAATTAAAATTCCCAATTCAGGGGCTCCTTGTGCTTGATTGGGTTGACAGAGGCAAGATCTGTCCCAACAATGCGCTCCTTATGCCCAGGTGAAAAGCCAGGCTGAAAAGTTCACTTTTCACTGTGTTAAAGATCAAAAGGTGGTGGGTATTAAACATTTCATTGATTACCTTGATTTGCATTTAAACTACGTGATTTTGCAATTTCCACAGTTCATCAGAAAGAGCCTCCATGTCCTTTGCACATTGCTTTAGGGAATGTCAATTTCTATACATTCCAATCAGCCATTTCAGGATAGAACAAACTACAGCATGGCTTGCATTCTATAAAACTAGTGAGTCCAAATGTACTCATCTTTGCTCAACTGATCAACATCTGTTGGCTCACTGTACAAATACAGAGGGAAAATGGGATCAGGAAGAACCGTATACCAATGATGTCTGCAAAAGCAGGAGGAGCAAACAGGAAGAGGGGAGATTCAGCAACAGAATATTTCCGTTTTATTTCACCGCAACCTGAATCTGAGTACAATGATTCAGGGATAGTGCCAGAGGGCAAAATTTCATTTTGACACCATTGAATCATAATATTAACATTTCAATCACAAACTGCATTTGTTTAAATATTATCCAAATTACAGCACTAGCAGAAATCATTTGACTGCTCAAACCAATGTTGGTGTTAGCTTCCTGATGTTCAGTCATGTTGGCTTACATTGTCCCAGTATGAAGCAATTGAGCTACTTGCTGAAATACAGATATCTTTACATAAACAAAATGTAACCTACCTTCTTTCAATCTTTTCTCAGTTATGGTTTTTGTAGTGTTCATTGCCTTGTAGAGGAAACCACACAAAAAGCTGGACTGTGAGTTATTAGAAAGGATGCCAGCTTTAGACAGTGCATCAATCTTCGGAAGTACTACGGATAAACAACAAATAAACAATGTTCACAACGGACTCAAATAAGGACTACGCTCTCATAAAGTGTGCTTCCAAATGTAATGCATTTTTAACCTTTATTAAACCTTTGTGACATATAAAGCAGGGGCACGTCATTATTGGTCCTGTACTCAGCAACAGTATCAAAGTTACAACTTGTAATAACCCACAGCTAGTATTCGTAACGGTGTTAAATTCAAACTTTTTACCCATTTCTAAGTTTGAACAAGTTATGTGCAAATGTTTCTATCCTGATGATAGAACTTTGCTTTGGGTTATCAAAGCTCCCTGCCTCCACAGGGATTACTTTTACAGAAGAAAACTGTGGTTGGCACAGGCTGAGTCTTCTCACCCCAATCTTAGTGAGCCTTCTCTTAACAAGCACCGAAGTGTCGCATAGGAGCATAATTTGACAGGGTGAGTTTTCTAAGTATAAACACGATGGTGTGCATTAAGTAGCTCGAAAACAGTGAGTGATTATTGTTAACCACCACAGCTGTATTATTTTCATAGATTATTGGCTATTATTATCACATATTGCAAAAGATGAAAAGATGTTTGAAGCAACCCAGCAACATGTCAATTTTTTTTGTAAAAGTTTTGTACAAGGGAATGCCACTTTGTCCTCAGTGCATTACACATTTATTAATAGAAACAATCAATTCTCCAGCAAACAGAGTGTAAGTCTGAAAAACAGCCCAATTGACAGCCTGAAGACCTGCTACACAAGGTCATTGCCAATGTTAGATTGAGTCAGCAGAGAGATAGTAGAAGTCTCCCAATTGCAATGGAGTTGAGGACATAAGGTGAGGGCGCAAGAAAGCAAAAGATGGTTGCGGTAGAAACAGAAACCAATGGAGAATTGCAGTGAGTTTATTTAAGTTTGAAGGAGCCCCCTGCTCCTGGAAACATGGTCTAAAGAACAGTCACAATGGACTCAAAACGCTAATTCAGTTTCTCTCTCCACAAATGCTTCTAGACTTGAGTTACTCCATTTTTTTTCTGTTTTACTTTCAGAGTTCCAGTTTTTGTAGCATTTTGGATTTTATGGAAAGGTACTTGCTTCATGATTTTGTTTTAAGCTGCTGAGTTTTCCAGGCACAGACAACCCAAGTACATGCTGTTAAAAATAGAATAACAATCAAAATTAATGAGACAAACCGGTTTCCCATGAGTCAGTTTGGCTGACCATCATTGTCATTGTCCTGCCTCCATTTGAACTAGAAGTGGGCAGATTCAAGATTTATTGGTTTCTGTTTCTGACATATTTGTTTTGCGCCTCTGACTAGCTGTGACCCACTCACTTTCGGGAGTCAAAATTCAACCCTTAGTTTCTTGGTAGGTCGATAAATCACTACCTTTCTCTTTCAAAAGATGAAGACTTCCAACTTAGGCAAATTTTATATCATCTGTTAGAAGAAATATCAGGCTTCATCTACCTACATCTTAGAAATATTTAAATGTGTTTAATTAATTCATTAAGAATTGTAGACCTGACCAAATACAGGCAGTCTCCAGGTTGCTAATGGGTTTCATTCAGCAGTCCATTTGCATGGTGATTTGAATGCAAGTCAGAACAGAAAGCAGGATAACGTAAAGCAACCATTCATAAATAGAGAAAATGACTGTATGTCGGATCTTTAACATTTTAACCTTGTACAGGATTGTGTTCGTAAATAACTGCATTTGGAAATCGGATGTTTGTAAATCAGGGACCCCTGAATTCACAAAATCAACTTCACAGCTAGCACGAAAAAATATATGTTCACTCTCAAAGTACAGACCATTCTGGTTGCAGGCCACAAACAAAGTTTTACCTGAGAGTTTATTATGGAACAGAAACTCCATTTGTAATCGTTGGCCAGCTTTCTGTGCCAACAGGTAAGGGGTACAATAAGTAGGTTCTCCTGTTGCACACATGACATCTGCCCCACTGAAAACAAGTGTCATAGTCTCCAAGATATCCTGTGTCACAACAGCTTGACATAAAGCCTGGATGTGTAAATACAAAGATGGAAACATGATAGCAAAGAGTGGAATGGCATAAATACAAGATTAAGTTAAAAATTACAGGTAGTTCATCTTGATATGTGAATATGCATTATCCTTCAATCAGAGCTTTGAGCACAACACACACAATGCCATGCAATGGAACATCTGCAATTTTAAGAATTTTTATGTCAGAAACTAATTTAATCTCACATAAGTGATTTAAACCAGGGCACTATCCAGTTTCTGTTATGACCATATCATCCACTATGAGCAGAAAATGCTGTAAACCCTGCCAGTCAATGATCATGGAGAGGACACATAAGCTACACTTTTAATATGAAGGCTTTTCTTCAATGCTAAAGGAGATCTGGATGGACATATTAAAACTTTGGCCTATATAGTCTCCAACTACAATATCCCTATCACCCTTCTCTAGTCTGTCTGCGCAACATTTTTATTGAATTCCACTCCTTTGTTTAAATTAAAAAGGTGACAATGTTGGAATCCATATCAAGCCCAAATATGCCTATCTACTTGAAAAGGCACATTAAAATATTATGTCTGGTTCTAGAGAATTCAGATTTTGCTTTGCATGGATTTATGGGTGTGTGCGTGCTGCTTCTTGATAACATTCTGCTTTTATTTCCCAATCCGCTTCATGTATTTCGGCTTTTGATAACCTGTGCCTGCAGCATGAAATTTTCCCTTCTCCCCACACGCCACTGTGCAAATGTTAAGGAGAGGCTTTTTTTTTGGATCTTAAATATGGTGAATATGATTTTCCAAAATAAAGGTAATAATTCTACAAATTGAGAGTTTTCTTAGTCAATTTATTAAAATTAACTATGTGGTCTGTTAAAAGTTAATATATTTTAATTAAGCCAACAGAAAAGATTTTTTAAAAAATCAGCTCAGGCTACGCAATATTTAGACTGCTTGACTATTTGTTTTTGTTTCAGTTTTTTTTTAAATTATTTATGGGATGAAGCCATTACTGCTAGGTTAGCAATTATTGCACATCCCAGAGGATAGTTAAGAGATAACCACATTGCTGTGCTTCTAGAGTCACACGTAATCCAGATCAGTTTAGGACAGCAATTTCCTCCCTAAACGATATTAGTGTGCCATATAGGATTTTCCTGACAGTTAACAATGGTTTCATGGTCATTATTAGACTCTTCATTCTAGTTTTTAACTGAACTCAAATTCTGCTGTGGCATAATTCAAAGACAGGTCCCCAGAATATTACCTGGGTTTCTGGATTAACAGCCCAGTGAAAACACCACTAGTCCATTGTCTCAGCAGATTTTCAGCAAGTCTTATTTATTTGTCTCAAAGAAGTTTTAACAATGAGTGGTGCAACAAGAAAAATGTCCTCTATTTGGATGTAAAAGGGTAGGTTATTTTTCACCTCTCCTCATTAACTATTGCTATTTTAAAGGCAATATGAATAAAACATATCATATTTCTCTGCCAGAGCCACCTAAAGAAAGATCTTTTGTATTTCTAGGAGCATCAGTTGCTAAGGCGAGTAAGTCAGTGTTAAAAAAAAATTACTTGTAGCGACAGCACCAAAGTAGAAGCCGTCTAATAGCAAGAAATAACTATGGAGGGTGATGTGGTGGCTCAGTGGTTAGCTCTGCTGCCTCACAGCACCAGGGTCACGGGTTCAATTCCAACCTTGGGCAACTGTCTATGTGGAGTTTGCACATTCTCCCTATGTTGCAAGTTTGCTCCAGTTTCCTCCCACAGTCCAAAGATGTGCAGATTAGGTGGGTTGGCTATGCTAAATTGCCCATAGTGTCTAGGGTGGGAAATGCAGGGATAGGGTAGGGGGTAGGGGGTAGGATGCTGTTCAGTGAGTTGGTATGGACTGAATGGCCTGCTTCCACACTGTAGGAATTCTATGAAGGTAAGGTAACTTACGTCTCAACTGAAAACTTTACATTGGCAAGTATACCAAATGGTTTGATTTTAATCACCTTGGTTATAGCACAAAATATCTTTTCCAGTTTGGACTATGTGGTTGATGATTGCTAATTGAGGTTAAAGTGCAACACTTGATAATGTTAAAGACTCATTGCATCATGTGCAATACTTTAATTCCTTAGAAGCATTCCTGTGCATATATTTGCTCTAGTGTTAACAGGAAAAGGTGGGATGGGGTAATGAAAAGCAAATTTCTCACGACAAGAGAAAAAGCAAAACTACAAACTTATCTCCTGGAAATGTTGTAGTATTTCATGAAAATTAGTTTGAAAATATCACTAATAGTCTTAAAAGCTAATAAGCAATAGAGTTAGAAACTTAACACAAAGAAAAAAATGCCAATGCACTTACAGATGCAAGCACAGGGCTAACACACATCTGTGTAAAAAGAAAACATCATATTTAAGAGAACACCAACTTATACCATTGAAAGAGCAAGTGTCAGTTTGCTTGGCATTGAATAAGGCGAATAAATAAGGTACATTAGAAACATCTTATTTTGGTACTTTTTTCCACATGAAGCTGCACTTTTTTTCAAAATTCACCAAAGTAGTACAAGCTGAACTTTAAGAGACAATATCAGAAAGCATGGAGTAATGCAAATATTGTTTTGGGAGGGACTTGCATTACCTTGTTTAATTCTTCTTGGTTTAGAAAAGATGAGAGTTTTCTTCGAAATTTTCCTTCTTTGTATTTTTGAGTGATGAATTCAAGACGATAGTTTGGTGGTGCATCCATATCCAATTCTTCACCCGCTTTGAGATTGGCTGCCCAAAAGGCATTGGCTATTTTGTTTCCTACAACAATGAAAAGCTGCAAATCAAGCAAAAGGCACAGCTATTAAAAAAAAACATTGGCACCAGTACTTTTTGGCACAAATATGTCAATTTGCTTTCGACTTCAAAATTCAACTTTTTGTTTATAAAACACTTTGGGCAGAATTTTTGTTTAACCCGAGGTGAGTAATTTGAGTATATAAATTTTGCAGCTCGCTGCTCCTGCCTTGGGACAAGTGTACGGAATGGCACAATCCATATTCCAGGGTGGGGTGGAGGGAATGTGATCGGAGTTGGCAATGCTGCCTCTTGTCGCAGATCCAAGGTGACTGCAGGAGTTGACAAGTACTGAGATAATTTATCTTAAAGGTCTCAGTTGTCTCATGTTTTCTGAGGCGTCTTTCGTTGGAGGGAACGATGGCTCAGTAGTTAATGCTGCTGCCTCACAGTGCCAGGGACCTGGATTTGATTCCAGCCTCAGGTGACAGTTTGTGCAGAGTTTCTCATGTCTGTGTGGGTTTTTGCCAGGTGCTGACGTTTCCTCCCACAGTCCAAAGACGTGCAGATTCGGTAGATTGGTTATGGCAAATGTGGGTTTACAGGGATAGAGTGGGATGCTGTTTCGGGGGTCAGTGCTGAATGGCCTCTTTCTGCATTGTAAGGTTTCTACGATGTTTCTAGTTATTCTTTCATACATTAGGCCCTCTAGCCCTAACCCTCCATACTGCAGCATAATCTCTTAGGATCCCTTATGTATTCCAGGCCAAATCATGCTCCCCAACTACCACCATTTGTCATAAGCTATCCATGCCTACTCACATACTATCACCCACCATGGGCAGATGTCTGGAGCCATGTGGAGATGAAATAAAATTAAAATCTAAATATTTATCATACTTTTCAGTATAATAAACAACTACTCCCATTCATAAAGGCCTATTCAAAATTAAAAAAAAACCTCAAGTAGTTAAGCCGCGATGAAAATAAATACAGTTGCATTCACCACTCATGTCAGAGTAATTAAAATGGTGAACTTACATTCCAACCACTCTCCCCCCAGAACAATGGGAAAATTGTAGATTGTGAAAAGCAGGCAATCATTAATAATTATACAATAACCATCCTTGAACAAATGTCAGTGAATGGCTTTTGTAACTACTACAGCAAATTTTTTTCAACTGTCATTGACAGTGTTATCAGCAGGTATAAATTGGCTTCCCCCTTTTTAACCCCATCAAGTGATCACAAAGAAAATTTTAATATTATTATTAGCACACAACAATTTCACACCTTTATTGATTTATTGTTTGCTAGGCCAAAATTATGGCACCATTTACAAGGTTTACAATTTTATTGCCAACTAACGCTGATAAAATAAAGCATTGCATTTGTATAATAATTTGCAAGTATCTGGCGTAAAAGGTTGCCTGCAACCATTCAGCTTGAAAAGACAATCAAGCCAAACTCAGGTGTGCACAAATGAACAATATTTCAGAAACTACTTAGCAGAATGGCAGAGAGAAAGAAAAATTGATTCGTAATGACAAGAACTGAAAGATATTCTTCTAGTTTCTGCCACATCATCTCGAAAGCCAGCACTGAAGATACAGCAGATTAGAGACATTCATTTGCCTAGAGCTTAAGAATTGTACAAATTTTGTTCCTGCTAAGGACACAAGACATCAACTAACCAGCTGTGGTCTCAGCTTTAAATAAAACAAATTGATTCTAAGAACTATTGAAACTGCATATTTTTACCTTCCTGTTATACGTTGCGCAAAAATTTTATATGTGTTTATGTACATGTTAGATAACACAGATATAAAATTTTTGCGCAACGTATAATAGAAAGATAAAAATATGCAGTTTCAATAGTTCTTAGAATCAATTTGTTTTATTTAAAGCTGAGACCATAGTTGGTTAGTTGATGTCTTGTGTCCTTAGCAGGAACAAAATTTATACAATTCTTAAGCTCTAGGCAAATGAATGTCTCTAATCTGCTGTATTTTCAGTGCTGGCTTTCGAGATGACGCGGCAGAAACTAGGAAAATATCTCTCAGTTCTTGACATTACAAATCAATTTTTCTTTCTCTCTGCCGTTCTGCTAAGCAGTTACTGACATATTGTTCATTTGTGCACACCTGAGTCTGGCTTGATTGTCTTTTCAAGCTGTATGGTTGCAGGCAAACTTTTATGCCAAATATTTGCAAATTATTGTACAAATGCAAATGAAAACAAGACATCAGAGTTTCTTGACTCCCAACTCAATTGACTGATTTCAATGTGTTTAGAAAGAATAATAATTTAGTTCAAACAGTTCTACCTACAGCACATGGACTACACCAGTGCAAAGTGGCAGCTCACCACCACCTTTACAAGGGCAACTAGGGACGGGCAATAAATGTTGACCCATGATGCCTACATCCCAAGAATGAATAAAAAAAGTGATTTAATCCATATTGGTTTCCTGAATTTGCCTCAATCTGTGATCATTGCAACTATTCTAGGTCCATGTTTCTTCTCTTTTAAAAATCATAGCAATCCATTAAGATCTTGTGTACTGAAATTAGATAACAGAAATTAAAAATTGACAGTCCCGTGTCTACCACTCTCATAACAAAAGGCAGGCTAGTTTTTATTCCACTTCCTAAAGCATTGAGGAGTCAAATAAGATCACAACTTGATAGTTCTACAGTTCTACATATCCCTCATGCCCTTTAGATCTCAAACACTGCTGGATAAGGCCCGTGGGATTTGTCTCAACTCAGCACAGAGTTCAAATGACCAGGCTGAGTTTGGCTTTCCCTAATGTGTCAGACACACCCCATTCCATTTTCTCAACCTAAAAAATGGGATCTGTAAAATGTGCACGTGAGGCTTCTGGATTTGTGTTCTATCCTCTATTTCTAAAGTTCGACAAAGTCTCCACAATGCTTTGAACATCCAGCAATTTTCCTGAAAATATTATGGAGCTAAAGTAACAAATTATAGCCGGTCTACAAGAATTAGATTGCAACTCTGCAAGCTCTTTCCACATTGTACATTGTTAATGTTTTGAAGTGAAATAGATCCCATTTATGAGTCACAAAACCAACATGATTGCAGGCTGAGGTAAAACGTGACAATAATCAGTGAGTCATGGGACATACTGTGACTATAAATTTATCATCATTAAAACATAGCATGACTTATTAAGTGCTTCTTGGGCACTACTAGACACTTTCTTTCTAGTTAAATCTACAATAGTCACCTTCAGTGGTCTATTATTACCATTTTGTCTCTCTAAAGTATACAATCTAATTATCACGCTAACTACTTGGTCAGAGTGAATATGTAACCATCTTAGTGAACAGACTGCAGAATGGTGTCAAAGGAACTCATGATCAATTGGGAGGGATGAGTAACATTATGCCAGTAGGCTTCTTAATATTTCATAAAGACTGCATTACGAACCCCAGAAACTTTCTAACGGTTCGATTTACTTTTTCCCAAATGTGGAAATTATGCTCAGGAAGCACATCTGTGAATCATGGTAAAACATGACACAGGCAACAGAATGAAAATCAATTACTATCAGTCATTGACACACTCAAGTAAGTATTGAATTTACGTAGAATGCTGAATATATCAATGTATTTTGGGAAATAGCATCCAAGTCAACAGCTATAAGTTGCAGTGGTAAAGACTAACAGAGGGTCAAAACACAAACTAAAAACCAAGGTTAGTGCGATTATAAAACACCGCAGTTAGCCAATTGCTGAAAAGATATTACTGGCCTTTGACAAGTTGCAGAGATAAGGCCAGACCCTACTGCAATCTTAGATTGTCAAGAATGAGTAAAGAAGTTGCATCTGCAAAAAAGGGAAAGAGATTGTAACAGAATCAGCAAAATGAGGAAGCTGGTAACTAAGATCATCAATATTTCAGAGATCACAAAAATCACCAAGATCACAGGAATCACAAAGATCACTGAAACCTCTGTGTGTTCAAGCAACCTCAAGCCCAACATTGGACATTCTAAATAAAAACCAAAAGAACTGTGGATGCTGTAAATCAGGAACAGAAAACAAAGTTGCTGGAAAAGCTCAGCAGGTCTGGCAGCATCTGTGGAGGAGAAAACAGAGTTAACGTTTCGGGTCCGGTTCTGAGGAAGGGTCACCGGACCGGAAACATTAACTCTGTTTTCTCCTCCCCAGATGCTGCCAGACCTGCTGAGCTTTTCCAGCAACTTTGTTTTGTATTGGACTTTCTAAATTGACACACAGCCAGAGAAATCAGCCCTGACAGAAAATTCATCAAACTAAATTAAATAGCAGCCAGCAGCTATCGGTTACAGAGAGACAGTGGTAATGAAGGTTAAAGAGGTTACAAAGGTTCAAGGGGAACAATTCACAATCAACCTGAGAGCTATAGAGTGAAGTGTTGATCAGACATTCTGGCATCTTGACTGCCTGAGTATCTGCACCTTCTATCTCCCGGCATGGCAACTATGAAGAGTGTGGGTGCAACTGCATTGGATGATCTGAACCCAGCTCATGACTTCATTGGCTAAAGGTCACTGAATATTCTGGAAGATAATGGACGAGGGTGGATAAGAACACACACTTAGACACCACGCCATCTATGAAGGCTCAGTGAAGATCCAGTGAAGACACAGTGATAACTTAACGAAGACTCTCAGGGAAGACTTATGAGAAAACAGTGCAGCAATCCAAGAAGACCCAGGAGGAGATCTGCCCTGACTAGCAAGACCCACCTTCATGGAAGACAGCCAGTCCTACATCAGAGAGGAAGGAGATTCTAATGACTTAGCTCAAACATGTGGATTTTTGCAGGTAATGTCCCTTCTCAGACTGATAGAGCGAGATAGAGAGTAAAAATTCTGGAATTTGGGAAATGCTCACATGATGTTTTAATAAGGAATATTTTGTTAATAAAATTGAGTTGAAACACAAACTGAATTCTGTATCCCTTTGTTCATCTCACCAACAAGTATGTATGGCTAAGTGTTTTTAATATATAAGCAGGTTGAAATACGCAAAGTACAGACAACATCAGGAAACATAAAGATAACTAGGACCTCAGGGACTGCAAAAATCATCAAGAACGGAGGGATCACTGACATCACCAAGACCTCAGGGATGATAAATATCACCAAGACAATAGTGATCACAATGATCACTAAGACAATAGGGATCATAAAGATCACCAAGATCATTCAAATCACAAAAATCACAGAGATCACCAAGACCATAGAGATCATGAAGATTACTAAGAGTACCCATGTCCTGTGAAGAACTCATCTGGCCTCAGTTCATCTACCACTGAACTTTTATACCTTGCTATTTTCCTTTACAATTAGACATGACTATTTCAATGCACTCTTGGCTAGCCCTCATGTGTTATTCTCTATAAATCTGAGGTCAGAATATATTCTACTCATAACTTAAGTCCTAAGTTATGAGTCCTAACTCATATCTTAAGCACTGTCCCCTATCACCACTCACCTACATTAGCTCCCAGTTAGCAATGTCTCAAGTTTAAAATTCACATTTGAAAATATAATTCTTATTTATGAGTTCCTCCACGGTCAGGCCCCGACTCCACCACTATAAACTCCCCCAGTTCTGGAACTTGGCAGAGCGGAGTACTGTTTCATCAGTGTTGGAAGGGCAATAAGTGGCGACCAGCAAGAGATTTTATCTTCCATGTTATGAAACCTCATGCTCAGAGAAGGTACTGAATTCCAATTTCCCAAACCTTAAAATCAGAAAAATTGGTTGAATTTACACAAGAGATGATGACACAGCTTGAAAGCTGTTTCATTAGGATAGGAGATGAAGAGTGACATGCCTGCAGAAGAATCAGCTTGTCTCTACTCTGTTTGACACAATAAGGCAGCATTACCATGAAGGTGGTTGGTTCAAAGTTCTGAAGAAGGGTCATTGGACCTGAAACGTTAATTCTGTTTTGTCTCCGCAGATGCTACCTGGCATGGTGAAATTCTCCATTTGTTTTTGTACTGTGAAGATGCTCAGTTCATATTGGCCGTTGGCTGATGTTTCGGTGATGGGAAAGGGAAAATACCCTCAAGCTTTCGCAAAGTGGTACTTGTGCCATTTCTTGGATTTTCCCAATGAGAACTTTTGGGGCTGTATAATTCCTGATATTAGGAAACCATACATTTAAGAAGACTGGTACTTATTTGGTATTTGATTGTCTCATAATCCCCAATATATTTCAATTTGTTTTATTTTAATGTACATAAACTCGTGCAAGGCACTGAAACAAATTTGTATCAGTCTAATTTGTCAGTTTCTGAACAAAAAGGAGGTTGCAGGATGTAACATGAAGTTAACATGATTTAGAACAACTAAAAATAAGTGGGCAAGTTGGTCAAAATGCACTTGATCTTTTCCAAACAATTCTCCTGGTCCCAATTAAACTATAAAAAGATGTTTTTTAGAAGAATACATTTGTTATTGTGAGATGGTTTCTTACCTCAACAAGTTCGTTACTCCAAATACTGGTATCCAACTTCAAACTACGAATTTTGGAAATATTAGAACCCAGTGATCGATGTTGACCTGGTTTTATTCAAACACAAATATAAATACATGTTATTATTTACTCATTCAGATTGACAAAAAAAAAGCAAGAAGATATTTTTTCCAATTTGTTAGTTTTGAATTTCAGTTTTCATAATTCATGACAAAAACTCTTTATTGGTATTAACTTTTCTATATTTTGAGAGCGAGTTTGCTTATATATAAGGCTGCATTTAATTAATTTCCTAATCTCCACAAGAGCAAATATCTTTCAATTTCAAATCTGAAGAAAGTTATGCTTTTGATCAACAAAAAAAAAATTTCATGCACTTTTAATGCACATAATGGGTTTTCTTTGTTCATTCATAGGACGTGGGTACTGTTGGCTGTGCCAACATTTAATGTCTATTTTTAGTTACCCTCGAGAAGGTGGTGATGAGCTGCAATTACCTGGTGTTAGTAGTCCCATAATTCTGTTAGGGAGGGAGCTTCAGGAGTTTGATCCAGAAACACAGAAGGAACAGTGCTATATCTCCAACTCAGGATGGTGTCTGGCTTAGAAGGGAAATTGGAGGTGATCATTTTCACATATGTGCTGGCATTGCTGTTCTACATGGAAGTGGTTGTGGGTTTGGAAGATGCTGTCTAAGGAGCTACCACTACTGCTGAGTGTCAGTGATCAGTGGGGGAATGAATATTTGTGGAACTGGTGCCAATCAAGTAGATTACTTTTGGCTGGGTGGTATCAAGCTTCTTTATTTTATTCATCCACAGGATGTGAACATCTCTGGCTAGGCCAGCATTTATTGCCTATCTCTAATTGCCCACAGGGCAAATAAGAGTCACCCATATCACTGTGGATCTGGAATCACACATAGGCCAGAACAGGTAAGGATGGCAGTTACCATTCCTAAAGGGTATTAGTAAATTTGACGGTTTTTTTTTCAACAAATGACAATGATTTCATGGTCATCAGTACAGTCTTCTTTCCATCATCTGCCAAAGTGGGATTTGAACCCAGATCTCCAGAACATGATGTGGGTCGCTGGATTAACATTCAAGTGATAATAGCACGAGGACATCCCTCCACCCCCGCTAAAATGGTGATGCAGCTGCACTCATCCAGCAAGTGCCAAATATTCCATCACAGTCCTGACTTGCTCCATACAGATATTGGACAGGATTTGTGGAGTCATTTGGTGAGTTACTCACTGCAAGATTCCTAGTCTCTGGTCTGTTCCTGTAGCCACAGTATTTATATATGGCGAGGCTAGTTCAGTTTCTAGTCATTGGTAACCTCTAGAATGTCAATAATGGGGATTCAGTTATGGCAATGCCATTGAATCATGGGCAATGATTAGATTCTCTCATGTTGGAGTTGGTCACTGCACTTGTGCAGCACAAATGTTAATTGCCAATTGTCATATCATCCAGATCTTGCTGCATTTGTAGATAAACTGTTTCAATATGTGAGGTGTTGCAAATGGTGTTAAGCATTAGGCAATTATTTGTTTCGTTAGAAATTGTTCCTGCCATTCAAGTCACTAAATGTTCGAGGAGTTAACTTGATTTTTCTTTCAACAAATAAATGAAATTGGATGTTCCAACTTCATTAGAAAAACAATCCTCATGTCCAGGCACATTATTCAATTTGTCAAGCCACCGTACAGTTATTGGCAGCAGATTTGCAGCACGGTGGCTCAGTGGTTAGCACTGCTGCCTCACAGCGCCACGGACCCGGGTTCGATTCCACCCTCGGGTGACTGTATGTGTGGAGCTTGCACATTCTCCCCGTGTCTGCGTGGGCTTCCTCCATGTGCTCTGGTTTCCTCACACAGTCCAAAGATCTGCATGCTAGGTGGATTGGCCACGCTAAATTGCCCATAGTGTTCAGGGCTGTGTAGGTTAGGGTTTGGGTCTGGGTGGGATGTTCTGAGGGTCGGTGTGGACTTGTTGGGCCAAAGGGCCTGTTTCCACACTGTAGGCATTCTATGATGAGGTTTATGAATAGGATAAATCTGATACTTTTTGTATGCATGTTTTTTGTGTGTTTGCTATAAGTTACAGTTTATTTTTGGGATGTTTTAAATTGGACACAAAGCATTGAAACACTGGCTATATGATTGACGTCTGTGTTATCTGAATTTGGCTGTGACAATGCTTTTGGTGGAATATGATTGGAAAGAAAAGATGAAATTTCAGAAAATGTTTTTTTATATTTGATGAACAAAAATGAAGAATAACTTATTTGGAAAGGGGAAAAGTACTAACAACTGAAAAATGTTACTAACGTTAGGCCTCGATCGTCACAATATAAACTAAAGGCTCAACAGCATGACAGGCATTCTGAGGCAATTTGGATGCTTTGACTAACCAAAACAAGCCAGTCAGGTTACAGCTCAAGCTTTCAGAAAAGATCCTTTCAAAATTAGAAACTCAAAATCTTCCATCAACACGTATAATCATACAATCTAACTTTTTAAAAAAATTGACATGAAAAATCTATACAAACAGGACAAGGGGAATTTGCATAATTTCTTCAATTAGTGCAATTGTTGGACTCTCAGTTTGAATCTGGGATTCTGACCAGCTTTATGTGTGAGGGCTGATCTGATGAACTGAATTGTGAACCAGTGATGAAGACTGCACAACAGAAGAGTGTAAGTGGCTTTGGATGGAACTAACTTGCAGTCCCCAATTGTTGCACATGCTCAGCCAATTTTGCTAATATCACTGATATTACTGGCAGAAATTCTACTGTTTTATCATCAGGTCACTCGTCATCCATTCATTTAGGATTCAGATGAGTTTGCAATGAATTAGCAATAATCCATTGTGAGCACATTCAAGGAAATCCCTAGCAAATATATTTGCCTGACCAAATTTGACTTTTTTTTGTCACTCATTGGACGTGGTGTCATGGGTTGATCAGCATTTATTGCTCATCCCTAGTTGCCTTTGAGAAGGTGGTGGTGAACTGTTTTTTCAAACTGCTGCAGTCCACGTGCTATAGGCAGACCCACAATGCCCTTAGGGAGGGAATTCTGGGATTTTGACTCAAGTGAAGGGTATTCCATCAAGGTCCCAACTTGTGCCTTGACGATGGTGGACAAGTCTTGGGGAGTCAAGAGGTGAGTTACTCACGACAAGATTCCCAACCTCTGATCTGTTCTTGATGCACAGTATTCATAAGGCTGATCTAGCTCAGTTTCTGGTGAATGGCAGCCATCATAATGTTGATAGTGAGGAATTAGGTGATGGCAGTACCTTTAAACGTCAAGGAGAAATGTCAGGTTCTCTCGTGTTAGAGACAGTCACTGCCCAACCCTTGTGTGGCACAAATGTTAGTTGTCACTTATTAACGCAAACCTCAATGTTTTACTGCACATGAGGACTACTTCTGTATCCCTGAGGAGTTGTGAATGATGCTGGGAATTACGTAATGATCAGCTAACATCCCCGATTCTGACATCACAAAGGTGGATTGAGGATAACTACAATATTTTCTAGTAGCTGATAAGAAGTTATCCACAAAGAAAGGAATCTCCAAGTCCAAAGTGGCTCCTGTTAAGTTTCAACATATAGGATCTATTTAGCTGGCAACTTCAGCCGTCTGAAGCACACACTAGCTAATTCATAGACACAGAAGACAGCATACTGAAGGGTTAGTAAATGCCAGCAAACTTGAATACCTACAAAAGCACAAAAGAAGACATTATGATTTGTGCAGCTTCCCTTTATCTTCTTTCCTTACCTGCACATTTTTTGCAGATGACAACACCGAGATTGATGGATGCCCATTCAGGATCTGGTGCACGGCAATCTGCGCAGTTTCTGTTAGACTCGTTGAACCAGATCTTCTCTGCCACTTCATAATCTGACAGGCTTTCTGCTATCGATCCTTGCATAGCTTCAATCCATTCTTGTTTCTCGCGTTCAGATTCCGCTGTGAAGCTGAAATATTGATTTTTCCATTTCATTTTTAATTATCTAGACTAATAGTACAATGCCATATTACTCTCACTGTATAAAAAAACTGGGAAAAGTAATACCTATTTTACACTGGCAGTATTTTATAACCGACATGCTATCGTAAAACAATATATGCACCATTTATAACATGAACATTCCATAAGTATTTATAAAGCTGTCGTAAATATTTAGGTACTAGTTACCTGGGATGTTAAAAGCATTTCAATTGCACTCTCTCCACCTCTTAGTACTTGAAAGAACTTAAACAAAAAGCTACTATTCCCTAAAATACTGCTTCCCATGTAATAATTCAAAAATATTCATTGAAATATCTTTCTGAGTAAAATTATTATGAAGGTTCTGGCATAGTAGATTATTACTTTCCGACTTTTCTTACTCTAGATTATTTCAGCTTTCATATTTTAAAGGGCACTCTCATGAGCAAGTTCTAATTCCCTACCTTTCGTTTTGAGGTTATCTTACACTGCTTAAGTTCCAGGTAAGCTTTTGGTAACAATTATAAAGTCATAGAATCACACAGCATGGAAACAGACCCTTCAGTTCAACTCGTCCATGCCGACCAAATTTCCCAAACTAAACTAGTCCCACTTGCCTGCGTTTGGCCCATATCCCCATAAACCTTTTCTATTCATGTACTTATCCATATGTCTTCTTAGTTAATGTTTCACGATGAAAACAAGTTGTTTAAAATGATGAACAAGCACATAATAGAACTGTATTTTTTCTCTAAATCTTTTTGCAAGAGAAAGTCACTTACCTTTGGGTACAGAAACTAGAAAAAAATCATCACAGGTAATGCTGTGGGGGCCCAAGTTCAAATCCCACCATGGAAGATGATGAAAATGTAATCAAAAGAAAGCTAACATCAAGGCCTTAATGAAGATCATGAAACCATTGTCAACTGTTTTAGAAACTCATTTGATTCACTAATATCCTTTAGGGAAGGAAAATGCCCATGTGACCTGCAATAATGCGCTGATTTGTAATTGAAATGCCAAAGTATCAACCACTGAAAAGTCTCACAAAAGGAAATAAAAACGATAGACCACCTGACATTCACTCATGTACTAGAAATCACAAGTAATGCACCCCAGCTCATATGGTAATGTTGCGTAACTAGCATCTGCTCCAAAATTGGGAGCAATGTCCCTCAGACTATCAAGAAATATCCTGATATAGTTAAATTCTCAGAATCATACCTTACACGAATGTAGCAGGCTACCCCAACTTAGCATTTTATAAGTATGTTAAGAGTAAGACTGTTACCATGTAATGAGGGGGTAATCTGTGCGCGGAACCAGAGAACATGGCTGAGGTCTTAAATAAATACTTTGCATCTGTATTCACAAAGCAGAAATACACTGTTGCTGTGGTTTTTAGTTGGGATGGCAAGGAACATGTTAAGATTAATAAGGAGGAGGAATTAGATGTTTTAGTGGGCACAAAGGTACATAAATCCTCAGGGCTTGATAAGGTGCATTCCAGGATACCATGAGTAGCCAGGGAGGAGATTGCTGGGGCCCCAGCAGATATATTTAATACTTCATAAAAGCAGAAAGAAATGCAGATCTTGTAAATCAGAGAAAAAAAAATAGAAATTGCTGGAAAAGCTCAGCAGGGCTGGCAACATCTGTGGAGAGAAATCAGAGTTAATGTTTTGGATCAAGCCCCAGGTGGAGTGCCACATGACTGGAGAATAGCTAATGTGGTTCCTTTTGTTCAAGAGGGCAGCAGGAATAGGCCAGTTAATTACAGACCAGTTAGTCTGACAACTGTGGATGGAGAAATTATTGGAAAAACAAATGACGGACACGATTAATCAACACTTGGAAAGGCAGGGATTGATCAGGGATCATCAGCATAGATTTACTTGAGGAAGATCCCGTCTGATTAATTTAATTGTTTGCTTTTTTGAAAATGTGACTAAATGTATTGATGAGGCTAGTGCAATTGATGTGGTTTGCATGGGCTTCAGTAAGGCCTTCGACAAGATCTCACATGGAAGTTGATCCAAAAGGTAAGAGCCCATGGGATCCAAGACCAGTTGGCAAAGTGGATCCACAATTGGCTTGCAGATAGGAGGCAAAGGGTGATGGTGCAGAGTTGTTTTTGTGATTAGAAGCCTATGGTCAGCGGTGTACAGCAGTGATCAGCGATGGGTCAATCAAGGTGTAATCTGTGTTCTAGGACCCCTAGTTCCACAGCAAAAAAACCACCAGAGATGACCATGATGCACTTAGGAGACAAGCTCCACATTATGGAGTTGACCCTTTTGTCCTTTGGGAAACCAGAGACAGATGATAAATGGTCCTTTATTGGCGAAATCCACATCCTATGGAATATATATTTACCAGGTACAGCATTCTTTAAGTCCCTATTTTAGTAACTGACTGATGCTATGTTTTAGAAATTACACAAATTGACACATTTAGGTGGCTTTATATCCATAAATTTGCTGCATCTAGCACATTGGAAATTATGACAGAAATCTGTAGTAAGGGAGTTCCATTATCATTAGAGATAGTAGGAACTGCAGGTGCTGGAGAATCCGAGACAACAAGGTGCAGGGCTGGATGAACACAGCAGGCCAAGCAGCATCATAGGAGCAGAGAGGCTGACGTTTCGGGCCTAGACCCTTCATCAGAAAAGGGGGAGGGGAAGGGGGTTTTGAAATAAATAGGGAGAGAGTGGGAGGCGGATAGAAGAGGGATAGAGGAGAGGATAGGTGGAGAGGAAACAAACAGGTCGAAGAGGCGGGGATGGAGCCAGTAAAGGTGAGTGTAGGTAGGGAGTTAGGAAGGGGATAGGTCAGTCCAGGGATGACGGACAGGTCAAGGGGGCGGGATGAGGTTGGTCGGTAGGAGATGGAGGTGCGGCTTGAGGTGGGAGGAGGGGATAGGTGGGAGGAAGAACAGGTTAGGGAGGCAGGGACGAGCTGGACTGGTTTTGGGATGCGGTAGGGGGAGGGGAGATTTTGAAACTTGTGAAATCCACATTGATACCATTGGGCTGCAGGGTTCCCAAGCGGAATATGAGTTGCTGTTCCTGCAACCTTCGGGTGGCATCGTTGTGGCACTGCAGGAGGCCCAGGATGGACATGTCGTCTGAGGAATGGGAGGGGGAGTTGAAATGGTTCGCGACTGGGAGGTGCAGTTGTTTATTGCGAACCGAGCGTAGGTGTTCTGCAAAGCGGTCCCTGAGCCTCCGCTTGGTTTCCCCAATGTAGAGGAAGCCACACCGGGTACAGCGGATGCAATATACCACATTGGCAGATGTGCAGGTGAACATCTGCTTGATGTGGAAAGTCTTCTTGGGGCCTGGGATGGGGGTGAGGGAGGAGGTATGGGGGCAGGTGTAGCACTTCCTGCGGTTGCAGGGAAAAGTGCCGGGTGTGGTGGAGCTGGAGGGGAGTGTGGAGCGGACAAGGGAGTCACGGAGAGAGTTGTCTCTCCGGAAAGCAGATAAGGGTGG
The DNA here is from genome assembly GCF_021869965.1 of Rhincodon typus. Taxonomy (NCBI): domain Eukaryota; kingdom Metazoa; phylum Chordata; class Chondrichthyes; order Orectolobiformes; family Rhincodontidae; genus Rhincodon; species Rhincodon typus. The sequence goes on along the minus strand of NC_063332.1, from coordinate 87,568,032 downwards.
GGAGGGAAAGATGTCTTTGGTGGTGGGGTCGGATTGCAGATGGCAGAAGTGTCGGAGGATGATGCGTTGGATCCGGAGGTTGGTGGGGTGGTACGTGAGGACGAGGGGCATTCTTTTTTGGTTCTTATTGCGTGGACGGGGTGTGAGGGATGAGGTGCGGGAGATGTGGGAGACACGGTTGAAGGCGTTCTCGACCACCGAGGAGGGGAAGTTACGGTCCTTGAAAAACGAGGACAACTGAGATGTACGGGAGTGGAATGCCTCATCCTGGGAGCAGATGCGGCGGAGGCGAAGGAATTGGGAATAGGGGATAGCATTTTTGCAGGAAGGTGGGTGGGAGGAGGAGTATTCTAGGTAGCTGTGGGAGTCGGTGGGCTTGAAATGAATATCGGTTTCTAGGTGGTTGCCCGATATGGAGACAGAGAGGTCCAGGAAGGGGAGAGAGGTGTTAGAGATGGTCCAGGTAAACTTAAGGTTGGGGTGGAAGGTGTTAGTGAAGTGTATGAACTGTTCGAGCTCCTCGTGGGAGCACGAGGCGGCGCTGATACAGTCATTATCATTACATACATTATGGAGCCCAATAGAATTGTTGAACCTTTGGGCACAGCTTTCAAGAGTAGTTGTTGTGAAGGCAATACATTTCCAAAATCAACTGTGCCATTGAGCATGTTTAGTGCGTTAATTAAGCAGTCCCACAGTTCCTCAGATTTTTAAATTTTATTCTAATGATCTGTCGTTGAGATGCTGAGTGTGTAGTTAATATTCACTATAGATCACCTCCCGCTTCTTTTCTTAAAGATATAAATTCAGGAAATTCAATAGGTTTTTAAGTGTAAAATCTGTATAAAATATGTATGTATGTGTAATCTGTACAAAGTACAACTAATGTGTTGTATAATAGATCTGTATTTTTGCCGTATGCAGAATTGTATAACAAAATGCAATTTGGTCCAAAGTAGAGTTTAAGGAGAGAAGATCATACATTATGTAATTCATACACTCATTTAAAAGAAAACAGCTTGCCGACACTACAAAACAGTCCATTTTTTTTAGCAACCATTTGTTCTAGTCCCAACATAAGTCAATAAAGCTAAGTCATTAAAGAAATAGGACAACTAAATGCTGCAAGAAAGGTTAGTTCTATGTGGCTTTCAAAATCATACTTTCCTGCACGTACAAAGGTAAAGTAGAAGATTATTCACAATATCCTGTTCTGGTTTATGCTCTTGAAATTACAGGCAATTTTTATCAACCTTACAGAGTTGCACAATTATGGTTGTGCTACCATTGGCACAGAAACTCCAAAGCCCATGGTGCACATTACTCTGACAGCAAATAGAATACAAGTGTCACACAACCCCCTCACGTATTTATTTTTATAAATGTATCAAACATGTTTTTATACACAGCTCTTGAACTTCACTGCTTTGGGAGTTCTTACCCATTTTAGCTGCTGTTAATTTATTTTTCCTCCTGAAATAATTATATCGCACCGACTTCCAATGGTGAATAAAAAAATGCATTACTGTTATTGTAATTTGATGGATACTTCTCCCCCAGTATTGATGTAAAATGCTGCAGAAATCCAAATAAATAAACTGACTGATGTGTTTTTAGCTGTGTGGAATGGTGTAGTTATAATTACTTAGACCATAAGATATCGGAGCAGAATTAGGCCTTTCAGTCCAACAAGTCTGCTCCACCATTCGATCATGGCTGATATATTTCTCAATCCTTTTCTCCTGCTTTCTCCCTGTAAACCATTATTTCCTTATTAATCAAAAACCTATCTCTGTCCTAAATACACTCAATGACTTGACCTCTACAGCCCTCTGCAGTAATGAGTTCCACAGATTAACCACTCTCTGGCTGAAGAATTACCTCCTCATCTCAGTTCTAAAGGGTCATCTCTTCACTCTGAGGCTGTGCCCTCAGGTCCTAGTCTCTCCTGATAGTGGGAACATCTTCTCCATATCCAATGTATGAAAGTAATAAGTTAAAATGCACAATTTAGTTCTGCAATCCATTAAGATCTGGCCTAAGACAACTCCAAAACCTCAGCAATGTGATTGTTTATCAATTGCCCCCTGAAACAGCCAATATGTCACTAAGCACAAGGGCAATTAAGGAGCAACAAGAAATGCTGTCCTTGTCAGCAACAGCCACATCCTATTAAAGAATAAAAGGGGTGTCCTTTATAACTACATAATTCTCAAAGCAATACAGTAAAACACACTGTGACCATTAATTTCATTGGACCATATAACAGAGGGACGAAATTGGAGCAACTTTAAAAAGAATTTACCTGAAATTTCGGAATGGAGTAGATAGTTCAAAGCTTTTACGATCAATATCTTTGACTGTTGCCACATTTGTGTTAACCATTGTGATACCAATTCCACCCTTAAAATCCTTTAAAATGAAAGAAAAAGTTAAAATTTCATTTCTAATGTAATCTGATGGCTATCAAGCAGTTGTATAAATATTCATGGATTCCAGTTTTCTAAAGGCATTCATTCAGCATTTATTCAGATGCATCCCATGATTTTTTTTGCAAGTTACATTAAGACATATCACTGATGTTTATATTTACGTTGACCTTTGAAGCCTTCAAAGAAAACAAATTACTCCACGGATAGAGATCAACTTGTATACACATTATAAACATGAAATGCTACTTAATACAGGTGATCACCAGTTTGAAAAGCCATCTTCAACCAATTCACATCCTAAAGTCCCATGAACCTTTTAATGGAGGGGATGGCCCAGTGGTATTATTGCTAGTCTATCAATCCAGAGAAATAGGCAATATTCTGGGGATCTGGATTCAAATCCTGCCATGGCAGGTGGTGGAATTTGAATTCATTAAAAAAAAAATCTGGAATTAAGAGCCTAATGGTGACTATGAAATCATTGCTGACTGTCCAGAAAAACCCATCTGGTTCACTGGTGTCCTTTAGGGAAGGAAATCTGCCATCCTCACCTGGTCAGGCCTACATGTGACTCCAGAGCCACAGCAATGTGGTTGATCCTTAATGAGGGAGGAAGCAAACTTCAGGCAGCACCCCCTTCCTGTCCTATTGTGATGGAGAGAATGAGAATCCTCTTAGACGGAGAGAGAGGCAGGCATTCAGGGAGATGAAAGTGGGCAGCACAGCTGGTTCCTTTGTTGCAGGTAAGGAGTGACTGCATAGGCAGCACAGAGGGCACACAGGGTTAGTGGTATCAGGATTTGAGGCAGGTAACAGCAAGTGAGGGAGAAGGCATTGAATGTGATCGAAGGAGTGACTGAGTCTGAGCCTTGGTGGGTGTTAGGAGTAGTAGAACAGATAGAGTGTGAGGTAGCAGAGAGATTGTGGTGACACTTGAGCTGTTGAAGTGAAGAAGGTCATGGACCTTCTCCCAAAATTTGTAAACATCCTGCCAGACTGAGGCTGCACTGACATGAGTGGCAACCTCGGACAAAGTTGGCATGGTCTAGCTGTTGTGGTCTCCACTGCTGGTCCTGGAGGTAGAGGATGTCCCATCACTGCACCACCTTGTTCAGCAGGACATCCCTTCAGGACCCTGCCCACAAAGCTGAGCACCAAATTCATATTTGCCTGCTACGTCCAGGACAAATGTCAGGATTAAAAAAAAACCATGCAGAAGCTTGGCACCATCCAGGACAAAGCAGCCCGCTTGACGGGCAACGTATCTACAAGCATCCTCTCACTCCACCACTGTTCAGTAGCAGCAGAGTGTCCCATCCCCACGATGCACTGCAGAAATTCACCAAAGATTATTAGTCAGCACCTTCCAAACCCCCGACCACTTCCTGCTGAAAGGACAAGGGCAGCAGATGCGGGGGAACACCACCACCTGCAGGCTCCCTTTCAAGCCACTCATCGTCCTGACTTGGAAATACCTGGTTGTTCCTTCACTGTCACTGAGGTCAACTCCTGGGATTCCCTCCCTCCCCTGTTGGTCTACTTACTGCACATAGACTGCAGCAGTTTAAGAAGGCAGCCCACCACCACCTTCTCAAGGGGAACGAGGGACGGGCAATAAATGCTGGCCCAGCCTGTGACTCCCACATCCCACGAGTGAATAAAAAATAACACTAGAACCTGCAAGTGAGGGTCTGCACCACGTAACAATTAACAGTTGAAAGGTAGCCTATAATTTTGGATTTGTTAGTTGGCAGAGCGATGATCTTTTCTAGATTCCTCTCAAGATGTTATTTTCATCTTTCCTTCGTGCTGTAGAAGACTTCCTGTAGAAGTCAACTCTTAAATATTTACCTCAAAAAACTAGACTCAAAGATTTGACATTTACACAGATTTATATAGCAATTATGTGTTTTTACTAGATCGCATGCGACACTAACAGAAACTGTATGTCTAATGCGAAGAGAACATAAGAAATCGTAGCAGAAGTAGGCCAGAGACCCTCCAGTCTGCCCCACCATCCCACTGTTCAACAAAATCATGCCGACCAATCCCAAATTCCCAGCCATGCTAAAATTCAATTGCCCTTCTTAAGTACTTGTTGCAACTGCATTCTAATGCTTTGTGTTTCCCGAGTCCGATTTTCAAAAGAAGATTTCTCTTTTTTTCTCTCTCTCTCTTTGGCACAACAAATTCCAGAGCGGCAGTTTAACCAGATTTTCATCTAGCAGCTATCAGAGAGGAAGCACCTTCAAGTATAATCATGTGCTCCCTGGATTAATTGCTTTTAGAATTGCCAGGTACAGCAAATACAGTTATCCAGTGTACCAGCTTCTCAAGATCATATAGAGCAGAAAACTATTTGACACTACTTTGTTTTCAAATCAAGTGAACCACTTTGGCTGCATGGAATGGATTGGTTGACCGATGTAGTGAATTATAAAGAACTGGAGTTGACTAAATATTGAGTCTTACCTGCTCACTCTTATACAGCCATATGATGCTGCCTCGCAATACAACAAAGATTCGAGATTTGTAGCCCCTTAGCTCAAGATAACCAAATTTATCAGTTGTAACAGCACATCGAGGATTCAATTGAGAAAATATGTTAGACTGTAATTTTAATGCAGTGAGAAGTGTGTCCATCCAGTCATCTCGATCACCTATCAAAGGAAACCACAGGAATTCAACCAATCTTATCCAATCACAATATTCTAAAGTGCTTGTTTTTACTTTTTGGAATTCATCAATCAGAATACATTTATTTAAAACAAAACTAGGTGGAGATGACAACAGGAATTAAGAAACAAGTGTTCAGTTTCCAGTTTTATACATCAAATTTCTTAACAAACAACAATGACAGTTATAGTTAGAATATGTTGCAGAGATAGTAGGAGCTGGCGATGCTGGAGAATCTGAGATAACAAGGTGTAGAGCTGGATGA
>NC_063332.1:87548387-87562559 GCF_021869965.1 Rhincodon typus | reverse complement strand
AAAGCTGACGTTTCAGGTCGAGACCCTTCTTCAGAAAATGGGTCTCGACCCGAAACGTCGGCTTTCCTGCTCCTCTGATGCTGCTTGGCCTGCTGTGTTCATCCAGCTCTACACCTTGTTTTCTCTATAGTTAGAATATGTTGTGACTCTGAAAATGTTTCAATAATGCTATGGATTGTAATACAAGCAAAAGCTATGCTCCTGAGTTATTAATTTGGAAACACTTGTACGTTAGCATTTTAGCCAGGGTCACTAGAGTGCAGTTTAAATCAGCTTGGAATGGCCTACAGTCAGTCTCCTCCATGAAACATCAAAATAATTTATCTTGTGTTTCTCTTTTAATACTGTCTTTTGAGTGTACTAGTCCCCATTGAGGGCCCTCAATGAAGCATCCCGATTTGGAATCACAAATAAAAACTTGCTGCATTCTCCCATCAGTCCCATATTACCCTGCCCCATATCCTCAACAGAATCAAGAGTGTGGCACTAAGTCAAATCATAGTTAAGCTTACGTGGAAGACAAATACCTGAATTCAATTTTTTTTCCCCATTCACCCCCTCAAATGTGACACACTCTGTGCCTTCATTTTAGCTTCTGGTTGATCCATGTGCCATTTGCTGACAATCTAGCTCCATCTACTGGAGAAAACATTGTTTTCCAAAATAATTGCTGATCAATTTTAATTGTTCCCATTTGGTGCAAGAGGAAGCGTGTGATCTGTGCCCCACCATTAAAACAGTTGACATCCAGGATATCACAGAACCACCCCCCGACCCCAACCCAGCAACCCCCACCTCACTTCCCCATTTCATCTTTCCAACTCATGGTAATAATACAATAAAGCGAAACTTTGAACTAAACAAAACCTAGATTGGTTAGCAATATAATGCAAAAAGTTTAAACTGCAATTATAAAATGACAAATGAGCTCAAGTTCATTTTCCTCAGTTTCAAAGTAAATAAATGGTGGAAGATAAGCCCAGAGCATGAGTGTCAAATGTAATGTTATAGCTAAGATGTAATTAAAAGCGTTGTTATGCAACATGCTGCTCAATTAAGGTCATGAGCTCAAGATGTACTACCGAGGGAATTCAATGCTAAACTGCGACATTATAATTCAGGAAATGCTGCCAATGTGGCAACTTAACAAGCAAGGTGACCTTCATACCTTGTAATACTTCAGCCTGTCCTGATGTCAAGACGTGAATGTTTGGCTATTTATTCTGTACCCAATTCTGAGGTTAAGATTAAGAATTCAACTGCAACTTCCACCACCAGACATTGCCAGTTGCATAGTAATGCTTTGATTTGCAAAATGTAATATATTGTAAGCTGTTATGTAACATACATGAGCAAAACTACTGTGGATGCTGCAACTCTGAAATGAGAAACAGAAAAAGCTGGAAAAAACTTGACAGGTCAGACTGTAAATGTGGAGAGAAGTAAAGGTTTCATGTCAGTGACCTTTCATCAGAATTGATGAGCAGTGTTTTGATGAAAGGTAATCAAAGTGAAATATAACTCCAGACCTTCTTCAGAAAGAAGGGTCTGAAGAAGGGTCTAGGCACAAAACGTCAGCCTTCCTGCTCCTCTGATGCTGCTTGGCCTGCTGTGTTCATCCAGCTCTACACCTTGATATCTCAGATTCTCCAGCATCTGCAGTTCCTACTATCTCTGAAATATAACTCTGTTTCTCTCCAAAGGTGTGACATGACCTGCTGAGATTTTCCAGTTTTTTTTTAATATCTCAGTATGCATGCTGTTTTGATGGACTTCAAATTACAATAAATCCAAGGTTCCTCAAAAGCAGTGAGATTGCTTTATTCTCTACATAGTGCTTGGGTGGGACCCTCAGATCATTTGAAACAACATCAAATATTTCACACAGGAAGAAACTTGAGGACGGTGCAAAATTAAATAAAGATAACTGATGGGTGAACTGTTTCTAATTTACAGCAAAGCAGTTGCTTTAGGGACCTACACTGGCTTATTATTTTGAGCCACCAACTATTACCAGGTGGTGAAAAGATGGATAAATCACAATAGAGGAGAACATTTTCAGGTCTACAACTCCCGATAATAAATTAAATTGAATGACGATTCTCGGGTATGTCGCTTTCTTACCTTCTTTTTCAACTCTAAAAGTAAAAGTTCTGGTAGAGGAAACCACCTCAAATTTGTTGTCTCCTAACTCTTGAACTCTACTTATTGAAGAGAGTGGGATGATTCCTTTTGAGTACATTTCCTTCAATGAGGGACAGGAGAAAAAAAGAAGGCTATTAGTTAATTTCTTTTCTAAATTAGCGTGAACATTTATAAACTGAGATTGAAGTTACTAAACAGTATTCTTTGGACAGCACATTCTAATGATATAGGTCTGACCTCTTCAATCAGGCCCTTGGGTACTCTACTGGGTCCACTGAAACCAATACCAAATCAAAGTGTTTGTAAAGCAAAAACTAAATCCCTTCAGGAAAATCAAATAAGCTACAGGTCAAATTTTAGAATTCATTATAGCTCAATTCAATGTGGGAGAGTTGTGAATCTTTTGTTTTTGGTTTATAATTCAATATCTGATTTAGAAAAATGCTGCCCTCACCCTATTTAAAACTCAATTATGCCTATTATTTTCAAACCCCATTTAAAGTCCATTTTATAAAGAACTTGCACTGATTAGATGTCTTGTTTCATCCAATTATAAATTTATGAAACTACGCCTGCATCATCCTACTTGCTGATCTACAATTTAATTACATTTCTATCCCAATAAAGGAGGTATGATAAGCGATCACTGATTTCAGATGGGAAATATTTTCACCCACCTCCCCTCCATCTCATCAATCACAAAATTTCTAAAGAGTTTCTACTTTCCAAATTGATTTGTAATATTCATTGCTGAGTGCTCAATTACTCGTGCTATAATATTGAAGAGTTTTTAAGATTATCAGTTTGGAACAATGTGTGATTTATGACGCAAATGCTTACAATAACATGGTAATTATGACATTTGATATTAAATTTACAACAACACTGTTAGACTAAGTTCCCAGGAAAGTTGGAACATTGTAAAAGTTTCACACTGTTTTTGCTTGATCTCAAAAGCTTATTATGAACAATCAGGTGCAAGAAAACCTTTCAACTGTTGTTGCAGGTCCATAGCTTGAATAAAGCTAGAAGTTTTAACACTGTGATAGCAGTAAATGGGTTTAAACAAAAACAACTTTGCTCAGAATAATAAAAGGACAACAGGCTCAATGAAAAACAGGAAATGAAACAGTGATATTTTATATATTAATGAGCTTTACTTTTACTCATCTGGATGAGCATCTTGCCCTACACACATTAGCATGAGAACATTTGTGACTTCTTTCTTCTTGGAGTCACACATTTAGTAAACATATGTGCATCTATTCGCTGAGAAGAAAGTCTGGTGACATTAACTACAATTTTCAAAATCAAAGCTTTTCAACTCAATCAATGTATTGCATTTCACTGGCAAGGTTTCTTTATAAGTACCAATTATTTGCATTAAAAATTGTTCCCGAGATTTTTTTTTAAATTTGCACTTTTCAATCCTGACTTTCATTTTTGGTTAGATTAATTTCTAATCATTGGTTTATAAATTTTTTACTAATGGAATAAAGCAAATATGAAAGAATTAGAGGTGTACAAAATTAAAATATGCTGTTAGCAGCAGTCAGAATTAATAATGGTACATAATGATAACCAAAGTGGTCTTCTTCTGTCATAGGGGCAACATTGAACTGAAAGTTATACAGCATCATATGGCACATGACTGTTAAGTCTGAAGTGCCAGGTTTATTGCAAGAACAATCAAGGAAACATAACAAAATGATAATAAAATATTTTGCAGATTGACACAATTTGAGGGGTGGGGGTGCAGTGGCATAGTGGTAACATTACTAGACCAGACACCCAGGATAATATTCTGGGGACAACGGTTCAAATCCCAACATAACTGATGGCAAAGTTTGAATGCAATTAAAAGCTAGCGTCATGGCAACCATGTAACCATTGTCAATTGTTGCAAAGCCACATCTGTTTCACTAATGTCCTTCAGGGAAAAAAATATATAGTTATCATCACCCAGACTGGCCTATGTGTAACTCTAGACCCACATCTCAACAATGTGGTTGACTTTTAAATGCCCTCTGAAACGGCCTAGCAAGCCACTCCAGAGCAAGAAATGCTAGCCCAGGCAGTGACATCCATAATTCATGAATGAATGAAACAAAAATCAGAAACACCATAATGCGTAGTGCAAATTTAAAAACTATTGACGCATCATGAAATTTAATTTAGGACAATGCAATGTCATAATAGCGATCATGGGTTATTCAAACCTATTCTGAATTTTACGTAAAGAGTACATTTTTAAAAAAACTTAGATAAATCCTAATAGATCTTGAGTTAATTCTTACGGGATATATGCAGACTTTCCTTGACACAAGTTATGTCTCGATTTGTTTTTTGCCCAGTCCATTAATTGCCTCCACTTAACCACTCCAACAATGCTATCCTCATAAGCTCACTCAAGAGTCAGAATTTCATGGGCATTTCCACAGATACAATCAACATAATTCCTTCATTGAACCATAATTACAATGACTGTTTTAGCCCCACAGCAGGCAAATTGATAATAGTTGGGCTTTAAACTTGATTTATTACTTCAATCATTTTGTTTTCGCAGTTACAGATACCTAGTATATGCATTTCAGTGCAATCAAGAAACTGTCCTCAGATTTGAAGTTGTGTTACAGTTCAAGTTTCTAGTAAACCGATTTGCAGGATCACAAGATGTAAAATCTTCAATGAACTAGAGCAAATAGGCAACATAATGGAATAGAATCATTCCTGTTTTTAAAAAAATTCCATTCAAGTGTATTTAAGTTTGGTCCAGTTTTATTAATACCGAATAAAAATAGGATTTATCAATAAAAATAGCCTTTTGCTTTAAGGATGATGTCTAATCCACTCTGGGTGACCAGATTCAAAATCACTGAAAATGACTTATATATTATGCTGAACTATTCAACACCTTAATTCTTGTACTCAATATCAAATGCTTAACTTACTAAGAAACTTAAAAAAAAGGCTTGCTTCTCAGTGCTTCTGTGCCTAAGAAAATGAGTGCAACTTGATCAAGCACAGTAAGGGAAAATCTGTTTTCCCCTACAGGCTTCACCAATTTTGTCAGTGGGAACTGATCTGGTGATTTTGAATTTTGCAAACGTGTGAAGCATCAAGGCAAAGGCAAATGCAAGTGGTTTTGTATATTTACAATTTTGATAAAAGAATTTCACAATATTTCCTAGCCAATTGCACTGGAATCTGAGTGCAAAGCTGTAGAAAGTCCCAGCATGTCACTTTCCATTCTACTCCATTCAAAAAAGCAACAATACACTATTGAGAAAATAGCTGCATAATTGTGGCAGAAAATAATATTTGCAAGCTATATTATTAACACACAAAAAACATGCAAATGCTAAAATATCTTTTTTTTTTAAAACTGCTGTAAATGGAGCTCAGTTTGCATCTGAAGAAAGGGACAGCTAACATTTCTCACAGCTCAGCCAACAGGGATTCAAAATAAGGTCTTTGATTTGAATTGCAAACTTACTTTACAGTTGTGGTGCATCAAAAAAGAAAAAAAAAACCCTTACAATTGCACAGTCCCCTTCATAACCTTTGAACATCTTGAGGCACTTTACAATAAATGCAGTATCTTTTAGCACCCATGACAATACGTGATAATACCCAGAAGTGAATTTTGTGAATGCAAGACACCCAGGACAATGTGTGCGATCAATGCTGATACAGGTAGCAATGCTCACATTTCATAAATGAATTGAAAAAAAGACTCCCGTTTGTCCTGTACTCCTGTACTTCATTAGAATGGCAGCCTTGACTTTTGTGCTCATGTTAGAAAGTGGATCTTGAATATGTAGCCTTCAGATGCAAAGGCCAGAGTGCAGCCAAATGAACAATGTCTTCTAATAACAGCCAAGTACTGTGGTTCTGAAGAGATATCACATTGGCTTCAAAACGTGAACTGCTCTCTCTCAATGCTGCCAGACCAGAGTTTCTCCCACATTGAGGTTGTTGACTTGCTCACTTGAGCTGGCTTGTTTTCGTTTAGACGTTTTGTCATCATGCTAAGTGGCATCATCAGTGAGGCCTACGATGAAGTGATGTTGTTGTACTCCACTTGGAATTTATGCTGTCTGGTCCATTATGGTGAGCAGTATCATTTCTAGTTTTTGTTCTGTATGGGTTTGTATATGCGGTCCAATTCTATATGTTTGTTGATTGCATTATGGGTTGAGAACCATGCCTCATTGTCCATGTATACTGGTATTAAGGAAAGTTCATGTATTCTGATGGCTAACACGAACGTCAGCTAGCAGCAAAACGACACAACAAACTTTCCTTAATATCAGTACACTCAGACAATGAAGGCCATCAGTTTAACTGGGACAACGTAACCATAGTAGCCCAAGCCAAACATAGGCACACACGGGAAGTCCTAGAGGCTTGGTTCACAACCCGTAATGCAACTAACAAACATATAGAATTGGACCCCATATACAAACCCATACAGAACAAAACCAGAAATGACACTACTCACCATAACAGACCGGACAGTATAAATTCCAAGGGGAGGAGAATAACATCACTTCATCGGAGGCCTCACTGATGATGTCACCTAGCATGGCGATGAAACGTTTGAGTGAAAACAAGCCAGCTCGGCGAGCAAGACAACAACCTCACCCACAACCCGAGCTACAGATCTTTGCTAAAACCTTTCTCCCACATTTCCTGATTCCATTTTGTGGCTGGCATCTACATGTTTTCCAGACATTTTTATTTGCAGTGATCATATAAAAGGCAACTGAATTTTGGTCAAAGTGATCCAACAGGTATTATATAAATTGTAGTTCATTTATGCAAATTAAAGTATTTCTAAGTTTTAGATTAGTTAATAAACAAACAATGGCAGAAATAACATAAAAAGTCTGATGCTTTAACCCCTTAAACTGCAAAAATGTCTTTTGAATTTCCATTATTGTTGCAGATAAGGTAACTGACTTCATCCTCATTCAAACAAATAAAAGTATTACTTCTTTTCTGACAAAGGGTCCCAACTCGAAATGTCAATTTTCCTGCTCCTCTGATGCTGCCTGGCCTGCTGTGATTCTCCAGCTCCACAGTGTTATCTCTGACTCCAGCATCTGCAGTTCTTGCTATCTCTAAGTATCACTGCTGTTATTTTCACGAAGTGTCATTGTTCCAAAAAAAAAAGCCATTCACGTTTACCTTCAACACTGCATTTTCATTAAACAAACCTGATTTCGGAAGGCTACAATGCAAAAAATAGAAATCATTAAACTTCAAAGTGGTACAATGGTATGCACACTGATTGCAACTTGATTCTTTATATAATAGCATGCTTCAGTTTGCATCTCACTACAGAATATCTAATTGTAAGCAAGCCAATAAGTAGCAGTAACGCTCCTGAGGTAATCTCAGGAAGCAAGAATTCAGCACCAGCAAGATCAAAAACAAATCTTCACTAAAATTAACAAACTTCAATATGGATTATGGTTCAACTAGATTTACTCTTAATTTGAAATAGCAGTAAACACAAAAGCCTTCCAATTTCTTTCAATTCTATTTTGGAAACACAAAGTATTTCTAATTTTATACTGAATAGTTCAGCAAAGTGTGAGAAGTTGGATGTTCATCTCACATGAGGTAGTATTCATTGCTGGCCGCTTGTATTTTTCGGTGAATTACATCAGCAAACAGATGGATCCTACTGCTGTTGTAAATCACAAGTATAAAACCAGTGAAAATCTTCGACTTGTTAAAAAAAAGGAGACCATGACAAGATAGCAGGCTTTTTCCACAACAGAGTAAACTACTGTCTGTCAATTTAGAAACATGACCACAGATATGCAAAAGCACTTTTACAGATTCTGTCTTTGCCAACCTATGTCAATCATTTACTTCTGCATCAAATGTATCCAGTAAAAGCAAAATCAATGTATTTTCCTTATTTTGCTCCTTTCTTTCCATTAGCCATTCCACATTCATCCCAAGGTCATCATACCAGCACGGACTAAAAGGGTCAGCTCAAGAACGTCTCCATAGCCACCAGATACCTTATTTGTTTAACCTGATAGGAAGGTACATTTAACTAGGTGAAGAAGTAATTCTTCGCACCTCACCACTTCTCCAACAATTCATTACTTGGCCCTCTAAAATGTCCAGGCGACAATTAGCTACTTTGTTTTCAACTGCATCTCAAATGTTCCAAGACACAGAAAGAGAACTTAAGAAAAACATAAAAAGAACATTTCATTAAACTCACTTTTTGAAGTCTACTGAATGCACATAGAATTATTAAAGTGAACAGCGAAGAAAGTATAACCTAAAGGAACAATGTGAAAATGCTTCTTCTCATTTAATGAAATTTAGCATGAAGAAATATGTGCACGGAAAGCTGACAACATTCTTATTTCGTGGTATTTGGAGACATCTACTGGCAAAATGGCAGAAATGCAGCAATCCTTCTCATGAGGTTTCACATCGTCGTCACAGAGGAATCCGACGTTGGGTGTTTGAGAAAATTGCCTGGTGGAAACTGGACCTTCAATCATATGAGAAGTCACAGTCTATATGGAGATGAGTCAGTCTGTGATTGACAATAATTAGAAAACACAGAAAACCACCCCCCAAGTCGTCAAGAGTGATGGCAAGGAGATCTAGGATACAGCTCAAAGGTTAAAATGAATTGTAGGGATCAGACCTAATGAGTTAGAAACTAGGTGGCAGGGGTGAGGCTGTTGCATGCTGTTTACATAGAACAAAGCTAATTACTGTAGCAGTGTTTTATTAAAAGTAAATCAGGCACTATTGACTGTGGGGAGATGAAGGAGGGGGGATTCCATTTTCTCTGAAACTAAAAAGCAGCCAGTACCTTGGAAAGATAAATGCATCCTGGAAGAAGACATCAGGGATGCTGCCCAGATTCATGAAGATAGCTGGAAGGTGGAGGAGATGGGCTGATGGTGTGATGGTAATGCAATCCAGAGGCCTGTTTAATGGTCTGGGGAAGCAGGTTCAAAACCCAACTCACCAGCTGGAATTCAAATTCATAAATCCGGAATTAAAAATAAATTTGTCTCAGGACTGGTAACCAGATGTAAGGATCACCTACTTTGTATGGGTTCGTTAACAATGCATTCATCATTCCTCTGCTACTAGGTTCTTCTGCTCACTTTTTATCTCGGTGTTGTTTCTTGTCCAGCAACCCAAAAGCCTCTGCAGTAAAACTGTTTTAAATGCTGCCAAAAAGTCCAGCCGAAACAAAATCATAAAACAAAGAACATAAAGTCAGCAAACAGCTACAGCAAACCATAATGGGGCATGTTAGCCTTCATTGTTAGTGCACTGGAGTATGAGAATAAAAGAAGCCTTGCTATACTTGTATGGGGCACTGCTGAAACCACACTTGGAGCACTATAGTTCAGTGTTCTTCTCCTTATGTTTGGAAGGATATACTTGCTTTGGAGGCAATACAGAGAGGAGTACATAAACGAGGAAGCTATTGCTGATAAAACCTAAAGAAACACTGGTTAGGCCTTGGCTGGAGAATTTTGTTCAATCATTGGCATTATGCTTTTGGAAGGATGTCAAGGTGAGGATATTGTAGAGATTTAAGATAATGGCATCAAGAATGTGGGATTTCAGTTATGTAGACAGAATGAAAAAAAATGGGGTTGCATTTCTTCAAAGAGAACGATAAAGCGACACTTAGTAGACATGGTTAAACATTTTGTGATTTTGAGACAGTAAGTAAAGAGAAACCAGTTCCTGTGACATTCGGTTTGATGATCATACAGTACAGATTTAGGATGATTAGTAAAAATAAATGACATAAGGAAATATCCTTTAGGAAAAAGATCACAACAAGTTCTGAACTTGAAGATGTTGCCCAATAGGTTGATGGAAGCAGATTCAATGGCAACTTTCAAAAAGAGAACTGGACAAATAATTGAAAAGGAAGAAAAAATATACACAGAAATTGGAAAAGAGGAAAGGAGTGGGCTGTGTTAGATAAGTCCAACCAAGAGCCAGCACAGGTACGATGAGCTCAGTGATTTCCCCATGTACTGTGTGATTCGTAAATCCTTTGGAATTGAGCAATGCCATTCAATAACACAATGAAGAGTACTTACTGAATGTCACTGCCATGAGTTGCCAAATGAGGCTCCCACACAAACAGCCATGCACTGAGATATACACATGTTTATGCTTTTAAGAAAAGAGGACTGATACAACTAAAATGGCTGCAACTGTAAATCTAGTGGCTATCAGGGAGGAACTCTGGACTGTCATACCTACAGATGTCAAAAGAAGCTTCAAAAGAGAGAAATACACTACAAACTGAACTGTAATTCCCTGTGGGTACCTCAGTCTCTGAATACGACAGAAGCCTGTGCTCCAGACATACTTGTGTCTTCCCTGACAATAACACACCAACTGGGATTAAAAATGAGCTTAAAAATGGTCTGTGTGTATTTGTGACCTGACATCCTAATGTGTGGACGAGTGTGCTGAGAAGGTCATAGCTTTGAGACCTTTTTTAAAATTCATTCATGGTATTACCAGCATTAATTGCCCATCCCTAATCATCCAGAGGGCAGTTAAGAGTCAACTACATTGCTGTGGGTTTAGAGTCGGTCATTAAACACTCCTGCAATGCAGGTACAGAAAGGAAAGAAACATTCTCCTATGCTGAATGCCACCAGGCAACAACGTTTGAAATGAACCAGGATCGATGAATTTCCATCCACTTGCAAAGCCAAGGATCCAGAAATCGACTGTTTAACTACCAATGTCAACACTACCAGTAACAACTATAGTAAAGGTTGCAATGTTCTTTCATTTAATCTTCACTCTTATTGTTAACTCAAGAAAGCCATTAAGTCAAGAAAGCCAAATTAAACTGACTCCTTTTGAATCCAAAGTTCATTTGGTCTATTGTCAAGGAATTCTTTGTAAATTAAACTCATCGTGACCAACAGAGAGAGGATGGGTGATGCCTGTTCATTCGCCACTCACTCAAGAGCTTGAAAATTTGAAGTAAAAGGTAGTAACTTGGGAAGCTCACCCAGGAACTGGCTGTAAAGCCAAAACTGCAATAAAAACAGAGGAACTGCATTTATACAGTGCAATCAATGTTTACTTTGCCAGAGCTCTCATCCTGGTTGCCCACTGAGCATGATCCAATACAATAGACTGAAGACTTCCTATTTGCCCAATCATTGGTATTGTCTATTTAGAAGAAGTCGGGCAGTGATGAATGTTTGGAATAGAAACTCAGGGAAGGTAATCAACACTGTTGTCACCACCATTTGGTGAGAAACTCCAATGGCAAACATTAGAAATGAACTGTGCTTTCTTCTTTTCAAATTTAGGTTAAATCGGATTACCTGAAATGGTTTTTTGAAGTCTGATACATTTCTACAAATCCGTGCATTTCTTTTAAGGATTATAATGAAACTGACTCTCTCTTGCAAAGAGGTATTGCAAAAAAAAAACTAAATTGGCAAGAAATGACTGAGAAAAATGGATATTTCCCTGTACAATTGTATCAATATTCAAGACCAATTCTATGCTGAGGAAGATAAATTATACACTAACAAGGCCCCTTCCCAAGCGGTTTTAAAATATTCTCCACGAACATCTGACACAGATTAAGGAAACTAAATAATTTTTCTTTAAAACAAAAACAGAAATTGCTGGAAAAACTCAGCAGGTCTGGCCGCTTTTGAAGAAGGGTCACTGGACCTGAAACGTTACCTTTCATTTCTCTCCACAGATGCTGCCAGATCTGGTGAGTTTTCCCCACCAATTTATGTTTTTGTTTCTGATTTCCAGCATCTGCAGTTCATTTGGCTTTTTTTTTAATAACTTTTTCTTCAGAAGAACACAATAGCTTTTAAGGCATGGCCATTTCAGTCTTAGGGGCATCACTTTATGTGATAAGCCATCTCCAGGATATGATTTTCCTATTTTCAAACAAGTGTTTTGATTTTTAAATGAGCAATTTCCTGATTCATCTAATTTTAGAAAGACTGAATAGGACACGTGTATGTAATGTGTGCCTGAATTATGATATGTGTCTATGCCTGCACCTTTATAAATATGTATACTTCCCACTCCAGCTAAAGTTACCATGAAGGTAGTCCTTCTTGACCTTTCCACTTGCCTGAAGCATATTGACCCTCAGGGTAAACCACTATCCATCGTCTCCCTCTAATGTGGTAGCTTTACCTTTTTACATGAAATGGGTACTAGCCACATAGAAGACATTTGCACAATATTTTGTTCAAAGTCAAAGTGATCCAGATTGTTTTTAATAATAAAAAACTTCCTCTGCAAAGAATTTACGAAAATTCAGCATCCTAAAATTAACAACATGCAATGAAACAGAATCCTTTTACATCAGGGATTACATTTATCTAACCACTGCAACCTCATTACTGTCTTAGTCAATCTACAGAACAATGCTAACAATTATCCAGTCAACTATAAAACTAAAACAGTAACCTTTTGTATAATGTAAAACAAACACACGTCTTTTATTAAAAGGGGTTCAAGTGTCAATTTTGGTTCTAAAATACCAATATTATTTAATTTGACTCCCAGCAAGTGAATTTCTCCCACTTCCATAAAACTGAATCTTAGGAATTTCAGTATTTCTACTTCTCTAGTTTATTAACACCTACTTCCTTCCTGGGGTGCATAGGTAACCCATATTCATCATTAGAAGAAATCACTTGCCTTTAAGGCCTTCATGTTAACATCATAAATTCAATCATTCTCAATTTACCTCTCATGATACTAATTACACACTTCTTCCACAGCTAGCAGATGGAACAAGCATTTGTGCCTAGCTCACAGGAAGGGTCAGTATCTGATACGTATTTTGAAAACCAGGGCCAATATCATTGAGAGACAGAAAATTTAATCAGCTGAAATAGAACCAGAGCAGATGCTAGCGAAGCCAGAAGGATGCAATAATTTACAAAATGAAAACTGTGCCATAAATTCTAATATTTCCACAAGGTTTAATGTTACAAAAAACTGTAAAGACCCACAACCATCTCTTAGACTTTCGGTCTGCTCCACTGTTAAGATATAGCTGACATTAACAAGGATAACAACAAAAAACAAACAGATCAAGAACAGTGCAGTGCATGACAGTTGTCAGGTACACAGATGTTCTGAATGGGGTAAAATCAGTGGGTGACTAACCCCATCTGTGGCTGGAAAATGATCACATCAAAGTAACATTAATTATTTTAAAGAGGAAAAAAAAATAATGATCAAGGATGGTCAAGTCAATTATCAATTATGAATTAACACAATTATTTCATTCTAGGGTTGCGCTGAGAAATAAGCAGCTAGCTCCACATACAACTTTTCACTCCTTTCTTATTTAGCTTATTGTATGTGGAGAATCTCTCCATCACCAGTAGGTTTTGTAACTATACATATTCAAAAATTCAATTAGCTTCCTCATTTTAATGCATTTCTAAAACTAAGAACTTCCTCTATATATTCAACTCTTCCGCTCAAACTACATTACACAGTCAGGACTGGGAAAAGTCAGCAAATTAGGACACAAATTTCTTTGCCATGATATAAGAGAATAGTTAGAAAATCTCTAGGTAGGAGACACAGAGGTGTTTCATTTCTATAACATCAGCTCATTTAATACATCTTTTCTCCAGAAGCAAGCAGTTACTATGTTGAATCAGAGATAGTAGGAACTGCAGATGCTGGAGAATCCGAGACGACAAGGTGCAGGGCTGGATGAACACAGCAGGCCAAGCAGCATCATAGGAGCAGAGAGGCTGACGTTTCGGGCCTAGACCCTTCATCAGAAAAGGGGGAGGGGAAGGGGGTTTTGAAATAAATAGGGAGAGAGTGGGAGGCGGATAGAAGAGGGATAGAGGAGAGGATAGGTGGAGAGGAAACAAACAGGTCGAAGAGGCGGGGATGGAGCCAGTAAAGGTGAGTGTAGGTAGGGAGTTAGGGAGGGGATAGGTCAGTCCAGGGAGGACGGACAGGTCA
>NC_063332.1:87483153-87548287 GCF_021869965.1 Rhincodon typus | reverse complement strand
CAGTTGTTTATTGCGAACCGAGCGTAGGTGTTCTGCAAAGCGGTCCCTGAGCCTCCGCTTGGTTTCCCCAATGTAGAGGAAGCCACACCGGGTACAGCGGATGCAATATACCACATTGGCAGATGTGCAGGTGAACATCTGCTTGATGTGGAAAGTCTTCTTGGGGCCTGGGATGGGGGTGAGGGAGGAGGTATGGGGGCAGGTGTAGCACTATGTAGTTACTATGTTGAAACATTTTTCTGCAGCATCTAGCAGAACATTGCAGTACTTAACAAAGGATGTGTATGTGTCCTCATACTTTTGACTCAATTTAAGAAAATTCATATTAAAAGCATTATCTTAGAATTATATGGTGGTTGAGAATTGATGACTGTAAAATGCCACCAAGAAATGTATAATTGATTCATGCTATGCAGGAGGTATAGTTTTACATGTAGTCTGTAGAGACCAGTGATAATCACAGAATCAATTGCAAAGTCATACACAACAGAACGATAGTTCAGGCCTCTCAGCTACTGCTTACTTCCAACTTACTCCATGCTCAGCATCTGATTCATTTTTCTTCCAGCCTGTCTTTCCACTAAAGACTCCAAGATTCCAGTTCTTATTCCCTGGAGCTTCTTATTCCTAATAGGCTTCAGATCATTCCTATCTTGCAATTCTTGTGTTCACTCCAGGGGCTTTGTCCCTTGCCCACGGGAAATCCAGAGATGAAATTAAAACAGTTTGTAAAGAAAGTCTGGTCATTATTTTTAATAATTTCTTCAATACAAAGATATCAAATTCCAATTAGAAGAAAAGCATGTCTCCCACACAATGCTCACTGAGAATGCATGATTTTCTCAGGATTGAAACAATATAGCATGTCAGGGGTAACATATGCCTTGCTGTTAAAGTGGATCTGTATGAAATCTGTTTTGTCCCTTTCAGAGCATAACAGCAGACTAATTACTATGTCTTACCAAGGATAATTAAAAACTAATTGTCCTTGGGTAAACAACACTGCAAACACTGACCATCAGCAGTATGTGCTGACAGTTAACAACACTGAAGCTCTTCACATTAACTATTACATCTTGGTAATAAATAAAGGTTTACTTTTTCTAAACTGTAAATGCATCTAACTCAAACATTATTCAGCAATTCAGAGATTTCAGAATGATTTGCTCCCAGATACTGTGCAACTAGATTAAAAAAAGGTGACACAAAGGCAATGCAGGCCAGCTCAGCTGACACACTTCTCTCTCCTATTCTTCCAGGGAATTGCTTTGGCTGTGCTCATCATTTTTCTTGCTCACAACATTTCTGAACCTGCAATGTGACAAACCATCTGCACTCACTACCAGCGACTCACTCATACTGCGGAATTCTTAGCCAACTAATTAAAAAGAAATATTGATTGTAGGTTCTGTGTAATCCATGTTAAACCATGAGAGAAAGAGAAACATATTTTTCTTTATAAAAAATGCTTCTCTAGAATTTTAATTCATTCAGTTTTCAATTCATATTTGCAACTCAAGTAAACACTGTGAATGATCATCTGTGATTTAGAGATATTAATATCACTTTTTAAAGTTTGGATTTCAAATTAATGTCATATCGGTGTTGGTTACTTTTGTGCAGAGACTAACAAAAAAGGTCAGAGTCCTTCCAAGTACGTGGTCTCATTTAGTATGTGTCAGAGAGCAGATGACTGCAAAACCCCTGGAGTGTTAATGAAAGATTGTTGGTTTTCAGCTATGCTTTGCATCATCCCAGCTTTTGAAGCTTGGTTAGCTTAGTTTTCATTTAACATTGTTCAATTGTGGGATATGGGCATCGCTGGTTAACCAGTATTTTTTGCCCATCCCTTGTTGCCCTTGAGAACGTAGTGGTAATTTGCAATGCAGAGAGATATCAACAGTGTAGGTTCACTTCACTACAGGAAGTAAACATTGAAAGACATTAGCTTGCTTTTGGTTTAAAATAATTGACTGATTTTAATTTAGGAACGCCCAAACTTAAAGGTTTTACAGCAGTTTTGAAGAGTATCTGATCTGGTCAGCAGCAAATATGGTTTATTTTCTATAAAGGATTATAGGACAGTTCAAGGAAAGCTATTACATTGGTGTAAATGTTTAACTTGTGAAATTTTCAAATCATGAGTGTTTGATTAGAATTCAGCAGATTATTAAGATTGAGAATGTTTAAGCCTTCAGTATTGGGAGTAGTTATGCAATATTTCACAGTTCACAGGAAAGGACTATAGAGAAGTCGTTAAATCAAACCTAAAAGATTTGATATGGAAAGATAACTTATCTGGATTTGGAACACACTAAGATAATGGCATGGGAAAATAACTGTGACTTTGTTTTGCTATGTTTTAAAATCTTTCACAGTGTGTTCTGCTTTTAGATCGCTTGCATATTGTTTCATTATTTATTGCATGTAGTAAACTTTCTTATGAGTGAGCATCTGTAGCATTGTGTTTATTTTTCAGTGACGCACCACTTTAAATAAAATTTAAAATGTTAAAAAGGTGATCCATCAAGCCAGGTTTCATACTGGTATCTGGAGTTCCCCAGTTGCACCATCAGCTGATATTGTAACAAAATTCACTGTGGAAGATAGAAGAAGCAATATATTTCAGTCCATGAATATTTGTGAGGGTAAATCAAAAAGGTTTAAAGCAGGCATTTTAAACTAACTTTGCACTTTTCAGTTCAATATCATAAATAGTGCATTTGTGAGTCATTTGCCTTGAATGTCACTAAGATATATTAGGGGATAAAATTAGATTACACTGACTCACTGTCACTAGTTGCGCTCACAGAATGATCCCTGCATTGAAACAGGGAGACTCAAGGAATAAGTAATACTGGGCCCCACAGCTCACCTAAATTGGAGTAGCAATTGCAGATCTGTAGTTTGGAAACAATAGTGTAAACACTCTAAGCAGTCTTAATATTTTCTCTACAAAATATGGCTCTGTCAAGGCGCCTCAGTGAAAAAACAATCCAAACGCCCATTCATTGATGCTGAAGAATATGGGTACAATTGATCTCTTGAACTATTTGATGAGTTAGCTTAATGGAAGCAAATCTGAGAGTATGAGATACAAGATATTTGACTGGAGATTTCTTCTGTACTCTGTGAAACAAAACCACAAATCGATTTTAAAATTTAATACAGGATTCAATAGCAAAAGGTGACTACCAAGTTCATTTCCCATCAGAAGTATTACATGTACACCACAATTGATATAATGTGCACTCTATCCAAGTAAAGCAGGACTTATTTAATCTCAAACAAACAAAGGTTGCCAATGAGTCATGAAAACTTAAAACTTGG
Source organism: Rhincodon typus (assembly GCF_021869965.1). NCBI lineage: Eukaryota > Metazoa > Chordata > Chondrichthyes > Orectolobiformes > Rhincodontidae > Rhincodon > Rhincodon typus. The sequence continues at coordinate 87,544,957 of NC_063332.1, read as the reverse complement.
ACAACTGTTGCACTGAGTGACAAAACACAAGATTGCAGATGGGCTAACACAGCTAACTTTCCACCTCACTCATCTCAGGAATACTACACACAGGCCATTTTGCCATCAGTGAGTCATAGAGATGTACAGTACAGAAACAGATCCTTCTGTCCAACTCATCCATGCTGACCAGATGACCTAAATTAACCTAGTCCCATCTGCCATAAGTTGGCCCATATGCCTCTAAACCCTTCCTATTCATATGCCCATCCAGATGCCTTTTAAACGTTGTAATTGTACCAGCCTCCACCACCTCCTCTGGCAGTTTCATTCCATAAACATACCGCCCTCTGCATGAAAAAGTTGCTCCTTAGGTCCCTTTTAAATCTTTCCCCTCTCACCTTATACTTAAGCCCTCTAGTTTTAGACTCTCTTACCCTGGGGAAAAGACCTTGGCTATTCTGCCTATCCATGCACCTCATGATTTTATAGACCTCTTTAAGGCCACCACTCAGCCTCCATTACTCCAGTGAAAATAGCCCCAGCCTATTCAGCCTCTCCCTATAGCTCAGACACTCCAACCCCGGCAACAGCCTTGTAAATCTTTTCTAAACTCTTTCGAGTTTCACAAAATCTTTCCTGTAGCAAGGAGACAACAACTGAAGGCAGTATTCCGAAAGCAGCTTAAACAATTTCCCGCACATCCAATAGGTGACCTCCTACCTCAATGCACTCCAGGTACAAATGAACAAAGGGCTCAATTCAATCATTTTTCTATGCTGTATTATCAAAATGTGAAAGAATTACTGCTACAGGCATATAACTGACAGCAGGATTCAAATGATCTACTTATTCCCTGTAACTTAATTCTCTGAGATGGTTTCTTTTGTGATTGCTACTCAAGAGTTTAAGGATGGGTTAACTAATTTGCTTTAGTTGCTTAAAAAAAAATCACTTCTGAGTTACACGAAAGTGACAACTGCTATTTTCAGAATGTAACAATAGCAGGAATCTTTTTTTTTGAAACAGCCCTTTCTATTTATATAAAGAGAAGCTAATTTCAGCATTCTTCTCCATTTATCCACAATGGGGAAGAAAATGAGCTGGAATGAGCATTGGATAAACAAGGCCAGGAGAATCAAACATCTAAAAGAAAAATCAAAAATGTGATGGGAATATACTGTATAGGTGTGTGGAAGTGTCGGAATACAGATTGTTCAAAATCATTAAAACAGCTATTTCTCCGACAAGGGACTTAAACACATTTCAGTAGGCAGAGAATCTGGATTGGTCCCCTGGGGAAGGTCCTGATTTCAGCTATGAAGTCTAAGAAAATCAATGAAAAACTGAAGCACCTCCTAAGAGGGAGGGGGAAAAATGCAAGGTAATTCATCAACACATTTTTTTTGCCATTTGGAGCATCTAACGTTAGAGATAAAGGGGAAAAAAACTTTCCTCAGGAGGGATGGTGCTTGCTATAGTTCGGGATTTTTATTTTTCTTCTGAAAGGATATTTGAATTCAGTTAGGTTTAACTGTGTTTTAGAAATAAGTGAACTTGCATAAATTTTCTTTTAATAAATGTCCACAGACTGTAGGTAATGAACATATGTATCACTGCAAGTTTTTGCAGTTCAACGTAGTGACAAAAGCAAGTAGCCAGTTTACAAAAGGCATGAGATACTCAGAATAATACTTTCCTCCCATGTTTTTGGAGAATGAACAAGATTAACTGAAGTTAATGCAACTTGCTTTAATTGTTTTACAGTGCATTCACTTGCTGTCTGCAAAATAAAATCAGTGGGTAATATCAGCCCATGAGTGGTGTGGGTAACGGAGAGCAGTGCAGGAGAATAGAGTGAAAATGAAAAATCCAACTCTCAACGCCAAGAGAAAAAAGTCCAATTTTCCTGTCAAGGTTTAAACAGCTAAACAAAAACCTCACCAGTCAGCGTGGAGCACCTTATTTCCAATATTTGCATTTCTTCATGAACTAATCCCGCCTCATTTATATGCAGTTCATGATTCCTCAATGCTTCGGTGAGAAACTAGATGGCGACATTTCCCAACTGGTGGGTGCAGCTTACCACTTGCTTCTCTGGGCCTCCAGATAGTTGGATAGTTCATTTACAGCATCTCACTGCATGCTCCATAAGCAACAATTGACTCCACCCTTAATTCACAATTGGCAAAAGACAAGCCTCATCACATCATTACATCTGATCTCGGACTAATTCCTAGTGACTCATTGAACAATTCATTATATTTGGAGCAAAACATCACATTCCAATGCAATGCTCCTACCTGGTATCTGCACAGGATGAATCTCATAGCTCTTAGCTTATTTTCTGAGTGTTAATTTACTTTCCTCATATCCCCAGCATCTCTCCCGTGCTTATTACTGTATTGCTGATATGGTGAGAACTTCCAAGAATACCATCTGGGCCTTGAATTGCTTTTTAGCATTGACAGAAAACCACAAAGTTCACCATGGCAGCTGGCACTGAATAGTCAAGGAGTGAACACACTGCTGTATGGCACCACACTACATCAATGTCACATCTGTGCCATGTGCCAGCAGTGTACATGGCAAACAGATGCTGCATGTTCTTCGAACAAATGGACATACTGTATCTAAAAGTCTAAGGGGAACAGTCCTCAGTGGTCTGAAGGGGGACTATTGTTAGTCACGGGCTGCCACCATAGTCAAACCAGGGCATCATTCAATATTAGGCCATGACCATTGGACAAACCTGCAGGTCAGGCCCAACTGGTCCAGGAGTTACAGGTAAATCAGTCATAGAGTCATACAGCACAAAATAGACTCTTCGGTCCAACTCATCTATGCTGACCAAGTGGTCCAATCTAAACTAATCCCAGTTATCTGTGTTTGACCCATATACCTCTAAACCTTTCCTATTCATGTTAACTGTCCAAATGTCTTTTAAGTGTGGTAACTGTACCTGCATCTACCACTTCCTCTGACAGTTCGCTCCACACATGGAGCACCCTCTGTGAGAAAAAGTTACCCCTTAGGTCCCTTTCAAAGCTTTTTCCTCTCACCTTAAGAGTAAGCCCCCTAGTTTTGAACTCCCCACCTAGGGAAAAGATGTTTGCTATTCACCTTTTCTATGCCTCTTGTGATTTTATAAATCTCTATAAGGTGACTGTTCAACCTACTACGCTCCAGTGAGAAAAGTTCCAGCCTATCCACACTCTCCTAATAATTCAAACCCTCCAGTCCCAGCAATATTCTTATAAATCTTTTCTGCATCTGCTCAAGTTAATAATATCCTTCCTTTTGCAGAGCAACCAGAACTGTATACAGTATTCCAGTACTGCCATAACATGACATCACAACTCCTATATTCAATGCTCTGACCAAAGAAGGCAAGCATGGCAAAAGCTTTCTTAACCACCCTGTCTACTGTGATACAACTTTCAAGGAATTATGTACCTGAACCCCTAGGTCTTTCTGTTTGACAACACCCCCCAGGGCCCTACCACCAACTACAATTCCTGCCCTTGTTTGTTTTACCAAAATGCAATACCTTGCATTTATCTAAATTAAACTCCATCTGCCACTCCTCAGCCCTTTGGCCCAATTGATCAAGATCCCTTTGTTATCTTAGATAACCTTCTTCACTATCAACTATACCATCAACCTTGGTGTCATCTACAAACTTACTAACCATGCTTCCTATATTCTCATCCAAATTGTTTATATAAATGACAAACAAAAGTGGATCCAGCACTGTTCCCTGTGGAACACTGCTGGTCACAGGCCAGTCGGGGAGCTGTAGAGACATAAATCAGGGAGCTAGGTTACACTCAGTTGGAATGCCCTCATAAACCATGGCAGGGGGTGGGTCATGGTCATAGTCAGTCAGTCCCTATAGTTTTAGCAGTAAAAGTCAAGGAAGGTTATCAGGGGGTAGTGTATGCTGTGATGGAGAAAGCGGGAAACGCAAGTGTGGACATTTGATGCATTATGCTGGGACACAGAGGAGGCAATGGAAGTGAAGGTGGTTGCAGGACACCAAATGTCAGGATGGGATGTGATTTTGCATAGGAGGACACTGGGGAGGGTTTCAAGGATATTGATTGTTACAGGAAAAGGATCAGTGGGGAGCCTGAAAGCCAAAGGGGTTGACAGGGACAGCTACATGAAAGGGATATGTGAAAGGTGAGGCAGGAATCCTGAGTAGTGGGCAGAACCTGGCACTACCTCCATGAGCAAGAACTGGAATTGTGACATCTTTGACCAAACCTCACCTGTATAGTAAGGATGAAAAATGGCTGCCAACACATTGACAGCAGGCAGAGTAAGTTTCATTGTTTTGGTCAGCAGGGGCAGAATCAACATGTTCACACTGAAGACAAGTCCCCATGGCTTTTAAGTACCAACTATTGTCCATCCTTGAGTGAGTGTGCACTTGCTTCCTTGCTAATCACACAAACAGAATGAAGCTTTGCCTCCACAGATGCAAACACTTGCAAATGACCATGTTGTCTCACAAAGTGGCTGTGAGTGTGGAATGTGAGTGGAGGCTGTGGTTAACTGCAAGGTGTTCACATTAATGAGAAGATCATTGAGGACATTGGTAAAGTACTAAGTCTCGGCTACACTCATGATCGTAAGGGTTGAACGATATCTAAAATCTGTTGCTATTCAGGATGCTTCTCCGAGATGAGCAATTCCTGACCCGTATAACTGCTATCCTCTTCAGAAAGTTTGAACAGGCTGCAAGGTTACTTAACTCTGATATTGAGGCCACAGATCCTAGTGTTAAAATGACTGTCAATTAGACATAGACATATTACCATTAAAATTACATATACATTTACAGTTCTGAAAGAGATGTGTCAGCAATGCTGCCTATGTTAGCTCAAAGTGATTGTCTAGGTGCAGTCACAAGGTTTACAGCAGAGAGTGGAGGGATTCTCCTCTGTAGTGGAGCATGCTAGTCTGGAAGGTGGAGGTCACATGAATTCTAACGGTGCCTGCTTAAGAGAAAAGAGGGCATTCTTTGGCTAATGGGGTAGGACCAAATTCTGAAGATTCTCAGACAGGGAATGTTCACCGACGATTGGCCAATGTTCAGCAATATTCATGACTCCTCAGATAGTAAAGCGGTCCATGTTCAACTGGGCAGCATTCAGGCTTGAGCTGATTAGTGTCAAGTAACATTCATGCCAGACAAATGCCCGGCAATGTCTATTTATGATAAGTGACAGTATAATCACTGCCTTTGATATTCACTAAATCCTCCAAAATCAACATCCTGGTAATTACCATTGGCAAGAATCTCAACTGGACTTGCCATACAAATACATTGGCTACAAGAGCAGTTCGGGGCTAGGAATCCTGGAATGAGTATCTCATTGGTTTGGAAGCTGCTATCGGAGTTGATTACAGATTCCAAAACTAGGCAGCATAGGTTTAAGGGGAGAGGGGAAAGATTCAAAGGGACCTGAGGGCAAATTTTTCACACAGAGTGAGTGTGCATGTAAGGAACGAGCTGCCAAAGGAAGTGATGGAGTTGAGTACAATTACAACATTTAAAAGGCATCTGGATGGATACATGAATAGCAAGGGTTTAGAAGGATATGGACCAAATGCTGGCAAATGGGGCTATATCAGGTTAGCGTAGCCGGTCAGCATAAACAAGTTGGACTGAAGGGTGTATAACTCCATGACTCTATGGTTAGGATTGCATTCCCCGAGTTTGGAAGAATGAGGGGGAATATCACTGAAATTCATATAATTCTAAAAGAAATGGACAGGTTAGATATAGGAAGTATGTTCCCAATGGTGGGGGAGACCAGAACCAGGATCACAGTTTAAGGATAAGAAATAAAACTTATAATGAGGAGAAATTTCTTCACCCTGAGAGTGGTGAGTCTACGGAATTCACTCCCACAGAACGTGGCTGAGGCCAAAACATTATGTGTTTTCAAGAAGTAAGTAGATATATCTCCTGTGGCTAAATGGATCAATTGATATGAAGGGATGGAGGGCGAGTACAGTGGAACTGTGATATTGAGCTCGATGATCAGCCATGATTACACTGAATGGCGGAGCAGGTTCAAAGGTCAAATGGTTAACTCCTGTTCCTACCTTCTATGAGTCTTGGCAAACATGTTCAGTGCATCTTGTAAATGGTACACACTGTTTGCAATGTGCATTGGTGGTGGAAGGAGTGAATGTTTGTGGACACGGTACCAATCAAGTGGGCTGCTTTGTATCAAACCATGACAGAAAAGTAAAAAAGCAAACTAGTCAGATTGCCTGGTGTTAATCTAATACACCTGAAAAAGCTTACTTGCTGACATTTGGAGGCTCTTGTCAAAATTGGGACAGCAGTCGCACAGATTAGTCAAGCAACAGCCAGCCATTCATCCTCGTGAACTGCAACCACTGATGGGAGTTAACAATGCATTCTGGAAATTAGAAATGTGAGTTTTGTCCAGTTAAACTTTACATCTTCCCTAACTAGTCACCTTATCAGTGCAACTTTTATGTTGAGTTAAAATCTAAAGAACTTAGTTTTGAAGACAGCCTTTTTTGAATGAGGATAACTGGTATATTGTTCAAGAGAGTTTTAACAGGGAGACTCTGTGCTATGTACATGATGTTCTGTTAAAGAACTACAATTATCTTTTGTCAGATTATAATTACATGAAGCATTACTTCTTTCTTCAGAAACATACAGGAGAAATGGCCATTCAGTTGGCTGCTTTGTTCAAGTACTGCTTCAGCAAACAGAGCACAGCTCATTAGCCTGATGTCATGCATTAATGTATTGCCTTTTATCATGTAATCAAGCATCCCAAGGCAACTTACAGGAGGAACTGCAAAAATCAAGTTATATTATGGTCAATTTGAACCTCCGAAATGATCCAGGAGCACTGACAGAATGTAGCCAGTGATAGGGAGAACCGATACATTTGAGAATAGTACTGGACTATCATGTTTATAAATCATGTGATTTAAGCTTGGAGATTGCTAATATACCACTGAGAACATTGTGTAAAAACCACCCAGGACATGGTGTTTGTAGAATGACACAAAGCAAGGCAGTTCTCAAATACATCAACAGAGGTGTTGCAGTATGAAAGGAACTATTTCAGTTTGAAGTAAATTAAAGAGTTCAAGAGAAGATTAGTGAAAAAAAAAACTAGAGTTTTTAATCCTTGCAGATGCAGAAGTTAAAAACATAAAAACCATTTTTTTTTATTTACTCTTTAACTATAATGAAGGCTTCTAAATCATTTTTAAACTTGAGGTACAAATAGAAAACTTGCACGTGGTCACAGGGGTATTGAAGATGAGACAGCTAAATATGTTTATAGAAAATGTTTTGTCTGCAATGACCTAACAATCCTTATCCTGTGTGATCGTAAATGCTGAAAGGCTGGCCAGTGATGTGAATGAAGAGTTAATGTATAGGAAAAGGTGCCATGATGAGAAGAACGCAGAGAAAAGAGCAGATCATATCTAAGTGAATACCCAAACTGATGAAGGCTAGAAAGCAATGTGGAAGCAGGCCATTTGGCTCATTGACTCCACACCCACCCTCCGAAGAGCATCCTACCCGAACCCACATCCCTACCCTATCCCTATAGCCCTGAATTTCCCGTGGCTAACCCATCTAACCTGCCCATCCCTGGGCACAATGGCCAATTGACTTACACGTCTTTGGACTGTTGAAGGAAACTGGAGCATCCAGAGGAAACCCATGCAGACTTGGGGAGAAGGTGCAAACTCCACACAGTCACCCGAGGGTGGAATTGAACCTGGGTCACTGGAGCTGACAGGCAACAGTACTAACCACTGAGCCACCGTGCCGTTTAGAAGGAGGTCCTTGCAAAAGCTAAGTGAGGAGAGCAAAGGTTCCTGCTGAGGGTAGAAATAAATAAATCTGACAACCTTTAAGAACAGATAGCATGCGATAGGAGGATGAGGTGCCTTCATATCTGGAAGAGTCAACAGTATAAAAAAAAAGGATAAGATATCTATATGCGAGAACCGAGACAAACTTTTGCAGCTGGGGTCAGGGAACCTGACAAATATAACGGAGTGCTTGGGAGAGGCAGTTGTTGAGCAGTTCTAAAGAATGACCCAAAACCAGATTCATAGGAGCCTAAAAAAAAATAGGTGCAGGACTAAGCCATTCAGCCCTTCAAGCCTGCACCACCATTCAATATGATCATGGCTGATCTTGCAATTTCAGCAGCCCATTCCCACTTTCTCTCCATACTCCTTCATTCCTTTAGCCGCAAGGGCCGCCTCCAGATCCCTCTTGAATATATCTAACAAACTGGCCCCAGTGCTTTCTGTGGTAGAGAATTCCAAAGATTCATAACTCTCCGAGTGAAGAAATTCCTCCTCACCTCAGTCCTGAATGGCTTACACGTTATTCTTAGACTGTGCTTCCACTCCATTGGAATCAATACACTCATTGACATTGAAATGATATGGTGACAAGGCTTGTTACCAAATGAGCCTAACCTTTAGGACAGAGTGGATGGCTAATAGGAGGCTGGGACAATGTAAGGAGTTACTGACAGTGAAATGGAAAGAAGGAAAAGTCAATCCTCAGAGCTCAATGGGCAGCTACTACAACTGGGGAGGGGAATGGCACAGATTATAAAGCTGCTTCTGTGTGGTTGCAGCCAGGAATTTTTAGGTTAAAAACATAAGGAAGTCCAGGAGGGCTTGAGTCTGGCATAAAGATAGGAAGGACAATACCAGGCGAATATTGTGAAGCTACGGTCAATGATCAATATCAGCTTGATGCAGGAAGAGGAACTTTTCAATAATGGCCAGAAAATGGTGGCAGCTAAAAGAGCTTGTGTTAATTGGGATCCTGTCCTGTTTGATTTGATCAGCAGCAGAATGTTCAGGGTCAACAACTTCAACCACCTGCCACAGCATATTCACAGGAGCGGTTCAGAGTAAAAATGAGGCCTCCGGTAAAAGCCGCCAGTGACCTACTTATAGTTCAGAGGTCGCAGCCTGATTATATCATTTTTGGCACTTCTTTTTTCGCCATATTCTCTGCTGCCTCTCCACCAAACAAAAAGAAAACCAAAGAGCTGCAGATTCTGAAAATCAGAAACAAAAGCAGAAATTGCTGGAAGAACTCAGCAGGTCTGGCAGCATCTGTGGAAAGAAAACAGAGTTAACATTTTGGGTCCAGTGAGCCTTCCTCAGAACTGATGGTAGCGAGGAAACGTTTGGTATATATAGTGAAGGTGGGGGCTGGGGGAATAAATGTTATGTGGAGGTGGAGCCCAGAGAGAGAGAAAAACAGTTCGACAGACAAACAAGTGGGTAACGGTTAGCCTGGGAGAATCAGTTCAGTAGAATAGATCGAGTGAAGTGCAGGTATGACCCATATTCGCTGTTCACAATATGGTCCCCTCTACATTGCAGAAGCAAAGCTCAGGCTGGGAGAACGCTTTGTGAAACACCTACGCTCTGACTGCAAGAATGACCCTGAGTGTTCAGTTGCCTGCCACACCAACACACCACCATGTTCCCAGGCCAACGTCTCTGTCTCAGGCTTGCTGCATTGCTCCAGCAAAGCTCAAAGATAGCTGGAAGACCCACATCTGCCTGGGGACCCTGCAGCCTTCTGGACTCAATATTGAGTTCAATAATATCTCTCATGTCCTTACCCCAATGCCCACCCAACAGGCCTTGTCATCACCTGAGCTGCTATAACTAACAACCAATTGTCAGCTACTAATAATCCCCATTAGCAGCTATTCATTCATTCAGATTCACCTTCACCCATTCCTTTGTCTATCCAACTGTTTTTCTCTCTCTTTGGTCTCCATCTCCACTTATCATTTACTCCTCCCACCCCCTCCCCACCTTCAGCATATTTACCTTTCCTGAGCTAAAATCAGTTCTGAAGAAGGGTCACTGCCTAAAACATTAACTCTGCTTTCCTTCCACAGATACGGCCAGACCTGCTGAGTTTTTCCAGCAATTTCTGTTTTTGTTCCCTTTCCACAGAGTTTTAGGTCATGCATTCCTTTTTCTTTGTTTTGCTGTTCTGTACCTGTTAATATACTAAAAATTATCAAAGTAGAGGAGTTAGAAATGTGTTTTCAATCAATTCTTGATGTTACTGGCAAAAAAAAAGTTGCTCTCTTTGATAACAAGGTGTAGAGCTGGATGAACACAGCAGGCCAAGCAGCATCAGAGGAGCAGGAAGGCTGATGTTTTCCCAGTCTACAAAGAACAAAGAACAATATAGCACAGGAACAGGCCCTTTGGCCCTCCAACCCTGCACTGACACATTTTGCCCTTCCACCCTAAAAGTGTCTTCACTTACAGGATCCGTATCCTTCTATTCTCTTCCTATTCATGTATTCGTCCTGGCGTTTCTCGAAAGCTGCTATTGCATCTGCTTCCACCACCCCCCCAGCAGCGCATTCCAGGCACTCACCATCCATTGCTTCAAAAACGTGCCTCACACATGTCTTAAATTTCCCCCTCGCATTTTGAACCTGTGTCCCCTAGGAATTGACCCCTCCACCCTGGGAAAAAGCCTCATACTTTCCATGCCATTCACAATCTTATAAACTTCTATCAGGTCATCCCTCAACCTCCTGCATTCCAGTGAAAACAAACCTAGTCTATCCAACGTTTCTTCATAGCTAAAATCCCCCATACCAGGCAACATCCTGGTAAACCTTTTCTGTACCCTCTCCAAAGCATCCACATCCTGCTGGTATAGTGGTGACCCAAACTGTATGTAATATTCCAAGTGTGGCCTAACTAAAGTTCTGTAAAGCTGCAGTGTAACTTGTCTATCCTTATACTCAACGCCCCCTTCCAATTTAGGCAAGCATGCCATAGGCCTTTTTTACTAACTTATCTACCTGCGCTGTCACCTTCAGTGATCTGCAGACCCACACACCCAGATCTCTCTGCATATCAATACGCAGAGTCTCTCAAACTTCCCAAGGTCAAATTCACTATCCCTGCCCCCACATTTTCCCATTTGTTTCCCCCACCTCCCCCTAAAGCCCACTTTACCCAAGGATGGCATTTTCATTCCCTAGACACATTAAAACACATGATCTATAGCACAACCCTCATCTCAGCAGAGACAGTGTTCCTGTTAAGAAACCTGCATCATTCTCTCCAGCCTACATATTTCTTTGGGTAGAAAAATCAAATCTCTGTGAAGCAATTAAATTTAACAATAATTTAGTGAAAATGTCTGACTTCAATTTCACCAGAGGGAAAGACGTGTTCTCAAAACATAATCCTACATGTTGAATTTGTTCCAAGTCTATTGAAGTTTTGAGTTCCTAGACCTTACAATAAAAAGTAAATTATGGAAAAGCTATTTAAACAAGCCCATTTTTAGAGAATTTCCCTACACAGGAACTGACAAACACATCCAAAATTTAATGCGTTATCCACTGCACAAAAAGCTAACATGCTTTAGGACCAATCACATTAACAGGTATCCCTTCAAGTCTGATCCTATTATGCTGGAAGTAGTCCCTACCATTTATAAACACTGGTCTTTAACAGCAACTGTGCCAAAATGGCTTCACTGTTGGTTGAGTCTGGAGTTGGCGAAGCAATGGCAGAAGGGCATCGCAGCGACATCGATGAGGTGGTCCCAGTGGCGACAGATGCAACTGTGACGTTGGTGGATCCAGCAGAGGCGTCAGACAGGCGGTGGCGGAGGAGAATCAGCAGCGAAAGAGGGTGCCTGAAGAGTGGTAACTTCAATGTTGGTTGCGTCTGGTACAGACAGCGATGAAGCAGCGGTGGATGGATGACAGCGCATGCACTGTTGATGATGAACTGGCTCAGGATTGCAGGACTCTAAGTTATACCTTCCTATCTTTTTTTCTTATTCTTAAAACTATTCAAAATAGTCAGATCACGATACCTGTGAAAAAGCTTATTGTTTTCTCACTGTAAAATACATGTGACAATAAAATCATGAATACCTTCATAATAAACAATCAGCTAAGATCTATTAATCATCATGTGGCATACATGACTTAGAAAAAAAATGCACAGCAGTGAGATTTGAGGCAACCAATGAATCTCGAGGTTGTGGTCCATGAGTTTTTCTCTATCGGTTATGATCACCATGAAAACAAGCTAAACAATTACTAACTCGTGCCAGGGAAAGAAGGGAATCAAATTCCACTGCACCCAGCTCCCATCCTCTGTCTCCAACACACTTCACTGAGTTCCCCATCTCAGCAGGAAAGGGAAAATAGAGGGAGAATTATCCACGGGTTATATCTCATTCTTCCCAGAAATCGCCTTTATAAGATGGAAGAGGTAATTGCAAAAAAAAATTGAACTGATGTATTATTGTGCTACCAGCTGATTATATTCTTAAATATACAGACCTTTGATGAGAAAAAAAAGTACTTATTCAGAATATTATCATTTGATGATTTTTTTCAAAATGTATTCTAGATGTAGTTTATCATTGATAGTTTCACAGGTCATTTACACCAGGTTGACATTGTAGATCTACACAGTTACCTTCTCATTGTTGTAGTATGACAAATTCTCACCATCAAACTTAACCCATCGTTTCTGGAACACACAATTCCTGTAATAAAGTTGAAATAAAAGCAATGTGACTAAATGCTGTCAGTCAGTCAATATTTAGTTAAATATACATAGTTACATTGAAACCAAAACATTGAAACACACACAAAAGAAAATTCTTCAGCATTCGTGGCACCTCATTGGAAGGTGGTGATATAGTTCTAAGGTCACTGGACACCGTAGAAAACCAGAATTCCAGAGTATTATACTAAATAAAAACCAAAAGAATTGCAGATACTGCAAATCCAAAACAAAAACGGAAGTTGCAGTTGTGAGGAAGGGTTACCGGACCAGAAACATTTAACACTGATCTCTCTTCACAGATGCTGCCAGACCAGCTGAGCTTTTCCTGCAACTTCTCTTTACATTCCACAGTATTATTTTGGTGACATGGGGTTTGAGTCCCACCGTGGCAGGCAGCAATAAATTCAATAAAAATCCAGCAGTAAAAGCTAGTCTGATGGGCCACTCTGTAACCATTGTTGAATACTGTAAATACTCATCTAGTTCATTTGTACTTCAGGGAAGGAAATCTGCCATCCTCCCCCGATCTCCCCAACATATGACTCCAGGCCCACAGCAATGCAGTTGACTCTGAACAGTGCTCTGATATGTCCGATCAAACTACTCATTTCAAGGACGATTTGGAATAGGCAATAAACACTGGCCCAGCCAATGATGTTCATATCCCCATAAATTTTAAAAAGTTATAATTACCTTCAAAAAAATTCTGTTAGTTGTGAAAAGGTGCACTTTAGACCTATTACAGCGAAAACCGAAAGAGTTTAAATAATGGAATTAGAAGTATATTACATGTTAATAAACATTATATATTAATAAACTGGTTGAAAGTCATAAGTTCCACAATACCTTCATCAACCGCTTCTTGGTTAGAATAGCTTGATCAGGATTGGCATCAGTACAGTTGTAGGTATATAATGCTCCCATAGTCCAGCTACCAGCATGTGCACATATTCTCCCACCAAGACAATGGATGCATGTCATTTTGTTCCCAGGCCAATTGAAGGCTTCATTTTTAACCACTAACCAATTTGAACTTTTGGTTTATTGGATGAAAAGGCTTTGTGCAGAAAACTCGCACAGCCAGATTAGCTTCGATGAGAATGTAACAGGGCACTTCACTTCAGAGTCATGGATTCATAACCCATATTGGAAGAATTTCTTTTCCTGAAACATTTTGTCAATGATTCTGACTTTGCTGGCTCTCCCACCAACTAACTGGTTGTTGGAGGAGAAAGTACCCATGCATATCATCACATGAACCCTACTGTTAAGAATGGTTGCTTTCAGTAATTGCAACATTTCTCCCCCAATAACTAATTTTGTTGAAAAGGAGACAGTTAATGGCACCATTTTTTAAAAAGAAAAATGCGAAATTGATGGACAGATGGACTGAAAAGGATCTCTCACTTTAAATGATCTGGCAGTGACATTGCGTCTGGGCATGTGCAGGAAAGTGCCCCAAATTCTGTGCCACAAACCATGAGGTCTTTTTTTAAAAATCTTAGGTAATGGTCTCCAGTGATTTGCCCACTATTGACGTTAGACTGACTGGCTTGCAGTAACTAAATCTACAGCACTCTCTTAGTTTGCAAAGAAATATAACATTGGTCATTCCCCAGTCCTTTGAAAGCACTCCTATATCCAAAGGGGATTTGATTACACTGGAGGGAGTGTAGAGTTTTACTTCTGAAGAGAGACTGGATAGACTGGCATCGTTTTCCATGAAGCAGAGGAGACATGATTGAGATGTGTAAAATTATGAAGCACAAAGACAGAGTAGGCAGGAAGGTTCCCCTTGGTAGAGGTACCAATGACAATGGCACAGATTTAAGGTAAGGAGGAGGTTTAGAGGAGATGTGAGGAAAGTATTTTTTCCATCCAGAGGGTAGTGGGAATCTGGAACCCTCTGCCTGTAAGGGTGGTAGAGGCAGAAACCCTCATTAAGAACCATCATTTAAGAAATATTTAGAGGTACATGTGTGATGCCAAGGCATATTCGGCTTTGGGCCAAATGATGGAAAATGGGATAGTTATGTGATTGAGTCCATACAAATCAAAAACAATGGGCTAATGAGCCTTTCTCTATGCTGTAGATCTCTATGACAATGATTAAGACTGAGGTCAGAGGTCGTGCTTTCTCCACTCATGTTTCTTCAGCAATCTGAAGTGCATTCAATCTCGACTAAGTAGCTTGCAACTTTGAGGGATATCAATGTATTTTAGTGCCTCTTTTCTAGTTATGTCCTATCCAACATCACCACTTTTCTTCTCGACTATTGTGACAATATCTTATTAACTACACCCTCTTCTTTAAAGGACAGTTGCACAGTACTCATTCTGTACCTCAGTCATGGCTTCACATCCACCAGAAGATTTCCTTTTTTTGCCCCAATTGGTCCTCTATTTCTTCAAGTATTTTTTTAAAAGTTGTATGTTTATAAACATTTTAGAATTTATGAAAAGACTACAGGCTGCCACTTTTACCCCTAGGAGGTACCCTGTCTACTTCAGATTATCTTGAAGGGAAAAAATAATCTGAAAATATTGAGGAATAGGGGAAGCAAATTGCCTCTTGGTGTTACTTTGCAGTAAACCCATGCTTGCAAAACTCAGAACAGTGGCCAACATTAATTATGATTCTAGCATTATACAACACTCACTGAACAACCCTGATTGTACTAAGAATTGTACCAGGAAATAACTTAAGATAACTTAAGTCAGGTTCCCAGCATGGTTCATTTATGTATGCCAAAAGCTACATTTATTTGCATATAGTGTCCTGGGTTTTGCAGACAAACAGAATATGTTCGCGCACTGCGCCGTCTTTACTGAGCAAATGGCTATAGAGAAAGCCAATCCCTGCTGTAACAGCCTGAACAGAGTCAAAAATGCCAATTTTGAAATTAATCAGTTAATTAAGACCACACAAATTGTTAACCGTATCTCCATATCCAATTATAACCCAACCAATCATCATGCGCTTTTCATGCTTTATACATTGCTGCTTCCTTTCTTAAAACTGTCTATTTCTGAGTTTCAGGCCTCACAAGTGCAAGACAAAAGCTTCAACTTCATGTCTTGTTGTAGCAATGTTTAACTTCTCTGATACAAAATAATTCTTTCTCTATATCCACTTCTTAACACTGAAAACATTGGAAAATAAGCTTAGAAGATTGCTATGGATTATAATAGCCAGCCTGAACACTTGCAAAATATGGTCCGCAGCAAGTGGGATAACTACATCTAATATTAAAAGCAAGCAATGTAGAACAGCCTACCAGAAACTTTCTTATTCCTCTCCCCATAATACACTCTGAAACAGCACTGGCATGACTTTCTAACACCCAAATTACCTATTGTTTGGCCAAAACGTTTTGCCTTGATACGAAAGTTTAGTAAAACGGCAGCATGACTTTAAAGACAACTTTTTCATTTACGACTTTAACAAATAGATTGAAGGTCCTTTTCTAACGTCAGCCCCAAAAGTACATCCTGGAATCTTTTAACAATGCACATTTGTAAGTCTGTAGATGATACTAAGATTGCGGGAGGGACAGGCAGTATTGAGGAAGCAGGAGACAGCAGAAGGACTTGGACAGGGTAGGGGAGTCGGCAAGGAAGTAGCAGATGAAATACAAAAAGTGGGAAAGTGCAAGGTCATGGAGTATAGAAGGATGAGGGGGGGGATATGACTGAAATTTACAGAACACTGAGGGGCCTGGAAGGAGATTATGTCTCCAGCAGTAGGAAAGAAGAGGACCTAAGGGCACAGCCTCAGAGTGATGGGATGAACCTTTAGAACTGAGATGAGGAGGAAGTTCTTCGACTAGAGGGTGGTAAATCTGTGCAATGCATTGCCACAGAAGTCTGTGGAAGCCAAGTCATTGTGAGTATTTAAGAGATAGATACGTCCTTGATTGGTAAGGAGATCAAGGGTGACAGGGAGAAGGCAGGAGACTGGGTTTGAGAAACATCAGCCATGATTGAATGGCAGAGTAGACTCAATGGGTCGAATGGCTAATTCTGTTCCTATATCTTATGATCTTATGTATTTTTCAAATTAAAATTACAGATTCAAAACAGTGATGGTAATGATGATACCAATCAACTCAAGTTCTCGTTAATTTATTTTTGCAGTGCGTAGTCTATGGTTTACATACGGGTGCACATAAGCAGTTGCCACAATGGCTCAGTGGTTAGCACAACTACCTCACAACGCCAGGGACCTGGGTTCAATTCCAGCCTCAAGCGACTGTCTCGGTGTAGAGTTTGCACATTCTCCCAGTGTCTGTGCAGGTTTCCTCTAGGTGCTCTAATTTCCTCCCACAGTCCAAAGATGTGCAGGTTAGGTGGATTGGCCACACTAAATTGCCCACAGTGTCCAGAGATGTGCAAATTAGGTGGATTATCTGTGGGAAATGCAGGGTTGTACGGAGGTGAGTCTGGGTGGGATGCTGTTTGGAGAGTCAGTGAATGGCCTGTTTCTGCACTGTAGGGATTCTATGATAAGTATTTCTCAAAAGGAGCAAATGTCTACCACATTTGTTGTCTGAATGCTGTGTAACAAAGCATCTTACAGGGAGGATTGCACCAAGCACATCAACAAATGCCACATTTGCCAAAGGTGGCTGATACTGGGTTTAAAAAAAACTTCCCTTTCATACTTTGCGTTCTCTAGATAATCTTATTTTTCCATGTGACTGGTACAATGGAATATGGAATTCTCATTCCTTTTTCACAATTCCCATTTTCAGAAAAACCCGAAAAAACAACTAAATGGTTTAGATTTTTAAAACTTGACATATCTGTGGCATGACTGGATTGGACAAAGTAGTTGTGAGAACCATCAAATATGCTGATTCAGGGTGGCATGGTGGTTAGCACTGCTGCCTCACAGCACCAGGGACCCGGGTTCGATTTCAGCCTCGGATGACTGTCTGTGTGGAGTTTGCACATTCTCCCCATGTCTGCGTGGGTTTCCTCTGGGTGCTCTGGTTTCCTCCCACAGTCCAAAGATGTGCAGATTAGGTTGATTGGCCATGCTAAATTGCCCATAGTGTTCAGGGAGGTGTAGATTAGGTGGGTTATAGGGGGATGGGTCTGGGTGGGATGCTCTGAGGTTCAGTGTGGACTTGTTGGGCCGAAGGGCCTGTTTCCACACTGTAGGGATTCTATGAAATCTATTTAATGAAATTCTCCAGAAATCTGGCAGCACTTCAATAAAAGATTACCTTCTCAAAACCATCTTTATTGTAGATGGATGATCAGCAATACTGAAAAATTGGACCAATTCTCTAATTATCCTTCAACACTGCCAGAATTTAGGATGCAAACCTTCAATTCACAGCAAATAAAAGGGGCATGCATCTTTTCTCAGTCTTACAAACAAAAGAAACTGTCCATGCAACTTTGAAAGCTGTACTTTATATGAAAATGTAATTGAATTGGGTTGTTAATTATAGAGAATTATTCCACTGCTCTGTCTATGATGTTTCAGGTCTGTGTTTTCCACTGAAGAAATAAATCAGCTTTCAACATTTGGCAAAAATTATATATTTTATAATCATTAGTGGCACAGGTCCTACTTTTTGTTTTGGATGTCAGTTGCAAAGGTAGTTGAAAAGCCAATACTGATAACGAAGCAAAATGCAGCATTCATTTTTGACTACAAAGCTCAACCTTCACAGTTCAATAGCTACACCTAGTGGAAAAACTGGAAAATTGAAATCACTGCCTCAAAAGATTGATTTTCATTTAGTCTTTCATGGGGTGTGGATATCATTGGCTAGGCCAGGACTTTTTTGGTCATCCCTAAGTGCCCTTGAGAAGGTGATAGTGAGTTACCTTCTAGAACCACAGCAGTCCGTGTCATGTAGGAACACTCACCGTGTTAAAAGGGTGGGGGGGTTGCATTTGATCATTTTGACCCAGGGACAGTGAATTAACAGTGATATGTTTCTAAGTCAGGATTCTGTGTGGTCTGAAAGAGAACTTGCAGATAGTGCTTCCAAGTAACGTCACTGTCCTTCTAGGTGGAAGAAGCTGCAGGTTTGGAAGGTGCTGTCTCAGGTACATTTGTGCATTTTGGTGCATTTTGCAGTGCATTTTGTAAATGGCACACACTCCTACTCTGCGTCACTGGGGGACGGAGTGAATGTTTACGGTGCTGGATAGGATACTAACCCCATATGGACTGCTGGATGGGCGTGAGAATCTTGAGTGTTGCTTGAGCTGCACTCATGCAGGAATGCAGAGAGTATTCCCTCAGATAGCAAGAAATGCAGATGCTGGAGTCAGAGTCAATACAGTGTCGAGCTGGAGGAACACAGCAGGTCAGGCAGCATCAGAGGAGCAGAAGAGTCGACGTTTCGGGTCGGGACCCTTCATCAGGACTCGGCCCTGATGCAGCTTCTGTTCAGCTTCTGGTCATGGTAATCTCCAGGAAGTTGATCGTGAGGAGTCAGCAATAGAAATGTCACTGAATGGCAGGGAAGATAACTGGAACATTTCACATTGAAGATGGTCTTTGCCTAGCTCTTGTGTGAAGCAATTGTTACTTGTCACTTCCCAGTCTTGCTACAGTTCGCGTGCAACAAAAAATAAACTTCTCATTTCATTATTCCTCAATAATTCTGCGTTGAAAAATGCAAAGAGCAGCGTTGATAGAGAGCCATGCACATGGGAAGCTGCTCACTAAAATGGCTTCTTTATTGGCATTTTTAGTCGAAATATCAGCTTACAGGGGAAAAAAAAATGAGACCCACTTAAATAGTCACAACGCTCCAGGTACTGCGCTTGACATCTATCTTTTACAAGCCAGAGTTTTTTGTGCTGCAAGTTTCCCTTCAAATACGTGCAGCTACACAGATGGCTGTTTAAAAAAAAAAGACTTGCTTGGTTTTCTGATGAAGGGTCTAGGCCCGGAACGTCAGCCTTTCTGCTCCTATGATGCTGCTTGGCCTGCTGTGTTCATCCAGCCCTGCACCTTGTTGTCTCGGATTCTCCAGCATCTGCAGTTCCTACTATCTCTGCTTGGTTTTCAGAAGTTTGGACTTGCATATGACCTGCAGATTTTCAGTTTTTATCCATTTTCTTAAGAAAGCAATATTTACCATCTTTGATCCATGGCAGCAAGGCTTTTTTTTGTGCCACTGTAACCAGTTTACTGCAAAATCAGCAACTTTGTAATCTTTCGGGGAGAAAAAATACCAAACAGCAGCCTCACAACAATGACTTGTATTTTTATAGCAGCTCTAACAGAGGAAAATAATCCATGGCACTTTAGAGCAACTGTAGTGAACCAGGGCCACATAGATCTCATTGACTATGAGAACCTTGACTGGGCATGTAAACTAGAACCAGTCAGGGAGCTCTGGCTGAGAGAGTAAACAAGAGATTCAGCAGGTCTCCTCAGTCTAGGGACTGGATTTGAGCTGGCTAGTCAGAACCCATGTACTGTGCACATGTAAATAAAGGGTGACTTGGTGACAGTATACCAGCCTTTGTGCAGTTATTTCAGGAAGGTTATCAAACAAGATTCATGCCTCTTAAAAATCAGATGAGCAAAAGCTTGGGAAAATTGGCAAGTTTTAACAAGCTCAAAATCTTAGGGGGAGAAAAGCAGAGAGACAGGCATGTTTAGGGATGGAATTAGAGAGATTCAAACCCCAGTAGCTGACAACCCTGCCACCAATGGTGGAGCAGTTAAGAGCATGAATACGTCAGAGCCCAAATTAGAGGCAGACTCATATTTCACATGGACTATGCCAACACTTAAAACAATAATCGGAACAAATTCTAATAGAGACTTGGAACAAAAACAAAGTTGCTGGGAAAGCTCAGCAGGTCTGGCAGCATTTGTGAACTCAATATAGAACTTTAATAGAGACTTGCTTTTCGCTGTCATGATACATTTGGGTTCGGAAATGTCCCCCCATAGAAAATGTTTGAACTTGTTTTTTAGAGAATAGAGATATTCATGGGTAATTTCAATGAAGTCCCTCTCCATCTCCTATTTAACTTTAGCAGAAGACTGACAGCCAGCAAAAAGACAGACCACAAATAGCTGTTATATTGATCTTTCATTGAAGACATAGTGAGAGGTTCAAGCAATCCTCTGTGAAAATATACCCTTCTGTATCAAAATGAGGTTGAAAGCATTAGGTTCAAATGACTTGCTGGCCTGGCTTTTGTTATGTTCAAGTAGGAACTGAACTTAAGATACATACTTAAGTGCTTCCTCTCCCTGTCACTTTTGAAAAGCATCTCCTAAACCAGTTCTGTCCAAATGTAAGATAACAAGGTGTAGAGCTGGATGAACACAGCAGGCCAAGCAGCATCAGAGAGCAGGAAGGCTGATGTTTAGGGCTTTAGACCCTTCTTCAGAAAATTTTTCTGAAGGGTCTAGGCCCTAAACGTCAGCCTTCCTGCTCCTCTGATGCTGCTTGGCCTGCTGTGTTCATCCAGCTCTACACCTTGTTATCTCAGATTCTCCAGCATCTGCAGTTCCTACTATCTCTGTCCAAATGTAGCTGTCCGTTGGAACCATCAGAGTTTACGACATGAGAGACTCCGAGTAGTCAACTGTGAACATCTAACTAAAATGTAGTATAATCAAGGACAGCGTTCATCCCAGTTTATATTGCAATTCAGTCCAGCAAATGCAACTGATATCTTTCCAACTACCAAAGATGGAGATCCAATCATATCACTGTTACAAATTTTGCACGCCACTGCATCTTTCCATTTATTCATTTAATATTGAAAATCTGTTTGTAGTTTATAGTCCAAGATATGCCTATTGAAGGTAACTTAAAAAGTAGTTTGTCATCAATTTAAAACCTAAGGTTGGTGGAATTGCAGGTAGCGATGAGGACCGTCAAAGGATACAGCAGGATATAGATCAGTTGGTGACTTGGGCAGAGAGATGGCAGATGGCGTTTAATCCGGAAAACTGTCAAGTAATGCATTTTAGAAGGTCTAATTCAGATGGAAAATATACAGTAAATGGCAGGACCCTTAAGGGTACTGATAGGCAGAGGGATCTGGGTGTACAGGTAAAAAGGTCACTGAAAGTGGCAATGCAGGTGGAGAAAGTAGTCAACAAGGCATATGGCATGCTTGCCTTCATCGGCCGGGGCATTGAGTTTAAAAATTGGAAGGTAATGTTGCAGCTTTATAGAACCTTAGTTAGGCTGCATTTGGAATATTGTGTTCAATTCTGGTCACCACACCACCAGAAGCATGTGGTGGGCTTTGGACAGGGTACAGAAAAGATTTACCAGGATGTTGCCTGGTACGGAAGGCATTAGCTATGAGGAGAGGTTGGAGAAACTTGGGTTGTTCTCACTGGAATGATGGAGGATGAGGGGCGACCTGATAGAGGTATATAAGATTATGAAGGGCATGGACTGATTGGACAGTCAGAAGCTTTTTCCCAGGGTGGAAGAGTCAGTTACTAGGGGGCATAGGTTTAAGGTGCGAGGGGCAAGGTTTAAAGGTGATGTACGAGGCAAGTTCTTTATACAGAGAGTGGTGGTGCCTGGAACTCGCGGACGGGGGAAGGTAGTGGTAGCAGATATTCTCGTGACTTTTAAAGGGCGTCTTGACAAACATATGAATAGGATGGGAATAGAGGGATACGATCTCCGAAAGGGTAGGGGGTTTTAGTGGTGACGGGCAGCATGTCGGTACAGGCTTGGAGGGCTGAAGGGCCTGTTCCTGTACTGTAATTCTCTTTGCTCTTTGTTCTAAAATTATACTGAATTTGATAAAATCTCAATAATTAAATTAAAATAACATTATCAAGGGACTGCAATGTAGACTGTGTACCATAATTCCAACATGTGAGAGTTTGTGATCCTGGACAATCATGTTTGCAGTAAATATTTACTATTGGAGAAACTTCAACTCAGGTTTGTTGAGTTGGAGTCTGGGGTGCACACAAGAGAAAGAGGAAGGATAGTCTAGATTGACAGATCACCGCAACACCTTTGATTAAGAAATCATCAAGATCTAATTGAAGGTCAGGGACAGGGGGCTGTGACTGAGTTCAGGCAGGTGTGGGGACTCCAGTGGCAGTGTTGAAGCAGCTTTGGTCTAAGGTCCACATTGCTCGCAAAAACAAAAAGTATAGATTGATCGTCAAACTTACCACTTTGGTGCAAGAGCTGAAAAGAAATGCGTTTGTTACAGGGGACTTTGTAGCCAGGGAATAGATAGTGATCCCCTCCTCAAGAAATCCAATCAGCACATAGAAGAACTTAGAATGGGAGGGAGAGAATCACATTCCCTAAAGGATCCAAGTGCAAAGTAGGATAGAGAAGATTGTGGCACTTACTCTTGAGGTGCAGAGAAGGTTCCCCAACTTCTTGCATCATTGCTGTATGTTCCTTTGTACTGTGAATACTGCGCTGATCCAGATGACTACTTCAGACAAGGCTGGCAGCATGTGATAGTGTTCAGCAGGGCTTTCTACACAGCAACTACGATGTGAACACTGTAAAGCCCTGGCACCGGGAAATTCAGCCCTACATTGCCAGTTGTGGCCAAAGGATATGTTTTGAAATGGATAGATTAGTAAGCTTTGGAGCTGTAACTAAATGAGGATAATGATTTTTATCCTTGGCAAATTGTTTTGCAAAAGGAAGTTAATAATGAGCTGTAAAAAAAATGTCACATTCGGGTTGTTACCATGGGTAAATGACCAAACAGAAAAGGAAATACAAGATTAAGCTACAATATCAACATTCCAGCTATACAAAACCATGGTTTGACCACATCTGGAGTATTGTGTCCAGTTCTGGTCACCTCATTACAGGGAAGATGTGGAAGCGTTGAAAAAGGTGCACAGGAGATTTACCAGGATGTTGCCTGGGATGGAGGGAAGGTCTTATGAGGAAAGGTTGAGAGAGCTAGGGCTTTTCTCTTTAGAATGACAAAGGATGAGAGGTGACTTAATAGAGGTGTACAAAATGATCAGAGGTATAGATAGACAGCCAGAGACTTTTTCCTAGGGTGGAGGTAGCTATTACAGGGTGGCACAGTTTTAAAGTGAGTGGGCGTAGATATAGGGGAAACGTCAGAGGTAGGTTCTTTACTCAGAGAATGGTAGGGGCGCAGAATGCATTGCCGGAGGAGGGTAGTGGAGTCGGCCTCATTAGGGCATTTAAGCAGCTATTAGATAGACATATGGATGATAGTATAAGGTAGGGGTGGAGGTTAGATAGACCTTAGGTTTAGGGTAAAAGTTCGGCACAACATCGTGGGCTGAAGGGCATGTACTGTGCCGTACAGTTCTATGTTCTATGTTCTATCCTCTGAACAAAGCACGGACCCTGGCAGCAGTGGATAAAGAGGACAACAAAGAGGGATTGGGTGCGCAGTTCTGAAGAAGAAAGGGAAGACAAAGATCAACAAATGAAAGGCAACTGCAACCAGCTGAGTCAGTGGAAAGTAAGAACCACCTGAATAAGGACGTCAACTTTTGTTTTTGTTAATTACAAGTTTGTTGTTTAATATATTGTCTTGATATCACTATGTTAAGTATCCCCTCCTTTGAAATCTGATATCTGGTTTCCGTACCCCTTATGTCAGTGAAACATATTGAAGAATCTAAATAAAATTAATAGCACAGGTAGAAATTATTAGGAGTGATATCATAGTCATTCTGGAGATGTAGTTGCAAAGTGAGCAAGTAAATATGGAAATGTTACAGGAAACTTAACTTTCAGAAGATGTAAGCAAATTGGAAGAGGAGGAGGATCGAGGATGGGATAAAGTCAGTTGAAGTGAGAAGAGCTCAGTTTGCAAAATCAAAAGACAGGGCATCCCTTTCCTGTTTTCAGGCTAAGTTTGAAAGCGAGAGTAATGAGTGGGGAGAAAATACATTCCCTGTTAATTTTGAAAGCCCACCACATTTTCCAGCAATCCAGCACCTAGTTAGCTGGGTTTCTTTAAGGCTGAAATGTACAGATTATTGGTTAGACAGTGGGTTGGGGAGCAGGCAGTTATAGGTCAAAATTAATCGCAACTGCGTTGAACAGCAAATCAAAATCAATAGGCCACATGAGATGCTTCACTCCTAGCTCTTGACCATGCCTATTATCACAGTAACTGTCGACCAGGGGCTGGCAGTACAACAGAGGTGGCTATGACTGCATCCCCCAGACTCTCAGAATTGAGGATGACTCATGGAACAGTTGAGTGTTGACTGGGTGGGGAAAAGGTCCTCGTGGGGTAGGGTTTGTGGGAAGAGAGCTGTGTGGGTCAGAAGCAACATCAGAGCTGCATCTTTCGCTGCCTCCAACATATCCAATTGCCTCAAATCATTGCTGATTGTCCACAGATTAGTTCATTATGAAGGAGTCCCACCACTCCCAACTCACAGCCTGACACCTTGGTTTAGTGACCATTAATTGAATGCCCAAATGCCTCAGTTGGTGATGGTGCAAGAAAAAAATGTGCTTGGGGCCTCCTATCCAGGGAGGTGGGAAGGCTGCAGGATTTGGGTATGTCATCACCACAGCTAATTAAGTTGCCTTTTCCCCTTGGAACCAAAAGATCCCACTCAATGTAATACGGGTAGTAGAGTAATTATGGAGTCTTCATTCTTCATCTCAGCTGGACAGACTGCATTTGCAGCAAAATGGAGAAAAGAAACAAGTTCATGGAATGCATTCCAAATAGCTTCCTATATCAGTAAAGGAAAGTCCCAAACAGGGAGCAGGCTATTCTGGATTTTGCATTCTGCAATGAGACATGGTTAATTAACAACCTTGGAGGAAAAGTGGCTCTTGGGAAGAATGATCAAAATATTTCACGTAGAGTTGGAGAGTGAATCAATTAAGTCTGAAAGTAGGATCATAAATCTGAACAAAGCAACTGATATTTTTATGATTAATGAGTGAGCTATGGTAGATTGGGATTCTAGATTAAAAGATATGATGGTAGATAGACAGTGTCAAACATTTCATAAATTGCTTCATAATTTGTAACGACTGCATTTTGTCTGAAGAAATAAAAACCACACAGGACATGTTGCCCAATGGCCAACAAAAGAAGTTAATGATCAGACTAGATTAAAGAAGCTTGAATTGCTGCTAAAGAGAGGAACAGAGAATTAGAAAGATTTTAAGCTTTTGAAAATACCAAAAATTGATAAAGTGAGACAAAAACAGGACAAGGATAAAGTAGGCCCAGAAGTTGTGGTTATTTTTGGATCAAATCTGACCAAGGGTGATTAAACATTTTTGACTTCCCTGTCAGTACATTTTACAGCCAGACTTCCTAGTCTAGCCTGTTCTAATGCTTCACCTTAGGAAATACCCTTGGAATCCGTATGGAACAGGATGAGCATTGGAGGCCAAGACATGCCTCCTTTTCACAGCAAGAACTGATGTACACCAGTAAGTAAAAGGTTTACAAAGATCAGAAAGTCCCTTTGACAGCCATGAAGGAATGCAAATTTGAAAGGCAAATAGGAGGAGTGGGGTGCCAGGTGGGCAGAAAGGAGGGGGCAAGGCAACTCCGGTGCTGGGATGGGGGTGGGGAAGGCGAGAGTCAGGTGACCATTGGGATATCTGGGTAACCATACGGAATGGACAGTGAGTGCCTGGGTGAGGGATTCCCTTCAGAATAAAATCTCTGCGTGCTCTATAACCACTAGTTTCCTTAACCTCTCATCCACGTGCGTCAACACAGGTAAACCGTTAGCCTCAATTCATCATCATGGCTCTCTTGTACAGACTCAGACACCACTTGTTCAACACTTGGCTTTGGAACTGAGGGATCCCAGTAACATTAATGCTTCTGACAGATCACTTTGCACAGAGGGGGACATATTCTTCTCCAACTAACTGTGACCAAGAAACCATTCTTCAGTGAACGCTGAATTGTTTTGAGTGATCCATTGGAAACCTTGCAACCCTGTTCCAAGACTCAATTGAATGTGATTTATATCTTAGAACAGTCAATTGGAGCACCCCCTCGGAAACATCTATTCCATCTAAGTTACAAATTTCACCGTGTGTTGGCTCATATAGTAAAAACAAAGAAAGGAAACCATCACACTATGTTAAAGTCATTATATGAATCCAAGTAGGTATTCTCATAATGTGAACTCTAACTGGAAGAATGGAGACTCTGGTCCCCGTGAGGTCACATGGTACCAGGTCAAACATGGGCAAGAAAATCTCACCCCTCCGCTGATGAATCAGTATTCGTGAAGGTAAAGCAGCTGGCAAGGTCACAGGATGTGCCCTGAGTGGAGGGTTTAAATGTCCACCATCAACAGTAGCTCAGCAGCAGCACTCCTAGTCCGAAAGGATATTGCAGCTAGACTGGGTGTGCGGCAGGTAATGTGGGAACCAACAAGGGGGAGGAACATATTTGACCTCAGCTTCAACAATCTGCCTGTCACATATATATCTATCCAAGACAGCATTGGTCAGAGCGACCCCTGCACAGTCCTTGTGGAGATGAGGCCTCATCTTCACACTGAAAATATCTTACATTATAGCCAGGGATTTCAGTTGGAATGGCGAGGTTCTAGAACATGTTAAGATTAATGCAGAGGTGGTATTAAATGTTTGAGCAGGCATACAGGTACACAAATCCCCAGGGCCTGTTGAGGTCTATCCCAGGCTGCTATGGGATGCAAATGAGGAGATTGCTATGGCCCTAGTGAAGATATTTTATACCTCGCTAGCTACATAACAGATGACAGGCAGACAGCTAATGTGGTTTCTTTGTTCAAGAAGGGCAGCAGGGATAGGCCAGGTAATGACAGGCCAATTAGTCTGATGTCAGTGATAGAGAAATTATTCAAAAAAATTCTGATGGACAGGATTACATGGAAGGGCAGAGATTAATCAAGGATAGTCAGCACAGATTTGTTTGAGGGAGACCCTGTCTGATTAAATTAATCAGGATGCTTGAAAAGGTGACTAAATATATTGATGAGGGAGTGCAGTTGATGTGGTTTACACGAACCTCAGTAAGGTCTTTGGCAAGGTCCCACATGGAAGGCTGATCCTAAAGCTAAGAGCCCATGGGATCCAAGGCAAGTTGGCAAACTGGATCCAAAATTGACTCGCAAATAGGAGGCAAAGAATGATGGTAGAGGGATTTTTTTTGAGATTGGAAACCTGTGACCAGTGGTGTACCACAGGGATCATTGCTGGGAAACTTGCTGTTTGTTATGGACACTAACAAATTGGATGCGAATGTGGAAGATACAATTGGTAAGTTTGCAGATGGCACAAAAATTGGGGACATTGTTGACAATGAGAAAGATGGTCTAATACTGATCAGCTGGCAAACTGAACAAAGCATTGGCAGATGGAATTTAGTCCTGATAAGTGCAAGGTGTTGCATTTTGGGAGGTCTAATGAAGGAAGGACATATGCAACGAATGATAGGTCCCTTTGGAGTACTGAGGAACAAAGGGAACTTGGTACACTAGGCCACATATCCCTGAAGGTGTCAGCAGAGGTAGATAGAGTGGTGAAGAAAGCATATGGGATGCTTGCCTTTATTAGTTGGAGTATAGAGTGCTGGAGCATGGAAGTCTTGATGCAACTTCGTAAAACATTGGTTAGGCCACAGTTGGAATACCGTGTGCAGTTCTGGTCATCGCACTATCGGATGGAAATAATTGAAGTGAAGAAGGCACAGAGGAGATTGTACAGGATGTTGCCTGGGACAAAAAATCTCAGCCATGAGGAGACATTGGATAGGCTGGGTTTGTTTTCCTTGGAGCAGAGAAGGCTGAGGGGGAATCTGAATGAAGTTTACAAAACTATGAGCGGCACAGGCAAGGTAGATCATAAGAATCTTTTCCCAATGGCAGACATGTCTAAGACCAGAAAGTACAAACTTAAGGTGAGGAATAGGTGGTTTACAGGAGATTTGAGAAAAAAAATTTTTCACCCAGAGGGTGGTAGATATATGGAATGTGCTCCTGAGAGGCTGGTGGAGGCAGGTACTCTCACAATTTAAGGAGTATCTAGGCGAGAACTTTAAATTGTCAAGGCATAACAGGCTGTGGACCAAACACAGGTAGATGGAATTAATGTAGTTTGGTGTTTATTGGTTATTTCTCTGCTGTATAACTGTATGACGCATCACGTTATGTGCTCTATCACTGTGCTAAATGGGGCAGATTTAGAACAATAGAAGAAATCTAGTCATTCAAGACTGGGCATCAATGAGGCTCTGTGGACCATCAACAGCAGCAGAGTCATACTCCAACACAATCTGCAACCATATGGCTCAATCCTGGTTCAATGGAGACTGCAGGTGGTCATGCCAGCATCAGCATCAGGCATACGCAAAAATAAGGTGTTAACCTGATGAAGTTACAAAACACGACTACTTATGCACTAAGCAAGTGATTCCAAAATAAATGAATTAGATTTAAGCTTTACAGTTGTGTCACATCCAGCCATGAATAGTGGTGGACAATTCAACAGCTCACTGGAGGAACAGGCTGCGCAAATATCCCTATCGTCATCATTGGGGGAGCCCAGTAAATCAGTGCAAAAGATAAGGTGAAAGCAGTTGCAACAATCTTTAGCCAGAAGTGCCGAACGGATGGCCCATTGTGGCCTCCTCCTGAGGTCTCCAATGTCACTGATGCCTGTCTGCAGCCAATCAAATCATTTCATGTAATGTCAAGTACTGGGTATGGAAAAGGATTCTATGGTCCCTGACAAAATTCTGACAATAGTCCTGAAGACTGGTGCTCCAGAATGTGCTGCATCCCTACCCAAGCTGTTCCACTACAGCGACAACACTGGCATGTACTCAACATTGTGGAAAAATTGCCCAGCAATATCCTGTACACAAAAAGCCAAATGATATAAATGGGCAGGTCGAAGGGCTGGACCGTGACAAATGGAACTTAATCCAGAAAACTGTCAGGTGATGAATTTTGGGAGTATTAACAAGACAAAGGGGTATACATCAAATGGTAGGAGCCTAGGAAATACAGAGGATCTGAAGGTCCTTGATTTGCAGGTCCATGTGTCTTTGGAGGCAGCAGGACAGGTAGAGAGCTGTTGAGAAGGAATAAGGGATACTTGCCTTTATTAGTCAAGGCATTGAACTAAACAGCAAGAAGGTTATGATGTGATACATATAACATTAATCAGTCCACAGGTGGAATACTGTTTACAGTTCTTGTAGCCACACTGTATGATGGCAGTAGGGTGCCTTTTGTTGCTGTAAAAACTAAGACTCCAAATCCAACACGGCCAATTACCACACCATCAGTCCATTCTCAATCATCAGTAAAGTGATGGAAGGTGTCATCAACAGTGCTATCAAGCAGCATCTGCTCAGCAATAACTTGCTCAGTGACGCCCAGTTTGGATTCCACCAGGGCCACTCAGCCCCTTACAACACTACAGCCTTGGTTCAAACAAAGAGCTGAATATGAGGTGAGTTGAGGTGATAGTATTTGAGATCAAGGCCACATTTAACTGGGCAAGGCATCAAGGAGCCCTAGCAAAACTAAGATCAATGGGTATCAATGGGCAAACTCTCTGCTGGTTGGAGTCATAGTTGGCACATAGGAAAATGGACATGGTTGTTGGAGGTCAGACATCATTAGCTCCACGACATCACTGCAGGAGTTCCTCAGGGTAGTGTCCTAGGCCCAACCATCTACAGCTGCCACATCAATGACCTTCCCTCCATCATAAGATCAGGAGTGGGGATCTTCACCGATGACTGCACAATGTTCAGCACCATTCGCGACTCCTCAGATACTGAAACAATCTGTGTTCAAATGCAGCAAGAGCTCGATAATATCCAGACTTGGGCTGACAAGTGGTAAGTAACATTAGTAACAAACTAATGTCAGGCTATGACCATCACCAATAAGAAACAATCTAACCACCACCCTTGACATTCAGTGGTGTTACCATCACTGAATCCCCACATTCAACATCCTGGGAGTTACCAATGGCCAGAAACTCAACGGAACTAACCAAAGGCTGGGAATGCTTCGATGAGAAACTTACCATCGAGCACCCGAAAGCTTGTTTACCATCCCTACAATGCACAAGTCAGGAGTGTGATGGAATGCTCCCCACTTGCCTGGATAAGCGCAGCTCTAACAACATTAGAAGCTTGACACCATCCAGGACAAACCAGCCTTCTTGATTGGCACCACATTCGCAAACATCCACTCCCTCCACCACTGATACTCAGTAGCAGTAGTGTATACCATACACAAGATACACTGTAGAAATTCAGAGGCTCCTCAGAAACCTATGGTCACTGTCATCAAGAGAGACAAAAGCAGCAGATGCAGATACCCCACCAGTTGCAAGATTTCCTCTAAGCCACTCATCATCCTGACTTGGAAACATTTTGTCGTCCCTTCAGTGTTGCTGAGTCAAAATCCTAACCACACTGTGGGTCAACTACAGCATATGGATGGCAGCAGTTCAAGAAAGCAGCTCACCACGACCTTCTCAAGGGCAACTAGGCAAGGACAATGAATACGGGCCTAAACAATGACATCTACATCCCATGGATGAATTTTTTTAAAAAATCTTTCCACCAAAATTCTGTTTCAAACTATACAAAATGATCTAGATCAATTCAATACATTGCCGGTTAAGAACTGATGACGTGATAAATTAACTGGTCATTTAGTTACCTCTTCAAAATGGCTTGCAGCATTATTGTTCAACAGTCAAAACCTTTACAAATCACTTATTGGCATATCTGATCAGGCCAGTGAAACCACAAAGTTTCAAACCTTCATTGAGTCAAAAGATCTTCCAAATTCCATAAAAACCTAAAAAGAGCAGTCAGTGAATTTCCTGCCAAAATGTTGACCAGAAAATTATGTCCAACATAAAAGCAAATTACTGTTGATGGGGTCAGAAACAATTAATATTTCCACTGTTCTGGAATAATAGCAGCAAGTCCTCACAAAGCAATCAATTAACATAATTCTCAGTTCTGAGAAAAAGCCGAAGAATTTTCCGAATACGTTAACCCATTTTCTCTCTACACAGATGCTGCATGAACTGCTGAGCATTTCCAACATTTTCTGTTTCCAATTTAAGGACAGTTCACAAACTGGCAGTGTCACTTGCTGATCAGAAGGGAATAGGTACTGTAATAAATCACAGAATGATTACAGTGTAATCATTTGGCCCATCATATCTGACTGGCTCACTGAATATTTTCACTTTGTGCCAATTTCCTGCTTTTTATCCCTGTAACATCAATGAATATTTAAATAGAAACAATGCCCTATCTGAATGCCTCCAGGCAATGTTTTCCAAATCCTAACTACTCACTGCATGAAAGAGATTTTATCTTATTTCACCATTTGCTTCTTTTGCAATACACTTTAATACAGAGCCCTCTGGTTCTTGATCCATTTACAAATGGGAACAGCTACCCCCATTCAGTCTGGTCAGGATTCTCCTGATTTTTAAAATGTCTAGCAAATCTCGCTTTGGACATCTCCAAAAAAAACTTCTCCAATCGGTCTTTAGAAATAAAGTGCCCCATCCCTGGAACCTCTTCTGCACTCACTCCACGTCAATGACCTTCCCTCCATCATAGGATCAGGAGTGGGGATCTTCACCGATGACTGCACAACGTTCAGCACCTGAACATTTAGTGTGGCTGTGCACCATTGTCCAGTTAGGATCTCAACAGTGTGTGAGATAAGAGATAACAAGGTGTAGAGCTGGATGAACACAGCAGGCCAAGCAGCATCAGAGGAGCAGGAAGGCTGACGTTTCGGGCCTAGACCCTCCTTCAGAAATGGGGGAGGGGAAGGGGGTTCTGAAATAAATAGGGAGAGAGGGGGAGGCGGATAGAAGAGGGATAGAGGAGAAGATAGGTGGAGAGGAGACAGACAGGTCAAAGAGGCGGGGATGGAGCCAGTAAAGGTGAGTGTAGGTGGGGAGTTAGGGAGGAGATAGGTCAGTCCAGGGAGGACGGACAGGTCAAGGGAGCGGGATGAGGTTAGTAAGTAGGAGATGGGGGTGGGGCTTGAGGTGGGAGGAGGGGATAGGTGGGAGGAAGGGCAGGTTAGGGAGGCGGGGACGAGCTGGGCTGGTTTTGGGATGCAGTAGGGGGAGGGGAGATTTTGAAGCTAATGAAGTCCACATTGATACCATTGGGCTGCAGGGTTCCCAAACGGAATATGAGTTGCTGTTCCTGCAACTTTCGGGTGGCATCGTTGTGGCACTGCAGCAGGCCCAGGATGGTCTTGTCGTCTGAGGAATGGGAGGGGGAGTTGAAATGGTTCGCAACTGGGAGGTGCAGTTGTTTAGTGCGAACCGAGCGTAGGTGTTCTGCAAAGCGGTCCCCGAGCCTCTGCTTGGTTTCCCCGATGTAGAGGAGGCCACAACAGGAACAGCGGATACAGTACACCACATTAGCAGATGTGCAGGTGAACATCTGCTTGATGTAGAAAGTCTTCTTGGGGCCTGGGATGGGGGTGAGGGGGGAGGTGTAGGGGCAGGTGTAGCACTTCCTGTGGTTGCAGGGAAAAGTGCTGGGTGTGGTTGGGCTGGAGGGGAGTGTGGAGCAGACAAGGGAGTCACAGAGAGAGTGGTCCCTCTGGAAAGCAGATAAGGGTGGGGAGGGAAAAAGGTCTTTGGTGGTGGGGTCGCATTGCAGATGGTGGAAGTATTGGAGGATGATGAGTTGGATCCAGAGGTTGGTGGGGTGGTACGTGAGGACGAGGGGGATTCTGTTTTGGTTGCTATTGCGGGAAGGGGGTGTGAGGGATGAGTTGCGGGAAACGCGGGAGACACGGTCGAGGGCGTTCTCGACCACTGAGGAGGGGGAGGTTGCAGTCCTTGAAAAATGAGGACATGTGAGATGTACGGGAGTGAAATGTCTCATCCTGGGAGCAGGTGCGGCGGAGGCGAAGGAACTGGGAATAGGGGACGGCATTTTTGCAGGAAGGTGGGTGGGAGGAGGCGTATTCTAGGTAGCTGTGGGAGTCGGTGGGCTTGAAATGGATATCGGTTTCTAGGTGGCTGCTAGAGATAGAAACAGAGAGGTCCAGGAAGGAGAGAGAGGTATCAGAGATGGTACAGGTGAACTTAAGGTTGAGGTGGAAGGTGTTGGTGAAGTGGATGAACTGTTCGAGCTCCTCGTGGGAGCACGAGGCGGCGCCAATACAGTCATCAATGTAACGGAGGAAGAGGTGGGGTTTAGGGCCAGTGTAGCTACGGAAGAGGGATTGTTCCTACAAAGAGGCAGGCATAGCTTGGGCCCATGCGGGTACCCATGGCCACCCCCTTTGTCTGTAGGAAGTGGGAGGAATTGAAAGAGAAGTTGTTGAGGGTGAGGACGAGTTCGGCTAAGCGGATGAGGATGTCAGTGGAGGGGGACTGGTCGGGCCTGCGGGACAGGAAGAAGCGGAGGGCCTTTAGGCCATCTGTATGGGGAATGCAGGTGTATAGGGACTGGATGTCCATGTTGAAGATGAGGTGTTGGGGACCGGGCAGTTGGAAGTTCTGGAGGAGGTGGAGGGCATGGGTGGTGTCACGGACGTAGGTAGGGAGTTCCGGGACCAAGGGGGAGAAAATGGAGTCGAGATAGGTAGAGATAAGTTCGGTGGGGCAGGAGCAGGCAGAGACAATGGGTCAACCAGGGCAGTCAGGTTTGTGGATTTTGGGAAGGAGATAGAAACGGGCGGTGCGGGGTTGGGGAACGATGAGGTTGAAGGCTGTGGGTGGGAGGTCACCTGAGGTGATGAGGTTGTGGATGGTTTGGGAGATGATGGGTTGGTGGTTGGGGGTGGGGTCATGATCAAGGGGGCGGTAGGAGGAGGTGTCAGAGAGTTGGCGTCTGGCCTCGGCGATGTAGAGGTCAGTGCGCCATACTACAACTGCGCATCATAACCTCCCTGCTCTTATAATCTGTGTCCCCTATGTGACGGCCCAAAAAATACCCTTTAACCATTACTTGCTATTTTGTGTTCATCAGCTGCTTTTAGATCAACATTACTACTGTCTTTTTGATCCCATGACCTATCACTTTCATTACAAGTCTGCAGCGTGGCACTGTATTGAAGCCTTTGGAAGTCCAATTGTACCGCATCAGTCTTTTCTGCATTCACCCTCTTTGTTACCTGTTCAAAAAACTACACCAAGTTACACATGATTCTCCCTCAACAAATTCATGCTGACTCTTCAGAATGCACATTTTCTTTTCATGTGACTCTTAATTCTATCCATTATAATTGTTTCTAGAAGTTTTCCACCAAAGTTAAACTGTCTGGACTATAATTACTAGGTTGATCTTCACAACCTTCTTTGAAAAAGGATTTAATATTTGCAATTCTCAAATCTTCAAGTACCTACTCCAAATCCAGTTTGACATCTTATTGTCAGTTCCTCAGCAACTTCCACTCTCACGTCCTTCAGTATCCTTGGATATATCTCATGCATTCCTGGTATCTTATTAACTTTGACTATTGATAGTTTATCAAATGACTCTTCAACAATTTTAAATCATTCTACTGAGTGGGTTACATTGTCCACCAACATGGCCTCGGCAGCAACCGTCTAGTTGGTAAAGACCAATACAAAACTTTCATTTAACACCTCAGCTATCCTTCTAAAGGTAAAAATCCTTTTAGTGCCTAATTGGTCCTTCTCCTCCCTTCACCATCATTCTATTATTGTTAGTACAAAAATAAAATACTGCAGATGCTGGAAATCTGAAACAAAAACAGAAAATACTGAAGAAACTTAGCAGGTTGGCAGCATTTATTGAGAAAGGATCAGAATTAACATTGAGTCCTAAGACAATTCTTCAGAACTTGGTACATTCTGAACTGTTTCTCTCTCCACAGACGCTGCTAGACCTGCTCAGTTTCTCCAGCATTTTGTTTGTTTTCTTTATTCATTCGTGAGATCATCACTGGCTAGGCAGCATTTATTGCCCATCCCTAATTACCCAGAAGGCAGTTAAGAATCAACCATATTGCTGTGGATCTGGAGTCACATGTAGGCCAGACCAGGTAAGGATGGCAGTTTCCTTCCCTAAAGGACATTAGTGAACCAGATGGGTTTTTCCGACAATCGACAATGGTTATGATGGGTGCCCTTACAGAAGACCTTAGGATTTCCTTTTATGGCAAGCAACCAGTCTTTTTTCATAATCCGTCTTTACTTCAATTGCTTCCCCGGTACTGCCCCTCTCCACCCCTGGGAATATTTTGGTTCTCAACTGTATTTTCTAAACAATGCCTATTATGAGCATACATTTTCTTCTTTGACTTGATTTCTATCTTTTTCGCTCTGGATTTGTTTGTCCTACCTTTTCCTTTTGAGGGAATATACCTTGACTGTGCCTAAACCATTTCCTCTATGAAGGCAGCGCATTGTTCAGCTAATGTTCCTCCCATCAACCATTAGTTCCAGTTTATCACACCCAGCTCTGCTCTTGCCCTAGTGAAGTCAACTCTCAGCCAGTCGATATTCTTATTTTGGGTTGACTAATGTCATTTTCTACAGTCTAAACCTTATGATGCAATGATGGTTGTTTCCCCAAATGTTCCCACACTAATCACTTGATCAACTTGGCTCACCTTATTTTCAAGAACCAGGTCTCGCAATGCCACCTTTCATATTGTGCTGGACACAAGCTGCTGTAGGACATTCTCCTGAACACAATATAAGAATGCATGCTCCTCACCATCCCTTGCACTACCACTATCTCAGTTGATCTTTGAGTAGTCAAAGTCCCCAATTATAACTACATCACGATGTTCACATCTCGCCTAAAGTAGTTGACTTCACTAAATGTCACATTATTCGGTCTTTGCCACTTGTACTCTTTGGAGTTTATTTGAAACAGAGGAAGCTTTATTGATAAAAACAAGATTCTTGGGAGCTCAACAGGGTAGGTGCAGAGAGGTTGCTTTCTCTTGTGGGTCAATCTAAATCACAAGACATAATCTTAGAATAAGGAATCATCCACTTAAAAGAGAGTTTAGGGGAATTTCATTCTCTCAGAAGGTAGTCATTCTGTGGAATTCTTCACTATAGGGGATCGTTGACGTTGGGTCCCTAACTATATTCAAGGCACAGACACATTTTTTAAAAATTAGTAAAGGAATCAAGGGCTGTGGGAATAAAGAAGGGAACTGGTGTTGAGAATTGTCAGATCACCCATGATCTTATCGAATAGTAGAGCAGAATAGATGAGCTGAATGGATTTATGGTCTTAAAAATCCTGAACTTGCCTTGAACCTATGCTGAGTGATACCTGACCTCCTAGTGTTCAGCTACAATTTGAATAACTGACATTTTCAATTGGTGAAAAATACACTGGGAGAACTAGAATAGCTACATTTAACAAAGGTGGAAGTAATTGCTTGAATAATGAGGTGCCAATAATACACTTGATAGTGCAGGATTACTTTAGATCACTGGGGTCACTGATGCTAAATATAAACCGTATTCTACATTGTCTCATTAAGAATTAAGGACCTGGAAGAGAATGTATTTAAAAATGTAACATATGCCAGGAACAGAATGCACAAAGTCAACATAACATGTGTGACTAAATGGACTCATCAAAAAATAAGTTAGAAAGTTGCCAGAAAATAATCCCTGAAGTTATTGACTGTTTAATTGAGCATTTTATTCAAAAAAATACATGTAGTAGGAATATGCACATCTGAATCCACAGTGGTCCATATGTGTGTACTATGTTCATTTTGATTACCTTTCTGTTTTCAATAGTAAAAGTAAGCTAATTTATGAAATACAACTGTTTTTGCTAACATAAAATCAAGATATTTGAGCAAAAGATTGTGTATAGTACACACAGACCTGCTCATAAACACATTTCTGCATTTTAAACAGGTGACACTACTATATTTAGATAACTGGAACTTTTCTCCCCCATTTGAAAAAAACATCCAAAATCAAAGCTAGGTGGAGATGAAAGAGGCTATTAGCTCAAGTATCCTTTGGAATCCACGAATCTCCCTCTTAGGCCAATTGACTGCTTCTAGAACAATGTAAATAGGATTCTACCTGAAAAAAGTACCAGGCATCAAAATTTCTGTCAGTCCCCCGTTTGTTTTCTATTAGTTTGCATCCATCTTATCCCAAGTTCATTGCATTTTATGAAAAAGTGCACCAAATTAACATTTCCTATTTTAGTTATTATCCATCAGATACATCAAGTTTATTTTCCGCCTTTCTTCTTAATTTTCCTCAAGCATGATGAATGAGCCCCAGGGTCCTTGTGCAAAAAAAATTCCCAAATATCAGGTTAAGTGCTATCAATCCTTTTGTCCAGTTTCAACCTGAAATACACCCTGGTCTGCTTTGATAGATTTAACATTGAAATCCCAGAAAGATGCATCAATAAAATATTGCAATGACAACCGACCTCTTTATAGTCTGATGTTGTGTTTTAATTTCTCATACTATCAATTATCTTAGAAGCACATCATCAAAATGATAAGAGATTGCAGAACTCTGAAATGCAGAAGGATCTGGGTGTGTGAGCATATACGTCAAAAAGGTTTAGCATGCAGGTATAGAAAGAAATTTAAAAAGTCAACAGAATGCTCTTGTTTATTGCAAGGGGAAATTGAACGTACAAGTTAGTAGCTTATGCTTCAGTCATACAGCGAATGGGTGAACACACGTTTATAGTATTGGTCTCCTTATTTAAAAAAGAGTTTAAATGTATTTGAAGGTGTTTGCAGAAAGTTGATGAGACAAATATCGGAAATGAAAGAGTTATAAGGTATGTTTTAACCTTTTATCCACTGGAGTTTAGAAGAGCAGTAATGTGGAGTCAGTGGTTATGTGGAGTAATAAGATCAACTGGTTCAAGGCTCTGAGTAACCTACTCCTCCTCCTAGTTTATATGTTTAAGTGTTAGGATTCAAGATGGCCACACAATGTACACAGGAAGTTAAAAAATATCATTTTAATTGTCCAATTACCTCATCTTACACAATAGAAAAATAATTTGGAAAACAACTTGTTCCTTAACAGTCAATCGAGCAGAACAAATACAATATCTGTCCATTGAACATTTATCATAATAGGTGTGATGTAACATGTTGTGAGACAGGACTTCCACATGTGAAACATAGGTTTGAAAGCAGCCAGGCTGATAAAATAAAATTCCTAGACGATAAGGTGCAGAGCTGGATGAACATGTGCAGTTCCTACTATCTCTGATCCAAAATAAAATTCCTTTTGGTCCACTGATGAGCTTTTGCTCATTTTGAGTGGACCAAAGCCACAAAAAATGTCCATGTTTCTACATTAATGTGTGATGTCACCGTGAAGCTTTAAGATGACCAGCATTAGAAGTGGAATATATGTTAGTACAGCCTCCACGGATGAAGCTGTTAGTGATACAAAACAGTCTATAATATGTTTAAACAAATATATATCCAGTCTATAATACGTTTAAACAAATACATATCCATCTAAACCGGTGTCCAGTATTGCACTGATACTGCAGGGCCCAAAGTACAGAAGGTTTTCCATTTCCCACAAAAATCATTTAATGAATAGCTGTGCTCTGAAGTGTAGAAAACTGAATCAATGTAATTCAGCAGCTACAAATTTATGTCTTCAAGAAGCATATCAACTATTCTCACCAATAAACAGACAAAGCTCTTTCTAAACCTATTATACGAGTACAGTCTGAACCAAATTTAATAAATTATCAAGACATTACGTTGCATGGAGGAGTATGTAACAAAACAAGAGGTTCTAATGTTGTGTCATTCGATAATGCAACCTTAGTAGCTGCACGCACTGAAATAACATTGTTTCCAGACATTTCGGACTGAAAATCATTGAGACTTTTCAAACAAACTAAAATGGTTAGTTTGCAAAACAAAACGTACCAGTTTATCTTGTACTAATTAAATCTCTGCCCTGGTGAAGAATTACAAAAAAACTATTGCGTCAAGATTTCTCAATCAGTTATGAATGATGTGTAGTTTCAACAGCACGTAAAACAAGCGACATTTAATGCTTATGGCTTAAAAGCTTCATGCACTTTAATTATCAGCCACAGCAAAAGACTTCAGATTTATAAATTATTTACTCATTATTGTAGCTTTCTCTCAAAAAAATCCTGCCAGACTTATTTAACAACGTAAGTGTTTTAATATGCAACTGTGCAGAGTGCAAGTATTAACATTTTTTTTCACATCCTGCCTCTCCATATCCTAACGTATGAATCTATGTTAGTTACCAATATAAAATTTAGGAATGCCATTGATATTAAAATTTAATGTTTCCCATACTCATTTTCTTTCCATGTTGACGTTTCTGTTGCTGCTTGGGATACAGACCCAATCAATCAATAAATCTAGTTATGTTCCTTTATGATTACTCGTATGCGAATCTTAATGTTGTTATCTCAGTCAAGACTAATACTGCCTTTATCCAACCTCCACACCCATACACTTCCAGCAGGAGTCACTGGACACCAAACAGGCACAGGAAAGGCAACCCACGGGCACAGGAAACACAAAACACGGGCACAGCGCTCAGTTGTAGTTCACCCACTCCTTCCATGTTTGTGTAAGCCACAGTCCAGAGATCAATCCAGCAAAGGATTATTACTTAAAAGATTGAAAACAATGCACATGGAAAATAGAATGTTTGAGGTGGAACTGGTTGACAATAAATTCAGGCTTCAGCAACAATGCTCAATGCAGTCAATAACAACAATTAAATGAGGTGTATTAAATAGACAAGGTTGAATCAAAATAGCGAAGTATTGTCTGTCACTTTACAAAATCATCTTTGGATCTGAACTTTGGGCGAGATTAATGGTGCCCAGGTAACAATGCCTCAGAGCTATTTTCTTCACACAATCTTCTGTGCTTCATCACATTAATGATGCAGCTCTGCTCTTCAGTGCCTTTTCTCAGAAATCACATTACCAGAGAGGTGGAAATATTAGGCAATTTATCATGTTCACACGACTGGAGCCATATTTAAAGTCCAGCTGCATGCCACTAGAAATGCTGCAAGCCAGGAATTGGCCATTTGCCATGTTCATGCCTCAATATTCAGCACGCAGCCCATAGAAAATGAAAGCTCACTCCCTGCTCATGGGCAGGACTTGGAGGTGTTGCAACAGGTCATATACAGGGGATCAGCTGATTGCCAAAGGATACCAAGCCACCAAACAGCCAGGTTGGACACAAACGTCAGCCTGGTATAGTACTGTGCCCTAAATGTAACAGGACTCCCAGCAGTATAAGGAGGTGCTCAATAATCTTCCACAAACTGTCCAAGCAAGTGCCACCATCACTCCTCTGCTATTGCACACTCACAGGGCCACCACTCACATTAATTATGTCAGAGCACACACAACATATCTCAGCAAGGCTCCTGGACGATGACTTTCAATATTGCATACATCATGTAAACAGTTCTCACTCACCTCATTCTCCCAATCCACTAAATCTTCATGTTCTCTGCACTTCCTAGACACTTACCAGGGGACATCTTTCCACCTCTCCTGCTTCTGCATCACCACTAACAACTCTACTATCCACTTCCCTCACACTCAAACTCTTCTTTTATTCCACTGCAGGAAAAGCTAGCCCATCCCTCACCCACTTGACTGAGCTACCTACAATCCCAAAACTGTTTCCACTCAACCTTCAGTACTGACCGTGGTCCAACTCCCAAATTTCAAGGGCACAGATCCCCACTGATTGGCCATGGCCAAATCCCTAGACTGGAATAGTGCCAGCCCATAAACTGACTGTGGTATTGCCTCCTGACTAACTGTAGACACTCTTCACCCCACCTTGGACTGCCGTGTTTTCACTTCCACACATGGCCATTTTCTCGAAACACATGCTGTGTGATTGCAGTATAAACCGCTCGCATATATTGCAGGTCGGATGCTGAAATGCAGTGACAAATAGACCATGTGTGATAGATTGACTATTCGAAGCTCCTCACCATCACAAGCTGCCTGCCACTCCTTCCGCACAAAGATAAATGTAAGTTTCAGCGGCTGGCAACTTGTAACTGAGCAATGAAGACCGTGTACTAAGAAAGCTTCATGGGCCATGCAGAGTCAGTGCTGACGTCGGTGAATCTGTACTAAGTAATATGAAGTAGACTGAGCCCAGAAATCTCCAAGCAAGTGGTAAACTGAGCGAGCGCTAAGAAAGATGAGAAACAAAATGTGTGTGCCATTGTGGGTACAAATGCATCTTGTGTAGGTGGGTGAGGTAAGTGTGTCCCCCTGCAATGTAAGTTGCCTGGAAGAAGCATGAGCAAGTCACAGTGACCCTGAGCATCAAAATAAAGTGCTGAAGTGTTCTCTCAGTTGATCTGACAGTAGGCATGCTGATGTAGGCATGCTGATGTGGTGACACATTGAGAAAAAAATTTTCTGTTGAAAAATGTGTATATTTTTCCCCATTCTCACGATATTTGCCCACATTTCTCACCATTAATGGTGACACACCAGGGAGAGAAAATTTGAGTCCATTATTTCAGTGAGTTGTGACAAAGCTATCAAACAAGTTCCCCAAGAGGATTATAGAGCAGCTGATGCTGACTCATTGAATATGGTAGCATTGTTGAAGATGCATTCAGATGCAAAGGCAAATCCATCTATGTGGATACTAAAATAACATATGCAGTTAAACATCGATAATGAGGAATGTCGGCTATCTCAATGAGCAATTAACGTCAATCTACCTCCAAAGCGGATTAATTGTTGATTCATTTCATTGCTGCTACAGGAATCTGTTGGTGTAGAATATAGCTGCTGTTTTCTTAAAGGAATCACGTAAGTATTATGGTGTAGAAGGAAACCATTCAGACCATCATGCCTGCAATGACGCATTTATTAAGCATCATTACTTAGTGCCAATCTCCTGCTTTTCTATTCATACACTTGTACAAATAAGTGACTGCATTTCTGGAGTAAAATAAAATCTTTAGACATTTCAGAACTGATCATCGACACTAAGTAATAAAATACACTAGATGATATTCAAAATGCTTACAATGCCTTCTGGCCTCAAAATTAGTGACTTCAAACTTTATTTTTGACGTATCTTAATCAGTCAAAAGTTTAAACACATGACCACCATCATTCCCGTACCCAAGAAAGCACATGCAGTGTGCCTTAATGACTACCGCCCAGTAGCTCTGACCTCAATAATCATTAAGTCCTTCAAGAGGCTGGTCATGGCCCACATCAACTCCAGTCTCCCAACCTTCCTCAATCCCCTACAATTTGCCCACCAACAGAACAGGTCCACAGAGGATGCCATATCCCTAGCCCTGCACTCATCCCTGGAACATGTGGATAACAAAGATACCCATGTCAGACTCCTGCTCGTTGACTACAGCTC
Source organism: Rhincodon typus (assembly GCF_021869965.1). Lineage (NCBI taxonomy): Eukaryota > Metazoa > Chordata > Chondrichthyes > Orectolobiformes > Rhincodontidae > Rhincodon > Rhincodon typus. Next base: position 87,501,948 of record NC_063332.1, on the reverse strand, counting down.
TGCCTTCCACAGCATTAACACCTCTCGACTGATCTCAAAACTGCATGACCTTGGTCTCACTTCCGCCCTCTGCAACTGGATTCTCAGCTTTCTGACCCACAGCTCGCAATCAGTGAGGATAGGTAACTGCACCTCCTCCACAATTGCAGCCTATGGGTCAGAAAGCTGATGCAATGAAAACAATCTGTCGCTCAACTTCAGCAAAACTAAAGAACTGATCATTGACTTTACAAAGAAGGGAGGAGAACACACCATTTACATCAACGGAACCGAGGTTGAGAAAGTGAAGAGCATCAAGTTCCTTGGAGTGATGATAACCAACGACCTGTCCTGAACTTCCCATGTAAATGCAACAGCCAAGAAGACACAACAACGCTTCTTCTTCCTTCAGGTGGCTCAGGAAATTTGGCATGTCCATAAGGGCCCTCACCAACTTTTACAGATGCACCATTGAAAGCATACTGTCCGGGTGCATAACGGCCTCGTATGGCAACTGCTCCACCCAGGACTGTAGGAAACTACAGAAGGTGGTGTGCACAGCCCAGACCATCATGGAAGCCAACCTTCCATCCATGGACTCTTATTTACACAGCTCATTGCTGCAGAAAGATGGCCAACACCATCAAAGACCCATCGCACCCTGGTAATGATCTCCTATAACCTCTTCGTCAGGCAGAAGATACAGAAGCCTGAACACACACACAAGCAGGTTCAGGAACAGCTTCTTTCCAGCCGTTAGGACTTTAGCATCAAATAATGTAATCTGCAGTGTAACCTGTATGTCTCTAAGTCTTTTTGATCAGTATATCCTTTGCTTGCTGTGATCTGCCTGTACTGCTCAAAAACAAAGCTTTTCACTGTATTTTTGATACACATTGCAATAAATCAATCAATCACATCATTTTATTTCAACTCATCATTTAGGTTCTCATTATCTTACTCTGCCTCCTTATAGGATGCATTGAGATGCAGGGTATTGTAACTGGTTGTTGACTCTGGTAATGACACTGGCTTTAAGCAAGCGGGAAAACATCTGGCTAGAACTTTCTTTTCTATGATTATAACTTCCTGTGGTTGCCTCAGAGGAGAGAATCTGTGGTGGGACAGAAATTGTACCCACACCAAGAATTGACCCCTTCCTCTCACCCCAGCCCAGGATCTTGGGAATGTGAGCATGATTTAAGCAGCGACCCACTCCATGCTGATTTACTAATGGCAGTTGATTACTCTGAAATGGTTTGCTGGTAGGGAGACTGTTTCTTGACACAACCGCAAATCCTAAAATCAGTAAGTTCAGGTTTTGGAATACCAATAGAGCACTTTGCACAGGTGTCCGAAGTCTTCTAAGCACTGGGGGATGAAATGTTGGGAACGTCAGTGCATTTTATCATCCTACTAGTCCCTTTATGTCTCTGCAATGTCTGTTCCACTGGAGTGACTAAGACAGCTATCTCCTGTCACAAATCCCACCCTCACCAGCATTATTATGGCTATGCAAGTACAGCCCTAACCTGCTCTGTTGGATTCCCTTCTAAATCTATTTTTTAAAATAGGCAATTTTCGTCATTTTATATGAGTGACTCAGTATATTTCCAAATCATTTCAATTAACATTTACATACATCTAAAGTGAGAGGAAGAATGAACAAAGACTAAGTGCAGCAAAATGGAGTAAGGAATAACTCACTCCCCATTCGGATAGCATTGACTCTGGCAGTCACCCCCACATCTTGTGTCAGTCCCAGGCTCCTGCTTCTGAATCATTTAGATATATATGAGAGTCAAGGGTTATGAGGTACAGATGAGAAATGAAGTTAACACAAAAACCATATCAGCTGTGTATTGAATGATGGACTCAAAGGACCAACAGCCTTTTCTCTGGCTCCCAAGCCCCATGTTCATGAGGTTTCTGCAATCAATTCCCACTCCAGGGCTTGAAGACAGAAATCAATGCTGACACTGAAATGCAGTGATGAGTGAGCATAAAACTGCAGAAAAGTACCACCTTTCGGAGGAGACATCTGTCTGCTTAGCAGTTGTAGAAGATCCTAAGATATAACTTTGAAGAAAAGGGAGTTAACCCACCCACCCCCATCCCTCAACCATATCATGGTCAATACTTACTCAAGTAACATAACAAAAATAGATTACCTTGTTGTTATTACATTTTTTTGGGTGTTTGTCAAGTACAAATTGGCAGCAGCATTTTCTACAGTCAATTGTGGCGAGATTTCAGAATGCACTTCAATGGCTGTAAAGCACCTTGTGGTCATGAAGTGTGCCGCAATAAATACTGCTATTCTTCCTTCACCATAGCTTCTTCTTCCCTGAATTTCAATTTTCCCACATTGACATTCCCCATTATTGTTCACAATACTCTCTACGTAAATTTTTCATTGCAGCTTGCTACAAATGACAGCACTCCTTTTCTAGAGCAAAGTGCTGGATTCCCACCAGCTGTGATTACGAAATGGCAGTGGAAGCAGGAGTGGAGAACAGCATATTTAAAATGGATAATCTATTAGTTGTGTCTAAGAATACATATGAAAATTAGACAAAAGTGCAATTTGAACCCTCCCCCTAATGACAGCTCTTCTTAAGATAATGTTTGACCTCAATGCCTTATCTTTCACAGGATATGATGTTGCTCATTTCTCCCTCACTAACTGGCAGCTGAACAGTGTTATTTAAATAATTTTATTGCAAATATCTATATTTTCACAGCCTTCAGTAACAGGTTTTTCAGTGTCTAACTACTGTACCAATCTTAATCACAAAGCAGCTGAGCATACAATTGGAAAATTATGGGCTTGTCAAACAAATTATATGGAATATATAGGCCAGAAGCCAGCCAGTTATGCCAGCTTATACTCCTTATATGATTACGACTGCGTGGCCAAATTCAGCTCTAACTCCATTTACAAACTTGCTGATCACACCACCGTAGTGGATCGGATCTCAAACAATGACGAGACAGAGTACACGAAAGAGATAAACAGCTGAGTGGCATGGTGTGAAGACAATAATTTCTCCCTCAATGTCAGCAAAATAAAGGTGTTGGTCATCAACTTCAGGAAGCAGAGTGGATGACATGCCCCTGTGTGTATCAATAGTGCTAAGGTGAAGATGGTTGAGAGGAGTAAATATCACCAATCTGTCATGGTCCATCCACGTCGATGCTACAGTCAAGAAAGCATACCAATGCCTTTACTTCCTCAGAAGGGTAAAGAAATTCAGCATGTCCACAATGACGTTTACCAATTTTCATAGGTGCACCATAGAAAGCATCCTATCCGGATGCATCACAGCTTGATATGGCCATTGCTCTGCCAAAGGCTGCAAGTAATTACAGAATTGTGAATGGAGCGCAATCCATCACAAAAACCATTCCTCCTTCCTTTAGTTCTGTCTATACTTCCTGCTGTCTCAGGAAAACAGGCAACATAGTCAATGACCCCTCCCACCCCGATTATACTTTCTTCCGTAAGGCAGAAGATACAAAAGGTTGAAAACTCATACCAAAAGATTCAAGAACAGCATCTTCCCCACTGTTATCAGACTTATGAACGAACCTCCCATATATTAGTGTTGATTGTTCTCTGCACTTTCTTTGTGGCTGTAATATGATATTCTGCATTCTATTCTATTACGCTGATGTACTTATGCAAGGTATGTTTGGCTGGATAGCACGCAAAACAATACTTTTCACTATATCTTGGTACATGTGACAATAATAAATCAAATCAAAACAAATCAAAATCAGTCTGGGAATTTTCACTCTTAAAATTTTTGTACTTTCGTTTATTTTCCATACTGGATTATTTGATGGCTGCTTTATATCCTTGTCCTCACAAGTGGGAAGACACACATTGTATAAAATTTAAATGTCCAGGACCATGATGAGGTTACCTACAGTGAATAAATGAGACAGCCAGCTTGTGCTTGGTTTTCCGATAGTCTTTGGCTTAGAGATACAGTACTATATTTTTTAATTCTCATTACTTTTTCCAGTTCCTCTATACCAATTGTATTAGGGACAAGATGGATACAAATGTCCAATTGTGCTATACTTAACGGTCATTGCAAGTGTAACATAAATTCTCTTTTTTTTAAATTCTCTTTTTCTCTACAATTAAACTGTGGTGCTTGGTTTGTTCTTTTATTATCCTAAAAACAATTACTGGTTTAAAGTTTTTGAGAAGATTTGTAGCTTGGGTTGTGGATGAGGTTGTAGACATCCTCACCGAGCCGGCGGGTTTGTCGCAAACATTTCATCACCCTGCTAGGTGACATCATCAGTGTGCTTCCGGTGAAGCGTCGGCGTTCTGTCCTGCCTGTTATTTAAGTGCCTTGGTTTGCTGGGGTAGTAGGTATTACTTCTGGTTCTGTTTTTCGGTGGTTTATTGATAGAGTTCCAGTTGGAATACCAGGCCTCCAGGAATTCCCTGGTGCGTCTCTGTTTGGCTTGTGCGATTATGGATGTGTTGTTCCAGTCGAATTCATGTCCCTCGTTGCCCGTGTGTAGTGAGACCAGTGAGAATTGTTCTCAGATACATGAACACCAGCTAGCCACCAAGAGACACGACCAATTCTCACTTGGTCGTGTCTCTTGGTGGCTAACTGGTGTTCATGTATCTAAGACCAATTCTCACTTGGGTCAGTACACATGGACAACGAGGGACATGAATTCGACTGGGACAACACATCCATAATCGCACAAGCCAAACAGAGACGCGCCAGGGAATTCCTGGAGGCCTGGTATTCCAACTGGAACTCCATCAACAAACACATTGAATTAGACCCTGTGTACAAACCACTGAGAAACAAAACCAGAAGCAACACCTACCACCCAGCAAACCAAGGCATATAAATAACAAGTGGGACAGAACACTGCTTCACCGGAGGCGCACTGACGATATTGCCTAGCAGGGTGACAAAACGTTTGCAACAAACCCACCGGTTCGGCGAGCAAGTCTACAATCTCAGTAATTACCGGTTTTCGTGATTTACAAATTTGTACTCCCAAATACTTTAGTTCTCTGTTCTATTTAGATTCTTAATTTCCAAATAACCTGTAACCTCCTTATACTTCCTATCAAGATGTAATATCTTACAGTTATTTAAAATTAATTTTCAAATTATACATCCATTCTGTAAAGTTAATAGTATTGCGTTATCATTTTCTGCACTTTCCCAAGTACTGACCATCTACTCTTCTCTAATTTGATGTCATCAGCAAATTTAGAAACTGTCTTTTGATACTAAAACCTAAACTGTAGCATAACCAACTTTTTATTAAGAAGTATTAAATACAATTTCTCATTATTGAGAAGTGCACAGAAGCATGACAAATTAGCGACCATCAAAACTGAATGTTTGGTATTAATGCTGAAACAATTTGTTCCCTTCCGAAGTAAAATGGGAAGGAATACAAATTGATCAATTAACTTTTAAAACCAAAAAGTATGTAGATGAATCTTGGATGTGCCTACCCTTGCGGTGAGAGTTTATCCAGCCAACCTTCCTTTGTCTTCTTTGCCGCACCATAGAAGCAAGCATATGGTGATATCGAATCATGCTGATTATCTCCTGAGTCATAGATAGGTTCTTCTGTGACATCAGACAGAAGTGAGCAATCCTCTGTATATAAAAAACTCTGCTTAGACGGTGCTTGAAGTTTGCAATAGTCTTTGGACACTGCCTGAACCGTTGACCTCTGCTTGCAAATACTGTTGCTGACTGTAGAATATTCCATTTCTGGCTCTTCGTCTGCTGTATGATGATTTTTGTGTGATAATATCTGCTCAAACTTGTTGTTATTGTTGCACAATTTTGCACCATGGTGGATCCTGTAAATTAGTTAAAACGGTGTTATTTACATCTCAAATGAGAATGACGACATTTATATCATTATCCTTTTATAAAGTAATCTACTACTTTTCCATTAAGAAGCAAAACAATATGCAGGCTCAGCACTCTTGCCTCTGAATCAAAAGGTTTTGGCCTCTGATGCCCCTGCTGCATTTTAGTACAACAATCTCTGTTAAACTCTCTGTGCATTACCGTGGAGTGCTGCACTGTCAGAGGTGCCATCTTCTATTAAGCTATAAACTCCCCATCTTCCCTTTCAGATAAATGTCCCATTGTACATGCAAGTAAAAAAAAGTGCAGGAATTGGTCAATATTTAATCTTCAGTCAACATCATAAAAATAGATGATCTTGGCATAATCACATGCTTTTTTTTGTGCAAGCTTGCTGTGTGCAGATTAGCTGCCACCATTCATATATTTCAAAACGACTGCACTTAAAAATTATTTCACTGGCTGTAAAACACATCGGGACATCCAACTGTGTAGAAATACTGCATAAATGCGAGTCTGTCTTTACATCTGGAGTTTAGACAAGCAATCCACAACTGAAACAATATTCTCAGACATTAACTAAGCCATTGTGTACTTCCAGTAATTTGTACTTCATTTCAAACTATTTTTATCCAACATTACTACGAGGCAAAGGACTACTTTACTCACTGTTTTATTTCCTCATTCTATACTTTTCTCTCATCAGGAACAGTATCCATTTAATACTGGACTCAACCCATTTTTGTTAAAGACATTTCTGAAATAAATGTAGCCAAATATATCTCTGAACTAGCATTTAAAGTTGTTTTTGGACAGTATCTACATGCATAAAACAAAATGGCTTCTAAAATCAAGAAGTTATACGTAGAAATGGATGACGTGATTGGAGACAAATTTACTTGCCTACATGCTTCATTCCAATCCAAGCAAATTGTCTAACAGGATTTCAAAGACTTGATTCCAAGCAGCAATAAAATCATTTACATTGAAATTAAAAGACAGAAGGAGGTCTTTCTAAATAACCAAGGGATTAGCCTTTCTACTGTTTGCAAACAAAAGATCTAGCCACGAAAGCCTGCCAAGCTCCTTTATCTACCATTTCTTCAACTGCCTGCCCAATGTGTCATTGAAAAGTAAACATGAGTTTCAGTTTCACTCAGTAAGTCTATTACTATCTTACAATGCCTCACAACCCTTTATGTAATAAAAACTTCTAAATTTCATCCATTTGGTATTTTAAAAAGTCCCTCATCTTGAACATCTCAATCAATGATTGAATACTGAGTGAATAAGAACTTTCAGTACAGATTCCTATAAGACATTGCTACTGGCATCCAGCCTCTTTGACATCCCCTATTTGCCATCTATAATAATGACCTAGAGGAAGGCCTTCAATGTATAGTTTATTGACAAGAAAATCAAAGGTATAGGGTATAGACAGGAATGTGGAGTTGAATTAGATCAGTGTGATCTTATCGAATGGTGAAGCAGCTTTGAAGGGCTGAATCACCTACTCAAGCTCCTAATTTGTTTGTGTATGAATAGGATGTGGGCAAACTTCAACTTAGGCTAATTGGAAAGAATAGTATGTTATTGTACTGCACATTCTGTGAACACACATTGACAAGAAGGACTAAAATTGAATCAGTGCATGATCTTACACCCACATAGTACAGTGAGCACGCAACACATCAAAAATAGCACTTATACAAAAGGCTCTCAGCAACCAAGATTCCTGTCTCTACCACCAAATGAAGTTTCATTTTACAAAAGATTTGCATACTATAGGTTATGGTTTGTATTCAGGAAAAATGGGCCGTCTGAATTCCATTTTAACAGGTTCATTCACCAAGATGAAGCAATCATAACAGAAACACAGTAGGTCTGGCAGGATCTGTGGAAAGAGAAACAAATAAACTTCTGAAGAGTCATATTCAAGTGTTAACTCCATTTTTCACTCCACAGATACTGCCAGACCTGCTGACCCGAAACGTCAGCCTTCCTGCTCATATGCTGCTGCTTGGCCTGCTGTGTTCATCCAGCTCTACACCTTGTTATCTCAGATTTTCCAGCATCTGCAGTTCCTACTATCTCTGCTGAGTTTCTCTCCTCTTTGTTTTGTTTTAGAAAGCTAGCATCTGCAGTATGTTCTTTAATTTTATTTAACATACAATTTTTCTGGAAAGACAGACCAGAGGTACTTAATTTAAGAAGATACACTCTGCTGGGCAATTTTACAGGATAAACAAATAAACCATTCAAAGGTAAAACTTTAAAACTGCTTTCAAATAGCTTTGTACTAAAAACAAGATAAAAACAAGGCCAAAGTCCACTTAACACTTCCACGGATAGGAGGATATTTTTAAAATGCTAAAATTTGTCTAGTAACAGTGGGTTCAATGCCATTTCTATTATACAAGAACTGTATTATTATTCATCTTACGTTGATTGTACTCATTCTGTTGATGTCACACAGTCTGTGGGTGGTAACTGGGAGATTTATTCCAGCTATCAAAAGATGATGTATGTATACCAGTTCCCTAAGGTTCTGGAATTATGCCTGATGATCAGTTACACTCATTGCTATCAGGCACCAAACCTTCTTGATAAGAACAGGAGATACTCTACAGCAGTGTATCCACTATGATGCAAATCACTCGATAGGCTAGAGAAAGACAGCGGCAGCTTCTCTCAAACAACCTTTACCCAGTACCATGCGCTGCTAAAGATGGCTAATACCACATTATGCTAGCAGTGGCCAACAAGAAAATACCGCAATTTCCCACAAATTTATGGGAGGCAGAGGCGGAGGTGGTGGAGGACACCAAAGGGGCAAGTAATTTTTAGGGGACATGGTGTTCGAGTTATTGGTCCGTTTTCCTTTTCGAATCCAAAATTTTAATATTAAGAATTCTGAAAATTCCATTAGATGCCTCACAGCACCAAGGAACTGACAATGTCACCTCTCCTCTGGGCACAGGAAGGCACCCAGAGAAACTAAAGGCAATCATGCAAGTGTCACAAAAGCTTATTGTTTTACCTACCCTACCAAAACATAGCAAACAGCTAACACTGGACCTGGAAGTGGCAAGGTGCTTGTCAGAGAAATTCTCAGCTCACCAACACCGTTTTGCAACAGTTCAAGTTCAAGACACTCCAGGACATTAGGGAAATATTGAAAATTAATTTTGAGTGAAAAAAAGTAAACAACTGAGTTCCTTTCCAAACGTGTAATGCAACCAAATCTATTTGTTTACATTTCTACATTGGAACAACCTATCTTAAATAAACTAGGAGTGGAATAAGGGAGGAAAACTAGTCTTAAACACACAATAAAGTACTAAGTAAAAGTATATTTGAAATCAGTTTGTAAAATAGCTTCTACTCCAATGTACATTTTATTATTTGAACACAGATCACTGAGGCAAGGAGCAGATACTTAATCCTCCCGAATGGCAGGAACATGTCTGGTTACAGTCAGGAAATTCCTTATAATTCCTGATGAACAGTCTCTAGTGTTAATAGCTTCCTGGTTTACATCACAGTGGATAATTGCTATTACAACCTCATTATACCTTCATCTCTTACCGTCCTGGAGTATTTTACATGTACAGCTCTTCCTGGCAAGTTCACCCAATTAGTTCCTTAATTAAATGGTGTTTTACTCAGGTAACTGCAAAATTAACAAAAACTAAGGAAAGGAAAAAAATTGCACAATATCTGAATGCAGAGTCTTTGGTAGAGCCAAAAATACCTCGATACCCAAAAGAAATTGTACAAGTTAAATATAATCTGATCTTCCATCCTTGAAGATGTAACTAACCAGACATACGGTTCCCATATTTTCTACTTCTTTCAAATAAATCTTTCAGATGTGAATGGATTGTTTAATATCTTGTTGACATTATAGAGTCACATTCAATGAAAATGTTATCGCTGTATAATTTAACAGATTGTGCGTTGAATTTGCTCAGTCTGTATTAGATGAATATTGAGACCAAATAACTGTACATATATGCAAAATTTACTGTCACTTATTAACAGCCACGAACCAAACTTTGAATATTTCTCAAAATTGAGAAGATCAAAAGCGTTAACATTTAATTGCAAACATAGGTGGATAAATATAGGGAAAGAACATTATAATATAAAAAGTTATTTGTGGCAGATTATTTAAATTTTTAAACATTCCTTATAATAGAATAAGTTCAAATAGTATGAATTGTTAATACCTTAATTCATTGTTTGTCTCTTGGTCGCTATTCTCTCTTGTTGATGTTTCGACACCATGTTGAAGATGGCTGTTTAAAATCTCCTGATAAAGAATTTTTAAAAAAAAATCCAATGACAGATGTTACATATTTTAACAATTGAAAGAATATAACATGAATTTTAAATTAATAAATGGTAAATATTTGTAGAAACAGTTAATTAGTCAAACATCTATGGCAGTGTATTTCTCGACTAAATGTTTTGGCTTTTTCTGCCTCAATTTCAGGGCCCCTTCTGCTCCCATCCATTCAATCCACATAAATTACAGATCATCAGTTCTATTTTCTTTATAAGTCTGCGACATCATCACAACAAACCTTAGATACAAGCTGGTAATTATAAAAGTAGGTCTTGAATGGAGGGTGATAACAGTTCATGCATTTAACCCGAACAAATCTATGATGTGAGGAAACATACTATATTTCTTATTTTGTATAATTCCAAAATTGTATAATTGCTAAAAGACAAGTTGAACTGACTGAACTAAATGTGTTAAATTCTAACTCCTGTTCTGTGTATTTTCTTGCGATGAAATAAACCGCACAATGAGTTGTATCTGGCCTTGTCTTGATCAGCCTTCAAAACCATTTCAGAGGCACACGAGGCACAGAAAAGTGTAGGAATATCCAGTTCAGATCACATAGTATTGTTGCAACCCAGTCACACAACAACATAGTTAGACATTGGACAATATAAATACATTCCAACAGAAGGTGCTACACTATTAAAAGACATTTGGATAAGTACATGATTAGGAAAGTTTGGAGGGATATGGGCCAGGGGCAGGCAGGTAGGGCTAGTGTAATTTGAGATTATATTCACCATAGACCAGTTGGACCTAAGGGTCTCTGTCTGTGCTGTATGACTCTATGACTACTTACTGGAGGGACTAGCACCTCTGTACCCAAATAAATTTTTTAAGGCAGATCTACTACTTTCATGATCAAGAAGTCATCAATTCTACGACACATATTGAACAATATATTGTTACTGCAACAGAATACCATAACTAAGTGCTTGCCAACTTGTGATGGTAATTCCATTATTCATTTGTCTGTCCTCTTGGTTTGGCAGCGCTAAGAATGGTTTACAACATTCCATGCAAATACCATGTAGCTCACCCAATAGTTCTATTCATGTGTCTACTGAGGTCTATTGGATGGATACTGCAGATTATCATCTTTAAACTAAATGGCCAAAACAATGTTAGCAAACTTATTGACTGCAGTGACTCTGGTCCCTGATGTAACACCTAGCAAATAAATGTTAATGCAGGCTTTGTTTATAATATTTTGACAATAAAATCAGCTAGTAAAATAGCTTCCACTCCCATGTACATTGTACTGTTTGAACAGAGATCACTGGGGCAAGGAGCAGACATTTAATCCTGCTTACTTCTAGGAACATGCCTGGTTCGTCAGGGAATTCCTGACCATTCCTGACAATTGAATTTTGACAAATTCAGGATTCCACCAAATGAAAAAAAAACCTAGTCAACAAAGTCTCTGGATAGTTTAAATTAGGCTGTTGTATTCAAAGGATCAAGGTTTAGTAAGCAATTCCCTAATAACTTGTGTAACAAAGATACCAACAGCGTATTCTCCTGGGGTTGAGTTACATTTGAAGTCCAATCATACCAATAATCTAATGAAAAACATATCAATATTGTAAAGTTTAACAGCCTCCCCACATAGAATACTCTGTCATTCAGGAACTTTAACAAGATGACACACATATAAGTCATTCAGTTAGTCATATTTTAAATATGTTTTTGTTTTGTCAATTTAAACTCACCTGATCATCTTCAGGACTATGGTACAGGTACATTTCCCCATATGGGGTGATAGGGGGTGGCTTATTTTCATCTACTGTTTGGAAGAGGGAAGAATGAAATGTTTCAAATTAATTGACCCTTGATGCTTAGTAATATGTTGAGTAATAACCTCTACGTTAACAAATCAATACTAATTATTGCAGTTACGATTTGAAAATAATGATAATCCTGGTAAAACTAATATGGACAGAGAAGTTAGCATGTAGAGAATAAAGAGGAAACAATGAAGTGTGAACATAATTTTAAACCTGTGAACAAAATTCAACAAGTTTAAGCAATTCACCTCGACTCTGTATATTAACACGTCAACTGTATAATTGCATCTGTAAAACATATTAAGATACCGAAGTTGGAGATTTGTTTGAAAGCGGCTCAGACGTTAAATAGAACCAGTTTCACAGTCATACTGCCATGACAACCAAAAATCTGCCCTTAAAACATTTTGGCATCGACAAGCAGCAGAAATGGCAATTCATTAATCAAGTGTTGAAAAACACATTGGTAATTGTCAAGAGATGCAGAGAAATTGCAGTCTCAGCTACATCGTCTGCATCCTAAATAAGCTAAAAAGCACCACGAATGTGATGAAAACAGACATCAGGGAAAGGGATTTATACTGGAAATTAATACACAAAAGATAAATTGAAAATTACTCTACAGATGTAAAACTGATGGTCCAAAAACCTAATTGGTGTAGGAGACACCATGTAAACAGGGCACGCAGTTCAAGAATATGAATTCTGAAGTTTAAATGTTATGCACAGATATTCAGTATTATCTTTTCTTGATCAGTTAATACACAACAGTACAGATACAGGGTCTCAAGAGAATCAGTAATAGAGAATAAATTAGCCAAGATTTTCTCCACAGTATGCTCTCTCTTCCTTTCTTTGCTGATTCATAGTCAGGTATGGTTTCACTGAGTGCCCTTCTGTCTCCAGCATCTCAACTGGTTCACAAGAGACAAAATAATAGGTATTAATTGGTCTATCATATTAATATCACAGCCAGGATAAATTCTGCCTTCAAAAGACCTAAACAAGCCTGCAGAGAACTGCTGAATAATACTCAAAATGGAAACACTGGCATTCCCTAGATCTGCGAATTGAGGTTACCCTCCTATCACCCTTCACATTTCATTGTCTATTTTAATTAGTGTTGGCTACTAGATTCAAAATGACATAATTAAGAAAATAAAAGTAAGTATGACTATGACTCTACGAAAGAAAATACAGCAGTGGATGCTAGGTGCACAGATCAGATGGATAGACAGACCAAATTTCAAGAAAAGTTGTGAGCAAGTGGAAAGAGTAACCTGAGAATAATACATGCTATTCCCCACCAGTAAAATGGCCAAGATTCTTCTCTGTGCCCAGAAGATGCAAAATTGCACGCAAGATGAAAAATCTTTCACAACATGTCACTCTTTTCAGCAATATTTTAGTTCTGGCTTATCCTGCGATTATCTGAATGTTAGGCAAGTTTGAGACAAAGATGTTCGTCAGGGAACATGGTGGTTTACATTTTAACACACCACCGTGTTCCCTGGCCAACATCTCTGTCTCATGCCTGATGCAGTGCTCCAGCAAAGCTCAGCACAAGCTGGAATAACACAGCGCCTCATTTTCCGCTTGGGGACCCTGCAGTTTTCTGGACTTAATATCGAGTTCAATAATTTTAGGGCTGAGCACTTCTTCCCATGTCCTTATTCCAAACTCTACACACCAGGCCTTGTCAGCACATGGGCTGCTACCACAAACAATTCATTGTCAGCTCCTAATGGTCCCATTAGCCGCTATTGATTCTCCCAGGATGACCTTTCCAATTCCTTTGTCTGTCCAACTATTAATCTCTCTCTCTGGGCTCCATCTCCACATATCATTTACTCCACGATCCCCAGACTGCCCAGTAGTCCAATTGAGGCTGAACTAGTGTTTCCTACAAGTTTAACTTAACCGCCTTGCTCCTGTACTTTATGCCCCCGTAAATGAAGCCTAGCATACAGTGTGTTTTATTAACCATGCCTTTCAACCTGCCCTGCCACTTTTGGTGACATACAGACATCTACACCCAGGTCTCTCTGCTTCTGTACGCTGTTTAGAATTATACGCTGTGTATTATATTGTCTCTCACTGTTCTTCTTCCCAAAATGAGTCACCTCACATATCTCTGTATTGAATTTCATCTGCCACTTGCCCACCCAATCCACCAACTTCTCTGTGCTCTTTTGAAGTTTCCACTGTTTCTCACTGGTATGGTGTGCCAATTATAGCAACTATCGTACTGTCCAAGAACGCCAGCTATTTCAGACATCACAATGGTTCAAATATTAAGTAGACCTGTTAGAAACTTCAAGCTTAAATCATTCAAAACAGAAATCTACAGCTGGTGTTCCACTGATTAAATGAAGGCCATTGGAAAGGTAGGAACTGATGTCTTTAAAATATTGAATCACTACTAACAGTGAAGCATTCACCACATCTAAATACAGGTCTGCTGAGACTGAACTCACTATAGACTGCAACCTTGAGAAGTGAAAATAATGTGAAAAATAGATTGTTGAAGGGAATATAATATATAATAGAGTATACCGTACACTAATTTTACCGCCTTCAAAACACCAAGGCATGTGTTGAGACAAAGGTCCACCAAGCTAGGTTTTACTGTGCTATCATCATCAACTATAAATTCAGCCATTAGATTGCATGAAATCAGCCATCTCCAAATCACAATTTTAAACCTGCATCATTGTCTTTTTAATAGATTTCAACAAAAGCCAAGGATTACAACACACTTAGATTAAACTGATTTATAAAAACCAGCATGAGTAAAAACATCATAAATTCAGTCTTAGATTGGCTGTTCCTGAGGATAGAGCGATGTGATTTTACCACTAACACTTTATTTTAAAAGCATAGAAAATAGGAGCAGAAGTAGGCCATTCTCCCCATCAAACCAGCTCCAGCATTCAACATGTCTGACGCTAATTGGTTCTGCAGTTCAAGCTTCTATTTTGCTAGAAGTTGAAACGTTACTTAAAACGTACATACCAGCCAATGGTAGATTTTGTGGAACATCACAAGTGGAGATATGTGAAAGGTTGAGGTTTCTTCTTTTCAGTAAGGAACTGTGGTTAAAAGCATGTGAAAATATAAAACTAATGTTTTAAAATTGCACTTAATTGTTGAAAGTATTGATTAAATCTCTACACAAACAAATTTACCATTAGTGTACAAGTTCGGACTATTGCAATTATAACCACTTCTTTAAAAAAAATACTGAAAACATTCAAATTCACAAAGGACATAATTCACATACGAGTAAGTTTCTGTAAATAAATCATTAAACGGCTATTGGTTATTTCACTTGGTTTCTGTAAACCACAACTGCTTGTTGTGGATTGTGCATTTAATCATACATATCGGTACTGGTCTTAAATAATTTTTATCTAAAGTGCACCTTGCAAATCCCCAAAATGCATCACACTCAATTACATTTGAACCACAGTCATCGGCAGGAAACAGAGCAATAAGTGGCACTATATAAGGTCTCAAACAGGAACTATGCAATATTTCATCTGAAAAAAAATGCCTTCAATATCAGAGGACTCCTTCAGTGACATACTGAAGGCCAGATATTGGGGCAAATGTTGTAAGAAGATTAAGGCTAAAGCCACCAGTACCTTACTGTTATAATGGTAAATCAGACAGCATTCGTGTATATGCAGTCATTGGGAAACTGCTAGTCGAGATTCTCCACAGGAGGTATTGTTTCAGCCCTAAGTAACATAAATGCAACAATGTGTACTGTGGGTACTTTCTGACTAAGTCCACATTTCAGATGCCAGAAGCAATTCAGACTGGTGCATGTAGGTGTAGGCGAATTTTAAATGAAACAGTAAATCAAAATTGCTGACAAAGAGCCTGTCTTCGATTCTCTCCCCGTGGCTTCAGTAAAGACCCCATGTGACACAGTCAATTCAATTAAAATTCAGGCTATGAATTCAGTCTAGGGGAAGAGCTTTTATTCTGGTTGAAAGAAGAACTTTGCTGTAACCCGCCACAGAAACTACCATTCCCTTTTAGAGAGCTACCCGCTGTTTCAAACCCCAGCCTCAAGAACATCGACATTATAAAGCTGGTGAAATGTACATAGACAGCCATCAGGAAGGTGGGCTGTGGGTCATCATTCCTCCTTAGAATGGTCACAAAATCTGGGCCTATATGCTCGAGAAGAGTACAAATGGAATCAACAACTATCTTATTCTGAAGTTACGTGACTGAGTCAAGCAAAAAGATATTAAAAACACTACTATTTTAAATTTTAGTTTATCATATCATCCATGAGGTATAAAAATTGCACAACAAGTAGTCTAGATTGTCTGCTCACGTTTAGATATCTTGTGTCTTGGAAAGGTCAAATATCCCTGCACACTTCGTTAAGAGGCAAAAATACCCTTGATGATCTCATAGCTATTGGTTTTGCACAATAGTCAAACTAACAGGCTACGTGCTACAAGATGAATGGGAATTCCTCTATTTGGTAAAGCATGCTATCACCTTCCATAATATTAAATATTGGTCAAAGTAGATGCAAAGAAAACCAGTCACCAATTTATGCAACATCAGAAGGTACTGATTGGTTGGACCATTAGTGAATTGGAGAAATAGCCAGAACAGATAACTGTCAACCTTCGTGTTCAGACCAGGCCTGTAGATCTGATTGGTCAGGGCATTGACAGGAGAATGCAGAGACCGGTAGTCTCCTAGACTCCTCCTTTTCCAATGAAAAACGTGCAATGTATGAAAAGAAAATTGCCTTGGTCTCCATAAAACAGGGTGCCGTGACAGAATATATATGCTGATGCAGGTATGATGAATCAAATGGCCTCTTTCTACATCCTGACAATTCTGTCTATTATAGCTTCTAGCATGCACAAAAACATCACACTGGGAGCTCGACTAATGATCTTTAATTGGTTCCTGATGCACTTTCAATATTCACAACAGAATTCAATGAGTTGAAAAAAAAATCTATGACAGAGAACATCATTGGTAAATGACATAAATCACTCGATGTGAATAAAACTTTAAAATGTAGAAGCATAAAATAAAAATTTTAGAACAGATCAAAAAGAAAAATTCACCTGCATTTGTTTCTTCAGTTTCACCAGGGAGTACCACACAGATTTCCCATTTACAGGACAAGAGGTTTTCTCCTGTGTCATATGGGTGATGGGGAAAGTCAGGACCGTTGCTGCAATGTTCTTCTGTTCAAAATTTTTGCACATTGCATCGAGGCGCACGCGCACATGAAAAAAGTTTGTACACAATATATTCGGTGCCTGGTACTTGTGAAAACCTAGACTACCAAGTAATCAACACATTCTTAGGAATGTTTGGGCAAATGTACAACAGACAGAGAAAAAAAAAAAATCAGCTCCAGGGCTGCAAGCCAATTTAAGCAACAAGCCCAATCAAAGATTTCAACAGGGAATTTGGATTCTGTGGCACATTTCCAAGCTAATGGAATGTTCCTCTTTTATCTCAAGGGAACTGAATTACAAATAGGAGTACATTAATGATTCAGTTGCACAGATCCTTGAGCAACGCCACCGGGAGAATTGTGTTCAGCTTTCGGCACATACCACAGGAAGGATATTTGGGTTTGGAAGGATTAAACACAGGTTATGATTCAGGTGAATTTAATGTTTCTCCAGCAATTTTTGTTTTTGCCTGAGGTTTGAAGGGTTGAAATTAAGATAATCGGGTGCTTAAAAGTGGCTTCAATATCATGTTGTAAGTACTAATCTGATTGAGGTCTGAAGGATTGAGGTCCTTCAGAAAGTATTCACTAGAGAAGAAGAAAACACAATTTCCTCTGATGAGGAAAGCCCAGTTCGAAAGGGTATCAGCCCACAATTAGGGCTAGTCGTTTTGTCACCCAGCACTTGTTCAAGACAAAAGATGTCTCTCCATTAGCTGCTAGTGTTCTCTTTTCATCCTCCCATTGTCTTCAGGGAATTTCTCCTCTCAATTTCACCTTCTCCCAAAGTAGCATGAATGTTGGAACAATTGAGCTTTTATGCCAGGCAACAATGGATTATTTTTTGGTGAGGATTCCAAGAGAGATAGAGTGAAGGCAAGCAAATGGTCCTGAAGTACAGATCAACCGGGATCTTATTGAGAGGAGGAGATTATACAAAGGGCTGAATGGTCCACATCAGTTCCTCTAAACCTATACTCCTATTCATACATATTTATGAACAGAGTGTAGCATTGACAATTTTCATATGGTGTAGGAACAGCACTAATTTAGAAAGTAGCCCTTTGGGATCATAATATTATCATCTTTGACCAGGAATTGAAGGAAGTGCTGCATTAGGATAGAAAAAAAAAGAGATTGCAAGCCAATATCCAGTCCGAAACCCATTGCAAGTTGGCCATCTAACCTGCTGTGAGCCTCACAGTGAGTGTCTAAAATCCACTACCACAGTGCAGGCAGCTACCACCAGCAGAAACAGAGAAGTCAAACTCCTTCTGGTTACAACAGCAACAGCAGGATTCTATTTGAGTGCAAATAGGTATCTAGATACAAGAAACAGCACTGGAACAGACAGGACAGCTAGAACAACTAAACAGTACACAAGAAGCAGAAAAATGGGAATAGTCATGCTCCACCCTTGTCCAGTTGATACGAAAATTTCAGATAAAAGCTGGCATGTTAACTTAGCCAACTAACTACATCCCCCAGATAACAAGGTGTAGAGCTGGATGAACACAGCACGCCAAGCAGCATCAGAGGAGCAGGAAGGCTGACGTTTCGGGC
>NC_063332.1:87439428-87482753 GCF_021869965.1 Rhincodon typus | reverse complement strand
AACACAATTTCTGAAGAAGGGTCTAGGCCCGAAACGTCAGCCTTCCTGCTCCTCAGATGCTGCTTGGCCTGCTGTGTTCATCCAGCTCTACACCTTGTTATCTCAGATTCTCCAGCATCTGTAGTTCCTACTATCTCTCTAACTACATTCCCCACTTCTGGTTCTTAAATTACTTCAGTTGCTGGTGTTTACCCCAATTCTGTTGTAGGAAAGAGGAAAATCCTATCACAATTTCTTGACTGTAGAACAGTGGAAACTGGGATTTCTGCTTGTGCTGCAGCATTAGATTAATACTTAAACAGCGACAAACTGGATGAGCATAATGTCTTTTTAACTCTAGGACTTGGATTTAAATCTCCCACAATGAACAAGACTGAGAAATGCTGATGGTACAGATCCAAAGTAAAATTAATTTCCAACTTATATTGAGGCTGTCACAGACTGGGTGCTCCCACATCACAGGTGTCCATAATTTGCCATCTACTGAAGATAACAGAGACTATAAAGCTATCTCTAATAGGCAGTAGGAAGTTCATATTTGCACAGAAGAACTAACCTTCAAGGTGGGGTTTAAGGGAACTTCATTATGTTGCATCGAATCTAGGCTAGATCCATAACAGCGCTGAATACTTACAATGGGTCAATGCAGAGATAAATGTCCCACTCACCAACATTGCATGTTCCTTAACAAACACTATATGACCAAAATAACTAAGCTTGTTTTTAGGCTTGTTTTCCATGGACATAAATATAAACTGTAAACGCAGAGATATAACATCAATTGCTTTTTCTGAACACTACAGCTTTCCACAATAGGCAATGTATCATCAATTAAATCTTGCAAGGCATTGGCCCCCAAGTCCTATTCACACATTAAGGTTTTTCCATTTCCTGCTCATCGTCCTGCAGGTTATAGAACATAAAACAGAACAGTACAGCACAGTACAGTTCCTTTGGCCCACGATGTCGTGCCGACCTATTATCCTACTCTAAGATCAAACTACACTGCATACCCTATATTTTACGATCAATTATGTGCCTATCCAAGAGTCACTTAAATGTCCCTCATGTATCTGACTCCATTACCACCACTGGCAGCACATTCCATGCACCCACCACACTCTGTGTAAAAAAACCTACCTCTGGCATCTCCCCTATACCTTCCTCCAATCACCTTAAAATTATGCCCCCTCATAATAGTCATTTCCACCCTGGGAAAAAGTCTCCGGTTATCCACTTCTATCTATGCCTCTCATCATCTTGTACACCTCTATCAAGTCACCTCTCATCCTTCTTTGCTCCAATGAGAAAAGCCCTAGCTCCTCAACCATTCCTCATAAGACCTGCCCTCCAGTCCAGGCAGCATCCTGGTAAATCTCCTTTGCACCCTCGCTAAAGCTTCCACATCCTTCCTATAATGAGGCGACCAGAACTGAACACAATATTCCAAGTGTGGTCCAACCAGGGTTTTATACAGCTGCAGCATAACCTCGCAGCTTTTAAACTTAATTCCCCTGTCAATGAAAGCCAACACACCATATGCCTTTGTAACAAACCTATCAACTTGGGTAGAAACTTTGAGGGATCTATGGACGTGGACCCCAAGATCCCTCTGTTCCTCCACGCTGCCGAGAATCCTGCCATTCGCCCTGCATTCGACATTCAAATTCAACCATCCAAAATGAATCACTTCACACTTTTCCAGGTTGAATTACATCTGCCACTTCTTTGCCCAGCTCTGCATCTTGTCAATGTCCCGCTGCAACCTACAACAGCCCTCCACACTATCCACAACACCACCAAGCTTTGTGTCATCGGCAAATTTACTAACCCACCCTTCGACTTTCTCATCCAAGTCATTTATAAAGATCACAAAGAGCAGAGGACCCAGAACAGATCCCTGCAGAACACCACTGGTCACCGAGCTCCAGGCTGAATACTTTCCAATTAATACCACCCTCTGTCTTCTATTGGACAGTCAATTGTATCCAGACAGCCAAATTTCCCTGGATCCTATGCCTCCTTACTTGAATGAGCCCACCATGGGGAACCTTATCAAATGCCTTGCTAAAATCCATATACACCACATCCACTTCTCTACCTTCATCAATGTATTTTGTCACATTCACAAAGAATTCAATAAGGCTTGTGAGGCATGACCTGCCCCTCACAAAGCCATGCTGACTATTTCTAATCAAACTGTGCTTTTCCTAATAATCATAAATACTATCTCTCAGAATCTACAATAATTTCCCCACCACAGAAGTAAGACTGACTGGTCTGTAATTCCCAGGATTATCCCTATTCCCTTTCTTTAACAATGAAATAACATTTGCCACCCTCCAATCATCTGGTACTACTCCAGTGGACAGTGAGGATGCAAAGATCATCACTAAAGGGGCAGCAAACTCTTCCCTCGCTTCCTGTAGCAATCTTGGGTACATCCTGTCTGGCCCAGGGGACTTATCTATCCTCAAGTTTTTCAAAATTTCTATCACATCCTCCTTCTTAACAACAACCTGTTCGATCACATCAGCCTGTTTCACGATGTCCTTACAAACTACAAAGTCCGTCTCACTGGTGAATACTGAAGCAAAGTATTCATTAAGGACCTCTTCTGTCTCCTCCGACTCCACGCACAAGTTCCCTCCAATAACCCTGATCAGCCCTACCCTGACTCTGGCCATCCTCTTGTCCCTCACATAAGTATAGAACACCTTGGGGTTTTCTTTAATCCTACCCGCCAAGGCTTTTTCAAACCCACTTCTAGCTCTCCTAAGTCCATTCTTCAGTTCCTTTCTGGCTACCCTGTAACTCTCTAGAGCTCTGTCCAATCCTTGCTTCCTCAACCTTAAGAAAGTTTCCTTCTTCCTCTTGACTAGATGTTTCACATGTCTTGTCATCCAAGGGTTCCTTCACCTTACCATCCCTTCCTGGCCTCAGTGGGACAAACCTATCCAATCTCATAGCAACTGTTCCCTAAACAACCTCCACAATTCTGTCATCGTTGGTATGAAAGCAGTGAATGCAATGAGCTGTACAGAGACAGAAGTGCCAATGTATCTCCCTTATAATCCAGTATTTAAGTCAAGGTGAAAGGTAAAATAAGAAGTGGATATTCACGGGGAAACAAATGATTTAGCTGCATCAAGCATTAGCTAGTGAGTTAAAGCAGAAATCACAATGAAGCTGTGTGATATAGGCCAAGATATTGCATTGAGAATAAAGGTGAGACTTAGAGCGCTCACTAATTATTGTGCTGTAATTTGGGCAGTACCTTGTGAATGAACACAAGCATAACAAGAAAATCTGTGTATTATGGTCTAGTTACACTGTTCCCCACAAGATGCTGTTTATGAGACTTCACTGATAGACTCAACATTGAAAGCCTTGTAAGGGACAAGAAGTTGCTGTAATTACCCTCAAGTTAGCCACTAAATATAGCATAAAATTTTAGGGCTGGTTCATTCAGATATAAAGTGAATTTTTGACAACGTTATAAGTCATAATTATGAATGAACATTCTCGTTGGTAGTGAAAAGTCAATTTTGTAAGCCAAGGAGTCTCAATCCTGCAGAATTAAATTAACATTGGATTTTTTTCACATTTTTCTGTCTTTTGTTTCTCTCTTCCTATTAAATCCACCTTTCTTAACATTGTCTTATCTCTTTTTCTGGATATTACTTAACCCTAACTTACTTAAGTCCTAGTATTTATTTCTTGCTTTTTGGTAATCTTTTCAATTGAAAAGACATACTATTGCTGGCCTTGCTGACATTGCCATAGATTCCCTGGAGTGGGCATCATGCTGGACCCTCACTGGCTGCAAGTCTTCACTAAGCAGTCATTAAAAACTCTAAGCAGCTGTCAGCATGAATGGTGAGTGCTATTCCTTCATTACTGAGCACAAAATCCAGGCCATAATATTAAGAGATGCCAGCTAGAATGATGAAAGTTAATGAATTAGCCTGAGTGAACCTGAGCTATTCATACAGGCAGAGGCAGAGGCTTACAAGGGAAGGGAGCCAAGATGAGAACTCATCCACAGTTCTGACTTCTGTCTTTCAATCTCAATGTACAAAAAAAATCAGATTCAACTATGGGGCTACTCATTCTCCAAATAATCAATTGTATGCCACAAAAACACATCACTTGACAGTCGAGTTTTATGTTCAAGATTTATGAATATAAACCCCACACGCTGACACGGTGGGATTTGAGCTCATGCCTGCACAGCATTAGCCTGGACCCTGCCATTGTCTTTACTGCAACACCACTATCTCCCCATTTAGTGAACTTGTAGCATCTCCACAATATTCCTGATTGAAATCAATTAAATCAAACCTGCCCCAGAGATCAAGCCAGCATAGAACATAGAATATAGAACAGCACAGTACAGGCCCTTCGGCCCACGATGTTGTGCCGAACTTTTACCCTAAACCTAAGGTCTATCTAACCTCCACCGTTACCTTATACTATCATCCATATGTCTATCTAATAGCCGCTTAAATTCCCCTAAAGAGGCCAACTCCACTCCCTCTCCGGCAATGCATTCCACGCCCCCACCACTCGCTGAGTAAAGAACCTACCTCTGACGTCTCCCCGATATCTACCTCCTTTCACTTTAAAACTATGTCTCCTCGTAAAAGCTACCTCCACCCTAGGAAAAAGTCTCTGGCTGTCTACTCTATCTATACCTCTGATCATTTTGTACACCTCTATCAAGTCACCTCTCATCCTTCGTCATTCTAAAGAGAAAAGCCCTAGCTCTCTCAACTTTTCCTCGTAAGATCTTCCCTCCATTCCAGGCAACATCCTGGTAAATCTCCTCTGCACCTTTTCCAACGCTTCCACATCTTTCCTGTAATGAGGTGACCAGAACTGGACACAATACTCCAGATGTGGCCGAACCAGCTTTTGTATAGCTGGAGCATACCTTCACGGTTCTTGAACTCAATCCCTCTATTAATGAAAGCTAACACACCATACGCCTTCTTAACAACACTATCCACCTGGGTGGCAGCTCTCAGGGAACTGTGAACATGAACCCCAAGATCCCTCTGCTCCTCCACACTGCCAAGAATCTTTCCGTTGGCCCTGTATTCTGCTTTCAAGTTTGTCCTTCCAAAATGAATCACCTCACACTTTTCAGGGTTAAACTCCATCTGCCACTTCTCAGCCCAGCTCTGCATTCTATCAATGTCGCTTTGAAACCTAGAACAGCCCTCCGCACTGTCCACAATGTGACCCACATTCGTATCGTCCGCGAACTTGCTGATCCATCCTTCCACTCCTTCATCCAAATCATTTACAAAAATCACAAATGGACCCAGAACAGATCCTTGTGGTACACCACTCGTAACTGAGCACCATGTTGAATATTTTCCGTCCACTAGAATGCTAAGATAATCTTTTATTTTTTGATCAACTTATGAAGTCAACCATCAAATGTATCTAATTGCTCTCAATAAGTAGAAGTACGATTAGAAATATGTGGACTAGTCTCACCGGACAAAGCATTGGCAGGAATATATTTGACTAATGTTTGTTCCTAGGAACGAGAGGATTGAAATCTGGCTCATTTAGCTGTTACAGCAGAAGAAAATTAGATTATTTTGAAAAATGAGGACCAGCATAAAAACCATACATTATCCCCTTTGCTCACTGATCTACATTGACTTCTGATCTTAACTTTAAAACTTAACTCCTTTTTTTAATCAAATCTCTCCAGTGCTGCTCTTGCTATCTTCATAATCTCTTCCATGCCAACACCCTCCTAGGTACTGCCCTCTTCCAATTCTAATAACTTGAGAATCCCTTGGAGATGGTGGTGAATTGATAGGTTACTGGGCTAGTAGGGCCCAGGTTAATACTCTGTGGATGCTCATTCAAATCCCAACATACCACTGATGAAATTTAAATCTAGAAGATAAAGCTAATCTCAGAAATAGTGACAACAGCAATTCTCCTTGGTTACCTTAAAAACCTATCTGGAAGGAAATCTGCTATTCTTATCTGGTCTGCGCTACATGTGACTCCAGACACCCTGCAATGAGGTTGTCTCCTACCTGCCCTCTGAAATGACCTAGTAAGCCATTCAAATGCATGCATTGTCAGCAATGTCCATATCCCATTTTAATAAAAGCTGGAATTCCCTAAGTATTTGTATCCCTCTACCTCACTTTTCTTCTTTAACACACTCCTTAAAACCCAAGTCTTTGACCAACCTTTGGTCATCAGATCCAATTTAGTTTACGTGGCTCAGTGTCATATTTTCCATTGCTCCCATGAAGTGCTTTGAGAAGTTATATTTACATAACACTTTTAAAGTAATACAAGTAGTTGGTGTGCTAAAAATGTGCTCAAATTGCAGTAATTCCATGTCAAGACAATGCACAAATAGCTAACTAAATTTATTTTACTAATTGGTTCTCTATAACACTGCATCATCCCAGCATGTGCATGATCTAAAAAGCAGCACTGATCATTAATTGTTTTTAGAAATACTTAAAATTATCGGAAGAAATTGACCATGAGACTTTTTTTGATGGAGCACTGAAAGATGTACTATAGTATACCTTCAAACAAAATTTTAATTCCCATTCCCATATATATCTCATGTGAATGTGAATGAGTTAAACGTCTAAACTTGATAGTTAAATGGAACGAAGAGTTTTAGCTTCAGGAAGTGGACAGACATGCAAAGGATGTGCAGCTTGGGCAAACACTGGAAATGTTGTGAAGATGAGAAAAAGACAACAAATTCAAAGTAGGATTGATGCTCAGTTCTGGATGAAAGCTGATTCCAAAATTTTACACAGCCTTGCAAAGCCTGATCAAGTGACTGTTAAGAGTCATGGAGTCAACGGCAAATGAATACAGCCGACAGTGGAGGATGATCTAACCAATATTCAGCTTGCATTTAGCAGATGTCAGACATGAGGTTTGACTACACACAGTGGCACTACAGCTGGATGCCATTAGCGTTAAAAATGGTAATTGACCACAAGCCTGTGGATAATGAGATTCTGGATAAGATCAGCAAGAAATGGCAATGGACTCCATTTTCCTGGAAATCTAACGGCTTATTAACAATGCACATCATTATTAGGACACAAACTGGCCAGCAATTTCAGGGCATGAAGAAATATGCTATGAGTTGTGGATTTCTCAGGCGTTAAGTTTGATTTATACTGGTTAACCATCTGCTTCACACAAATGACATCTCAGCTTCAACTTCCATGTTACGTTTAAACTTGTGTTGAATGTGCACATTACTTTCACTGCCCTCATAATGAACAAATATATAACAAAGCAAACTGTTATATTTGGCTACGTGTAGCACATATATATTTTGAGCAGTCTATGTGCTACACAAAACCAAAAATAACAGTTTGCTTTGCTTTATATTTGTTCACTTTTAGGACAAACTTTCTGCAGTGAAAGTAATGTGCAGATTCAACACAAGTTTAAAAGTAACACGGAAGTTAAAACTGAGATGTCATTTGTGTGAAGCAAATGGTTAACCAGTATAAATCAACTTAACGCCTGAGAAATCCACAACTCATAGCATATTTCTTCATGCCCTGAAATTGCTGGCCAGTTTGTGTCCTAATAAATAATGTGCATTGTGAATAAGCCGTTAGATTTCCAGGAAAATGGAGTCCATTGCCATTCCTTGCTGATCTTATCCGGGACCATACTGTCCACAGGCTTGTGGTCATTAACTGTGGTCAGAACTGGACAACCTCAGTTCGGAGGAGAGATCACCGGACCAGAAACATTAACTCTGACTTCTCTTCACAGATGCTGTCAGACCTGCTGAGCTTTTCCAGCAACTGTTGTTTTTTTGAAACTAAGGTTTTCAGTACATTGCTTGTGATAAATCCAATTACTATTTTCCTTCTTGGATTATGCTTAAAATGTGCTCCTTCTCCTCTACCACTATTCCACATGCACAAACACAATCATTCTTTAGGATCAGCATTTTTTTTGAATTTGGAACTTTTTTTTGTTATTTTAACACACACACCACAAAAACATGATATAATGCTTATTCATCTTAGCCAATAAACATTTAAACTTCCAAAAACTTGTTTATCTCTAATCATAACACAGAAACAATTCAGAGAAACGCTTGGAGCATATATTAAAATACAGCAGTGTTATCTAAATTTGAAATAATGGGAGAAGGCCAAAATCTGCAAAAAAAAAGTTAGTTTCTTTATTTTCCTATTAAACGAGACAGTTACGAGATATTCTTATGGCAATTCCCAATTTTTAAACCAAATCTGAGCAAAGAAAAAATTGAACAATGTTACATAATCCTTGTCAATAATCCCCTGATAAGCAATTGCTGAACATATTTGAATACAGGAGATAATTAAAAGTTGTTTTGTGGCATAAACGTTCATTGAAGAAAAAAAACAAGAAACCACTTCTAAAACAGATATAGAGAAAAAGGGGAGTAACTTTATTTTTATCAAAATGCATTCCAAAAAATCTAGAAAGACTATGATAGGTTACTTATTTCATGCAAGCATATGCAAGTTATTTTCAGTGTACATTGGCATTTGAACCTTCTATAATGCCCCCTCCCCCAGCTTCACTTTCTGAGAAGAGTAGGGTTTTCTGTCATTCACTCCATTTAGCACCAACATAATCACACCAGTGTTATTCCAATCAATTGTATATTGAAATTGTAACGAGACCTCCAACTGCAACTCCAATTACAGAGAGCCAAAAATCACTAATCAGATCACATGAGCTAGTTTTTGGAATCAATGGTGCATTTATACTATCCTGTTGGCATTGGTGATATGTTCTCTTGAACACTAATTACCAAAAGTTCAGTACAAAATTAGGAAAGCCATATCAATACCATATTCACAACTAAAATGAGGTACATCAAAACCTTTGTTATATGATGGTTTACATTTTAATAAATGTGGGCAAACTACCGTAATATCACTTTACCAATGAAAAAATAGTTGCCTGAAAAGAGTTGCTGAAACAATCATTAAAACCAAAATGTATTTGAATGCATATGCTTGTGTAGCTTTGACTTCTCTGATTTCTTGCCAATGCATCCCAATATGACTCCATAATGATCGTATTGTGGAAAATCGATGCAACATTGACAAAACAATATGCAGTGAGAACAAAAGGTGGGCTTTTTAGGCAAATCCATTTTTGAATGCAAAGGCATTGATTTCATATGGTCTGATTACTGCGTTTAGATAATTGTTACTGATGGGATTGCAAGTGTTGAAACAAAATCAAACACATGGCATTGTGGGAAATCAATAAAGGCGTATTGAAATGAGCTCAAATTGTTGTTGCATAGACAGTTTAAAGATTAGTCAAGCCAATTAATATGTGTATGAAGGTTCACAGCTATTACATGGGATTACTTCAAAAGTGTAATCAACACAACTTTGACATCCCTGTGCTAATTTGCTGCCAGTCTGCTTTATTGGGGGGTGTAAAGGAATGTCTTTATAATGTTTGACACACCTATTGCCATGCTAAAAAATTCTCTAAATTATACCTTGCAAATCAAGAGTTTCTGTTTGCCCATATAAATGGATTCTCTTCCCACACCCCACTTCTGTCAATAACTTAAGAACATGTTGCGTAATCCGTGTAGTTAATGTCCACCCACTAACTCACCTCTACCCGCCTAACTGGTGTGGAATGGAATGCTAAAGCTAGAGCACAAACCAGCTGATTCCATCAAACACCTTACAAAGACATAGTCCTGTTTGTCTCCGTCTGCTTATTTGGCATATCTATTAGCTTTTTGGATTTCAGGATTATCTGACTATCAAATAGTCACAACCCCAGCCATCAGTGCCAGTTCTCATTTGTGAGCCCCGCTGTAGCATCAGTCACCAACAATGCCTTGGACTGTTCAGAACTGCTGAACCCCTGTGTCAGATTAACAAGTCTCCCAAAATGATGACTCAGTTCTGATTTTTCACCGGCAAGCATGGAACCTTGAAAACAACTCTCACTAAAAATAACAACTTGCTGATCTCTACCATGCAAAGGATTGGTCATTAGACAACTAGCAAACACTAAAAGGCCTGTTGTTACAAAGGCCTGCACACAAATAGCAGAAATAAACTTAAAAAAATGGGAGTCAACTAACATTGCTTTCATGACCACTGCTGTGGACTCAAACCATTCCTCACTAATACTGTTTAGAATGTTTAGACAGACAGCTTCTATGCTGCCTGCTCCTTTGTAATCCAGCATAGTTCATTCTGAACACTGTTTATTGGAGCATATGGTCCAATGATAGCATCCCAGGGAGTCTTATCCAGCCACAGTTACATTAACACATGTGTAGTTAGCTGATTTTATTGAGACATTAATAAGGAGTGCCACAGTTCCCAAAAGAGGTCACCCCACAGTTGGAGATAAATAGGCAGTTGCGGTCCTATTGCTAGCAAAACTATCCTTTCATAAATGGTAACTGACTGGCACAATTCACTCTTAACAAAGGAAGGCATGGACAAACTTTGATCTACGGCCACGTTTCCTGTAGCATGTTTAGGAGTGGATACTATGCAAGGATCAAGCTGATTGAACTGTTGGACATTAACTAAGCTTATAGAATGGTATTGGTTCTACAACTTGAACTTCCTCAGGAAAACATCAGAAAACAATTTAGCATGAACATAGATTTGGTACCAGCACAAATTACAAGCAAAACTGTGTTCAGGGTAGTTTTCTGCAGAGATATAGCCTCCCAATAAGGGGGCAATACATTATTAGATTTAGCAATGAGTAATGAGTCAAATTTAATTAAAAACCCATCAACTCACTTCCTTCACTTTCGCATTTTGGCGGTGCTCCCTACACTTTGAGAGCTCCCATGTACTCTTGGTTCTCAGGAAGATGAGCTTTAATTGCTTGGGACATAGAATAACTTGACCAATGTTAAAGAAACCAAGCATACCATTGGTGTCCATGATCTTTTGGATCTCCGACACTACTTCTTCCCTCCCACCCATTTGTTATTTATGTTTTGAATGTTATGCTATATCAGGGCCTTCAGGTGTTGATAGGAATACTGCTATTTTCAAGTTGTGATGAAGTTTCCAGTCCATGAAAGCTTTGTGCTCATGCTCAATTCAAACCTGTATCTCTTGGTCATTTTTGTCAAAACAAAATACAGAGTGACTAAGAACGTTTTTGCGGATGCTTTTTAAGGTAGATTTTGGGATCATCAGGAAGTATGGGAGCACTGTAACTCCTTGTGGATGGAGTGTAAGAGTTTGAGAGTTAAGCACTGACCAAGAGAGTTGCTTTGGTGAAACTTTTGAAGCCTTCACGTTAATTCTGTATCAGTATTGCTTCTGCTATCCTCATTCTTCAGGAGGTCAGTCGAAATGGAAAGGGTAGATTGGATGAAGCCATGATACTTTCAGTAATTTTCAGTATCTGTCATGTGGACATATCTGGTGCCTTGTTCAAACAATGATGTGTTTGATCAAGGACAGTGTTTGGACCATGATGTTACCATAAGGGCTGTGCTTCGCTCACTGGTATAATAGGATTGGTTATGACAAGGTCATGTTTGGGACATTGTGTTTCAAAAGGAGGCTTCCACTGAAATTTGTTTTCCCTGAACAGAGCTTGTAAATCATATCTTTCTGCAGATATGTATCCTTCATAACTTTAGCACTAAATTCTTCAACAGTCATCAGCTTGTCACCTATTAGGATATAAGCTAGAGATTGCCCAAATTTGGCGTAGAATCTCTCCTTGGTCTCATTTATTGCTTTCGGTGTAGAAGCAGATGCATTGATGATACTGGTGTGCTGACTGTTTCTTACGCTAAGCTAAACACTCATGGCGCCGGTTTATCCCACAGTGGGGAGTCACTGAAGTACCAGTCGGGTTCATTTTCAAAGTTCATCCTATGGAGGCATTTTTGTTCCCCTTTACGGCCCTTCCACAAAATGGTTTACCTCCCACCTTGCTCATTCCATTGGCCTTATCCTCAAATCATGTCTCTCTTAATCTGAAACTACTGATGTTGAGGCACCCATGTATGAGTTGCAACATTCAGATCCATCATTGTTGGGTTTCTCCACGAGCTGCTAACATTGCAGGCCCAAAACTTCATGTTTATGAGTGGAAGATGGCTCTATGTTATTAAACTGAGGGTGGCTGTTGCACACTGACAGCATTGGGCTGTGATTTAATTGAAAGGGAGTTCCAATATAGAGGCCAGACTCAATTATCAAACATGATACCAGTGCATAACCCTCCCCAGTTCTAGAAGGGCCCACCATGGCCTAGTTTCTCACACACATACCTACAACATGTCCACAGCATGCCACATTACAGAATTCGAGTACCCAACTCTCCCTCATGACACACCAACATTTATAAAATAGCAACCATATTAAATGTGATTTTCAAAAGAAAGAAACTTTAACAGCTACAAAGATTGTCTATTTAGGCAACTGCAATGACAACAGGATGTGATAGAGATTTGCCACAATAATCATGGACATGGGTGGACTAAATGTCCTCTCTGTTGTGAATGCTCTATGTTAGTCTACAGAAGGGCAGAGCTTAGCAATTGAACTTCAAACCCTGTAATTGCACATAAAAGCGGAAACCCTGAGATTCTTGTCCTCGATTAATTAGAACATCTTAAAAACTGTTTATAGCACACAGTGTGTATTATTTCAGATCAATTAATTCTATGCTTGCGTGGCCATTTCAGAGTCAGAGTCAGAGCCAATCATATTGCTGTGGATCTGGAATGACATGTAGGCCAGGCCAGGTCGGGATGGCAGTTTTTCTTGCCTAAAGGGTTTTTCATGACAATCAATCTTTGTTTCCTGGTCACCACTGTGGAGGCTGGCTTTCAATTCCAGGATACAGTACTCTTCTTTACTATAAATGCCAAATTCCTTTCTACAACTCCATCCCTCACCAGAATGGCAATCAGCATTCACTTTCTCAAATGAAGGGAAGCCCAACAAGCCCCTATCCACCCGCCCTACTCCAAATGTTGGAGTTTGTTCTGAGGTTGAACAACTCCTTGAACTCACATCATTTATTCTACTTGAATACTGTTGCTATCAGAACTCACACAGGTCCTAGATACAGCTGCCTTTTCTTAGAATATGGTGTAGTTTTTTTTTTCCATCCCAAGAACTTCCACATTCAACTATTTCTACTATTTAACATTCTGCGTTGACTGCTCATCATGCAGGGCTTTTTTTTCCCTCTACCACAGGGAAGGGCAAGGGAGACTGAATGATTATTTAGCACATATTCAGGACAAAGTTCTGGGGAAGGTATGGGTTCAAATCCCACATGGATAGATGGTGAATTTTGAATTAAATAATAAAGAGAAGCTGGAATTAAAAACTAACCTATGGTGAACATGTAGCCACTGTAAATTGTTGTTAAAAACCTATCTGATTTACTAATGTTCTTTAGGGAGGGAAATCTGCCATCGTCAATAGTTTGATCTAAACGTGACCCACAGTATTGTGGTTGACCCTTCTGAAATGGTCTAGAAGGCCAGCCAGCCAATCAGTTCTAGAGTAACAAACACTAGCCTTCCCAGTGACACCCACATATTGTACAAGAAAAAGAATAAACAGTAAGCAAGTATAATCAAGCTTCTAGATATTTTGTAATTTTAATTCTGTAGCCCAATCCCATGCTGACCTTTCTCCTTTTGCCTCCTACACTGTTCCACTGAAGTTCCTTGTGAGTTTACCAAACATTAGCACATCTTTCAGTTAGACTCCAGAAGGCTGACTAACTGCAGTTCGTATAAACTGTCCATTTATTTGGACAGAAGCTCTCAGCAATAATTATGCTATTCCTGTTTACTGCTCGTCTACATTTGTTTTTTTTGTTCTATTTATCCCTTCTCCTTTTGTCTCGTATACTCAATTTTTATCACTTAATCTCTTCTGTTTTCAATCCTATCAAAATTTCCCATTTGATTTTTCATCTCATTTTGTACCTGCTTAAGGCCCATTACATCTCTAACTTCATCAGTTCTAGCAAAAGGTGCTTGGCTTGAATGGTTAAATCTGTTCCACTCTCCATAGATACACTCATGTTCAACAATGTAAAATTTATCAGATGATTTGGCCTATAATCTTTCAGTTACATTTGCTGTGGTGTCCACTCACCAAAAAAGTCAATTCTTTGAAGAGTAGTACAAAATTATGAAGTGGAGCTTGTTACTTTACCTGTTGTCTGTCAAGCATAGCATGCCTGCACACACATCAGGGAGCTGTGGCACTGGTCTGTTTCGAAGACCAGATGCTGTCACAGGACAGGAAGTAACCTGCTCCAAGTTGCCCATATGTTCGACATACAAATCATTCTGCACCATTTCTCCTTGGAATTCAAAGAGGGGCGAGTCTGGAGGAGTGCTGGTTAAATGTTGTGTTTCCACAGAGGTGGAGTGTTCCTTTGTTGAGTAAAAATTTGAGGAATCAACCAAAGCAGAAGGCAGTGGCATTCTATCAGTGGTGAACTTGAGTGGTGGTGTGCCCTGATGAAGCCGTGGTGGCACTGGTGGTCTGGTGTCCATGTCACCTTGTGGGTCACAAAAATTGAAACAGGCTTCTTCTGGCTCAAAGGTATCTACTTTCAGATTTTTACCAACTGGACATTTCTGCATTTGGGGAGATGGGGTTTTGTTTTTTGACTGAATACATCCATCAGTGTTTACTGGGTCTATACAGTCTGAAGTTAAGTTGCCCTTAACAAACTTAGGTCTCAGCTTTGATACAGGTACACTTCTGCCACCTTCAGTTTTGGGTGGGCTATGTAAAATTAACATCCGATTCTCACTCTCTAAGTCCGTGCCTCCAGTCTCAGGACTTTTAGATACTGTCGTCATATCTGCTTCTGGGATTGTAGAGTTCAAGTGTTTAAGTATTCTTTTACGATGTCCTGTTGGACCAATCCCAATCCGAAGAAGAACCTCATTGTTCATGTGTTTACAGTCTTCGACAGTGAAATATCCAGACTTTTTGAAGTGGTCAGCATACTGCTCCAGATGAATACTGAGCAACCAATCTGCAATATCGCCAGTACCCTGATCGGATGACAGCATTGTAGCGATTTCACTCTCATTCCAGCTTTCACAGTTTACAGCTCACATCCTCATTTTCTTTGTCCCCACACTAGCTTGATGCAGCCACTGGATTTCCTAACTGACTTGCAGATCATCTGATGTGGAACTTACATTGTAGTCAAAAGTGATAATCCTTCCTCTTCATGATGTCACATCAAACAGCACCCTTTTCTAATGCAAAGCTGAAAGATTAGAAATGCAAGTTAGTCAATTTATCACAAAAATTGAAACACCATCATATACCATTGAGTTTGCTCCCCATTTGTTAGTCATGAGAGCTCTTTTGTTTACTTATTTCCAAAGTGCCACCCTGTTCTTCATATTGCTTAAGCCGAAATATCAATATTTTTAACTCTTCATTTGAATTAACATGTAATCGACTTATGGGACAATGCATCCACATTCTCATCACTCTCCTGTGTAAATTAGAACTAAAAATCAGAATTTGTTACTAACTGTGAAATGTCAAACTTTAAGATTGTATTATCTTCTTTTGCATTATTCCACTAATGAGAAAACCATTCGAAATCCATCCTTCGAAAGACTGACTTTAAATAAAGGTAACATGATTTCTGTGTTTTGAGAAGCACAGCTGGAGCAAATGTATGTGGTTTAAAATTACCTCATAATCCTGGCAAATAAAATTCCACGTATGGCCTGTTAAAACTTGTCCTCCAATCTGTTTAGATCCCAAGGAAATGGAATTCTTTTTTAGTAGAATGCTACACTTAAATGGTTTTACAAATTCTTTTGTTCACTCAAACTGGAAAATTCCACATGACCCCACATTATCCAAGACTCGTAACATGCCAGAATTTCGGCTGGAAGACACTCATTGCTAAATGAGCTGACCAGGGACAGAGGAAGCGCAGCAACATTAGCACCAACATAATGCCGAACACCCATGGATGTGCCTTACTTATAGAACCACTCTCTTTACTCAATGCCCAGCAACTATTGTTTACTTGTGTAGCTCTACATCATTTTCATGAACAGGCTGTTTGTTTTTTTCAATTTTTAAAAACATTAATATTTTCTGGTGAAAACAATCTTTCAAGTCTCCAGTGATGCTTAGTGCTTTAACATAGAACTCATAGTAACATGTTCCTCGATGTGATGATATTTCAGGTCCTAAAGGAACCCACATGTAAAAGAAGGCAATAACAAGGATATATATTGGCATTTTGTGAGCTTTTGTGGCACAGCAGTAGTGTCCCTATGTCTGGGCCAGGAGGCCTTGGTTCATATCCCATCTGTTCCTGACATAATAACATCTGATCAGGTTGATTAGAAAATACCCATAATTGGTATTTTTCAGTTGTATACATAAGTAGGCACCTATTTTGTAAGTAATTATATATTAAAAGTTACATTTGATGGCAACTAACCAACTGAAAAATTTATGTATTTATTCATTTAGTCTTGATTTCATGGTGCTTCACATATTTAGGTAGGATATGAACACATTAATAAATGAATGCTGAAAACAAATTTCAAATGGCCATTTATGAGAAACAGACAACTGTATAAAGGAATCATTTTAACAGTGCTCTTCACAATCACCTTTCCCAAATAACTAAGGATCTGGAGTCTGAATTAAAACAATACTGGAATCAAGAATATTCCTCTTACTTTAAGATTCTTTCTGCATAGTAATTGTTAGCTCATTAAAAAAGAAAATAAATCTATCGGATATGCAACAACAAACTTACCTGTAGATATGGTTAGCCATAAAGTTGTGCCTGGAAGATACTTTATTCTTTAAAAGAATGTTCAGTGTCACCTTAAGCTGGGGTCTCGAAGTGATCAACTTAAACCAAAATGGTACCACGTAATTCAGTCAGAGATAGTAGGAACTGCTTTTTCTGAAGAAGGGTCTAGGCCTGAAACGTCAGCTTTCCTGCTCCTCTGATGCTGCTTGGCCTGCTGTGTTCGTCCAGCTCTGCACCTTGTTATCCCACGTAATTGAGTTTTCTCTTTCAACGTGTATTTCATAACCCATTACACAATTGGTTTATCTAAATATCATTGCATTTCAAAGGCCAACAGAACTCACTCTTCTCTTGAAAGAAAAGAAACCTCATTCTTCTCATTTCTCTTTCCCTCCACCTATGATATCAAGGTATTTTTGGCTGTCTCTTTTAGTATAATTTATTTCACTGTGTGTTTGGAGAAGGGAGGTTGGATATAAAGGAGTTGGAGTGTTAGCTTGTACAGTTTTATGTTTGAAGTTTGGTGTTGTTTACTTGCAGTTTGAATCGATTTATGTGTAATAAGCAGTCATAGTCACACAGCACAGAAACGGACCCTGCAGTCCAACTCATCCTTGCTGACCAGACATCCCAACCTGACCCAGTCCTATTCGCCAGCATTTGGCCCATATCCCTCTAAACCCTTCCTATTCATATACACATCCAGATGCCTCTTAAATGTTGTAATTGTACCAGCCTCAACCACTTCCTCCGGCAGCTGTTCCAGACACATATCACCATGAATAAGTTGCACCTTGGGTCCTTTTTAACTCTTTCCCCTTTCACCTTAAACCTCTAGTCTTGGACTCCCCGCCTCTTCAGAAAAATACTTTAGCTATTCACTGCGTCCATGCCTCTCATAATTTTATAAACTTCTATAAAGTCATCCCTCAGCCTATTCAGCCGCTTCCTATAACTCAAACCCTCCAATCCCATAACATCCTTGTAGATCTTTCTTGCTACTCTCAAGTTTAACAACATCCTTCCTCTGAAAAGGCGACCAGAATTGTACACAGTATTCTAAAAGTAGCCTCACCAATGTCCTGTACAGCCACAACATGATGTCCCATCACCTATACTCAGTGTTCTGACCAATGAAGGCAAGCATACCAAATGCCTTCTTCACCATCCTGACTACGTGTCCTTTATTCTTTATTCATTCATGGGATGAGGGCATCGCTGGCTAGGCAGCACTTGTTGCCCATCCCTAATTGCCCAATGGGCAGTTAAGAGTGGGCCAGGAGTCACATGTAGGCCAGACCAGGTAAGGCTGGCAGTTTCCTTCCCTAAAGAACATTAGTGAACCAGATGGGTTTTTCCTGACAACCAGCAATGGATTCACAGACATCATTAGATTCTTAATTCCAGGCATTTATTGAATTCAAATTCCACAATCTGCCATGGCGGGAGTCGAACCCGGATCCCCAGAACATTATCTGGGTTTTTGGGGTTAACCGTCCAGTGATAATACCACTAGGCCATCGTCTCCCCAGTGTGACTCTACTTTCAATGAACTATGCAATTGCAGCTCTAGGTTCCCATGGCCTTACCATTAATTGTATAAGTCCTACCCTGACTTGCCTTACTAAAACGCAACAACTCACATTTAACCATTTGGCCCATTTGATCAAGGTCCCATTGTACTCTGAGATAATCTTCTTCACTGTCCACGACATCACTGAGTTTGCTGTCACTAACAAGTCATTTGTATCGTGTACAGAAACCTGGTCAATGTTTTCTGTCAACCTGGATGCAAAAAGTCAGATAAATTGGGGAATTTTGTATACATTGATAGAATCTTTAACCTACATGAAGACTATGGGAAAAGCAGGCTTTGATTTCCAGTGTGCTAACCAGTGAGGTGTGACATCTGCCAAAATCACTCTGCTTTTCAGGATGACTCTGGAGTAGAGATAAGTTCAATCTTATACTCCATAACTAACTGTCATTTTAAACACTGTTCTTGACCTTTCATCATTTCCCAGTAAATGAAAAAAGCTCACGTGACTTCTTTGTGGTTAAAATTGAGACTATCTTGTCAAATGCTTCTGTCACATTCCTCCTTCCTTTTTGTTTGATGACTAAAACCACTACAAAAGCTCTTTCTAAACCAAACCCTAAACTGGCACCTTACTCAAGTTTCTCTTCCCAACAGCAAGAACTCCCTCCCACTCTCTGCCATTTACCCTATCAGAGCTCTCTGTCATACATCTCCTAGAGTTTCAAAATTAGTTATCACAAAGTAACTAACCACCCAACTTTCCTTCCTGACCCATATGTGAAATGACCTTGAAGACGTTTCCCTTCCTCAGACAATACTCCAGTCCCTTGGAAAACCTCTGTCCTCAGCCTCTTTACAAAAACAAACTTTCATTCCTCAGTCCCTGCAGGCTACCAATTGTTCTCTAAATTCCCTTTTCCTGGTGGAAGTTCATGCAATTGTTATCACTGCCTGAATCCATGTACATCTTTGCTGTAACTCCATATGACAACCACTTCAGTCAGGTCTCTTTCCAAACCATGGTATTGAAACAGCTTGAATAGAAAATTCAAGTGACTAACCTTTCTTTAAACTTTCACTTGGCCATTCAAATAATCTTCTCCCAAAATCTCATACCAACTAACATGGAGCAAGGAAAATTTGGGATTAAGTGCTGGGCTAATGGTGACCACTGAAGATTATTGTAAAAACTCATCTGGTTCACTAATGTCCTCTAGGGAAGGAATTCTGGCATTCTTACCTGGTTTGGCCTACATGTGACTACAGAGTCACATCAATGTGGTTGACTCTTAACTACCCTATGAAATGGCCCTAGCAAGCCACTCAGTTAAAGTAGCAATTAGTGATTATCTAATGCTGGCCCAGTCAGGGACACCCACATTGGCCATGAACAAACTTGTCTTTATTTCTATGGACCACAAATTTAAAACCCTTATTATGAGGTCAAAAGCTTTCCTTTCCCCACTCTATATCTCCTGTCAATTCTTCTCTTTCTGATCCTACACTTTAATCTTAAATTGCCCCAAGGATCCCTGCTTAGCTCCTTCCATTTTATCATTTAAATGCCTCAACTTGATCTACGTACAGACAGATAACACCAAGTTCTAGCTATCCACTGATTCTCTCAACCCCTGCTTTGCTCTGTGTTATCAGACCACTCATCTAACACCCAGTCCTGAATGAACCACAATTTCTCCCACGTATAAGGACTAAAGGCTCATCTTAACACCCACTTCAAAAACTTGATATCATTTCCACAGAATGCATGTCTCCTCTTGCAATGAAACTCTAAGTACCCTGTTCAGTATTTTGCAATCCTGATACTCTAGTATCCTATTTGACTCAATATTGAGCTTCTGACCCCATATCCTCTCTATCACAAAAACTGCCCACATCCTCCTTTGTAACACCACCTATCTCTGCCTTACATCAGTCCATCAGCTGATATCTTCACCCATGTCTTTACTACTTTCAACTCAACTATTTTAATGCTGTCTTGGTTGGCCTCCCACTCTCCTATCTTTCATAATCTTTAGCTTAGCTGAACGTCTACAGTCTATATCCAGCACCAAATCCTGCTTACCATTGCCCTTATACTCTTGGGCTTATACTGGCTTCTGGTCCCTCAACGCCACAAATCTAAAGTCTCTGTTAAGGAGTTTATAATATTTTCCCATGCTAAAACCGTACAATCCTTGAGAGAAGATCACTGCCCAATATTCCAACCCAAATTTTGCAAATTTCCCAATCTCTTAGCCTCACCATTGTGTTCTGTCATTCCTTCCCAAAAACATTTTTAGCCTCTGCAACAGCCTCTCCCCCTTCATGATCCTGCTTGAATCCTCCGCTTTGAGCAAGTTTTTAGTCAATCTTCTTACTATTTTAACCTTTGGTTGGTATTCACTCTGCTGAAGTGCCTTGTGTGTGTTAAAGGTGCTACATAAATTCCAGCTGTTAGCTGGAGCATTTCATTGTGGTGCTTTTTAAAGGCATAAAGTACAAATACAGACTCAGAATTTATGAACATTATTGTATATTTCTGTACTACTGCTACCTTATGTTCACTTTAGCAAGTTGGGATTAACATAAATGTAATGAACTACTTGACCATCCTCATGATCCCAACACTTCAAAAATAAGTTCAAAAAGTGCAAAAGTACAAACTTCAATAATTTCTCGAGAAGCTTTCAGAGAAAGGAAATTCTATTATTATTCACTTCCTGTTGAAGGTTTGTTTTCTTCACCAATGATTTCAGATGCACAAACTATAATATGCCTAAATATCACTGCACTTCAAATGTCTTTTCTTTTAGTTTTTCCCCTAATATTCTCAATAACTGACTCGCAACAATGTCAACTAATGCTAGGCAATAGTCTGCATTTATAGCTACCTTCCTGTAACAAGAATCTCAAAATAAAGGTATCAGAGTTGTTGAAAATGTGAGAACGATATGTTCCCCAAGCAGTGAAATGCACATGGCTTCATTCCTATCTAATGTTTGGCATGGTTACACACCTATAAGATATACTGTCAGGTGGTCACATCTAATTAACATCGAAGTCAAAAAGTACATTGCTACCATCAGTGGGTACATGCATAAGCAGTGTTGTATAAACTATTAGTTTGGGAATCTGACTTGTATAAACTGCTTCAGTGGACAAGACCAAAAAAAAATGTTTCTTTTTGTTTGATTTTATTGTCATGTGTACTGAAATACAGTGAAAAGCTTTGTTTATTAGCGGTACAGGCAGATCACAGCCAGCCAAGGATGTACAGATCAAAAAGACTTAGAGGCACACAGGTTACATTATTTGAGGCTAGAGTCTACTCAACAGTCTGATAACAGCCAGAAAGAAGCTGATCCAGAACCTGCCTGTGCGTGTGTTCAGGCTTCTGTCTCTTCTGCCTGATGAAAAGAGGTTGTAGGAGATCATTACCGGGGTGCCATGGGTCTTTGATTATGTTGGCAGCCTTTCCACGGCAGTGAGCTGTGTAAATAGAGTCCATTGTTGGGACATTAGTTTCCGCGATGGCCTGGGCTGTGCACACCACCTTCTGTAGTTTCTTACGGTCCTGGGCAGAGCAGTTGCCATACCAGGCTGTTATGCACCCGGACAATATGCTTTCAATGGTGCATCTGTAAAAGTTGGTGAGGGTCCTTATGGACATGCCAAATTTCTTGAGCTGCCTGAGGAAGAAGAGGCGTTGTTG
This sequence comes from Rhincodon typus, assembly GCF_021869965.1. Lineage (NCBI taxonomy): Eukaryota > Metazoa > Chordata > Chondrichthyes > Orectolobiformes > Rhincodontidae > Rhincodon > Rhincodon typus. The sequence continues at coordinate 87,460,650 of NC_063332.1, read as the reverse complement.
TGCCTTCTTGACTGTTGCATTTACATGGTAAGTACACGACAAGTCGTTGGTTATCACAACTGCATCAACGTGGGTTTGTAGTTTCATTTTCTGGTGGTCACATAAAAAAAAAACCAACCTGCAAGTACTTCTTTACCAGGCCCAACCTCTTTGGAACAAAGGGGAAATGAACAGAATAGAAGTCGTCTTATCCGAAGTCTGGAAAGTGCCTGCAAGGTTATGTGTCAAGCCAACAATTTTATACTTGACACTCACTAAACATATCCACAGATTGCCACATCCCATTCATGACTTAAAGAAGAATGAGCAATGTCATGAATGAAGTGCCATCTTCAGTTCTGCAGGGTGAGAAGGTATGGGGATGGTTACAAAATGGCAAAGGACAGACAGCAAGACCTACAGAATGTGGAGAAAGTGGAAGGAGCAATGCAAATTAGAATTAGAGCCAACATTACAAGGTTTAAGATAATTGGTGTTATTAACGAAATAATTGTGAAAACCCCTACAAATGATCTGGCACAACAGATACACAGATAAATGTGATCCCTTCCAATAATTGAATTATAGAATCACAGAATCCCTATAGTGTGGAAATTACATTCTGTCCAAATTACATTTCACCCAGACCCACCTGTACCTATCCCCGTAACCCTGTATTTCCCACAGCTAATCCTCTTCGCCTGTATACTATAGGCAATTTAGCACAGTCAAATCACCTAACCTGCACATCTTTGGACTGTGGGAGGAAACCTACGTAGACACGGGGAGAATGTGCAAACTCACCTGGGACTCTGGCACTGTGATGCAGTAGAGCTATCCCACTGAGCCACCAGCCACCCTAGAATTATCAATATATCTGGAACTTTGAAATGGAGTACAGGATTGTGACACATCCTCCAGATCATTTATCTGGGTTATTTAAACTGTTGAATTCTCCAATTACCATTAACATTACTTTACATGACAAACTGGAAACAATCACACACCAACTAACTTTATATAACACCCATACTGTGGTACCTAGTTAGGAGACAGTGGCCCTAGCAGTCCTCAACATGGGCTCCAGTGTCAATGAAGTCTCAAAGCATCAGGTCAAATAGGACCGAAGAAATCTTCTGCAGATTATCATCTACTGTCTTCCCTCGACAGATGCATCAATACTCCATTTGATATCAAGATATGGCTGAAGGCACTAGTTACTGCAAAGGCTCTGGGCCTAAACAACATTCAATAGCATCTAAAAGACTTGTGGCCTAGAACTAGCTGTGTTCCTAGTCAAACTGTTCCACTACAGTTGCAACATGGGCATCTACCCAGATGTGTTTTGTACACAAAAATGCGAAACAAATCTGATTTACCTGATTTTATATAGGGGGATGTCAGGGAAACACGTAAAACTACAACAGGACCAGATAGGGTAAATGCAGGAAGGATGTTTCTGATGACTGGGAAGTCCAGAACTAAGGGTTGCAGTCTAAGGATATGGAATAAATCACTTAGGACCAAGATGTAAAGAAATTTCCTCACTCAGACAGCACTGAGCCTGCGGAATTCTCCATCATAGAAAGTCATTGACGCCAAAACATCGAATGTTTTCTTGATGGAAATAGATAACAGTTTTAAGGACTAGAGGGATCAAAGATTATGGGTGGAAAACAGAGAAAGTGGGAACAGGGTATTGAGTTGGATGATCAGCCATGATCATACCGATTCACGTAGCAGGTGTAAAGGACCAAATTGTCTATTCCTGTCCCTGTTTTCTACATTTCTACGTTTCTATATATATAAAACTAGACCAATCTCACAAATAGTATTTTCCAATATCAAATTTACTTTCTTCGGTAATCAACTGCATGTCAAAGTGACGGAAGAGTGATCTAACAAATTTATGAGCTTACTTATGAGATTTAATTCAAGAATTACTGTCAAGATGTTCACCATTTTTCAATATGTTGCAATAAGTATTCAGAACGTGCCTTGCAATTTAGGAGGAATCAGAGAACATTATGGGCATAACATAAAATACAAAGTTCAGCTTACTAGCTACATGGTCCATCTCATATTTTCAGAGGTGGCTCCCAATTAGAAAAAAAAACTTTCCCTTAACATCCCAATCTTTCTCAATGATAATTATTAAGTAGTAAGGTAATTTAGTCCACCTAATTCACCCTGCCACAAAAAACCCTACAGTCCCAGATTACAGATGCTAACTATGTTTTTATTACCTTCCCTTAAAGATAACTCAAAGTATTAACTACACTTGCGCAATTGAGGCAGTTTCAGGAATAAATCTTAAAATTCCCCAAACCCCACATTTGAATCTCTCTCCCTTTTTTCTAAAATTGTATGATAAAGAGTGGTAGTTATCAATAACTGATTACATCAAAGACAGTCATGACAGTCATACGATACTCAATGTGTAAACGGATACATTCTAAGATAGTCATGCAGGGAACGCTGTCTGTTCTGAACACAATGGGCACAGTTCAATAAAATTCTGGTGAACAAGGGCTGCTCCAAGCTCATCTCCAAGCACAATTGTAATAATAGTCATGGTTTTAACATTGTTCAGGTTGATCCTCCCCATTCTGGTTAGCTTCTTACATATTTAATGAAATCTTCTTTGCAGACTTGCATGCCATTCTAAAAACTGACAAAAGCTTCCTTACTTCATGACATCACCATCTGCAATAACAGAGAAGCCTCAGTGATGCTCCTCACTGCAGCTAATCCATCCGTCACCTCAGGTAGTAGGCATGCCAACAATAATCAGAAACTGGGAATCAAAGAAGCTCTGGGTGTTAAGGCGGTGTGATGAAAAAAGGGTTTTATCTTTTGTGGTGATTGGAACCAGGCAGACCTCGTTGACTATGAGGTTCTGGATTGGGTTTGTTAACTTGGGCCAATCAGGAAAGCCCTGGCTGACCAAAGTAACCAGGAGATTAGAATCTCCTCAGTTGAGGACTGACTCTGAGCTGGTTGGTCACAGCCAGTGTACTGTGCACTAGTAAATAAAGGGTGACTTGGTGACTGGATGTTGGCCTCTCTTCAGTTATTTAATCTTCCATTCCAGAACCCATGAGAAGAGAGAGAGGGCGAAAAATCCAGTCTTATATCTTCGAAACGGAAGGGAAAGGAAACTTGGGGAATGGAGAGATTTGAAAAAGCAGACTGGAGAATGTGGTTAGGGGATGGGGAAGAGGGAAAGCCAGGGTAGGCACATGGAGCAACATTTTCTGCAGAGCTAGGATCTGCAGGAGCAATTTGGACAGACCACTGAAGGGAGGAGCAGTCAGCAAAATGGGCCAGTGAAACCCTAGGTCCTTAACTGTGGGTAAACAGCACAATCATGATTGAGCAGGGCAGGGCAGAAAGAAACACCACTTCATGCACTGCAAGCTGTCGACAATAGATGCTTCATCACAAAACACTGAATAGAGAACTAGGGCATTATTTGGACAGGAAAAGGGCAAATATTTGAAAACTAGTAATGTAAAATAATCCTGGGACAAAATAATTGTGAGACAGGGATTGGACAGCCTTCCTTCACGTCACTATTTCTAACATTTTAACAAATCTGAGCCTAAGCCCACAGTGATATTTAGAATGTTAATGCTAAAGACATGCTTTTTGTGAGAAGTGCACTGGGTCTGCCCCTTTGCAATCTCTCAGTTTGATTTAGGGTGGCATGGAGGCTTAGTGTTTAGCACTGCTACCTCACAGTGCCAGGGACCAGGGCTCGATTCCACCCTCGGGCGACTATCTGTGTGGAGTTTGCAAATTCTCCCTGTGTCTGTGTGGGTTTCCTTCCATAGTCCAAAGATGTGCAGGTTAGGTGGATTGGCCATGCTAAGTTGCCCGTGGTATTTAGGGATCTGTAGACTAGGTGTGTTAGCCATGGGAAATGCAGGGTTACAGGAAAAGGGTAGGGGGATGGGTCTGGGTGGGATGCTGTTTCGAATGTCGGTGTGGACTTGTTGGGTCGAAGGGCCTGTTTCCACACTGTAGGGATTCTATGATTTAGGTCAGTCTGTGCCAGCCAGTTTGATTGCATATCGTCATCATCTTTAATATAAACTGAAGATCAAATCATAGTCCAAGGGAATAGTGAAACAGACCAGACCCTCTAAAAGGCAGCATCAAATGAGGGGCCTTGCCCCACTTTTTGCCCATTAGTTACAAAGTGAATATCAACAGATCATATTATATACGTATAGATGAGCATCCAATTCCCCTGTTCATAAAATCGCTCCCCTACCTTCACCTAGCTTGTATGCCATCTCCTAAATTTCTCTTACAACAGGTGCTGTTGCAAAACTACAGGTAAAAAAAAACTCAACAACAGGGTATCTAATCTTTGCATGGTGAATGCAATACTATTTGCAGATATCATGTGATCAAGGTGTCATATCCACCAAAGCTTCAGGAATGCTTCTAAGAAGAGTTTCCCTAGCTCCAAATCCCAATAGCTTCAGAAAACCTTCAACTTCAAGCTACGCACATAGGCTTCCCAACCTTCCCTCCAACACTACGATCAACTTTATGATCCTTCCCTCCATTAATTACTGACTTTTAAAAATTCATTTCCTTGTTAAGTATAATCATATTGGAAATGAACTGAAGACTGATTAACACCAAAAATGTTAGGTACAAGATATTGAACACAAATGAGCATTGGTTTGGTAGGTTCACTGTTACTTTCAGTTTCAATTTCAATGCAAAATCTGTTTCCTGCTTTTACACGATTATATTTGTGAAGTTGCTATGTGAGCCAGCGACGTCTGTCCAACATTTTCAGTCACTTCTACACTTCTTGGACTCTGGAGAGGTAGAATTTGAAACCATCAAACTGGGTTGAAAAACCAACGTAACAAACTACAGAATTCCCCAAACAGGTTGCTCGGCAACAGTAGAAAATTACAACAAGTGAGATTAATAAGTAACTTAAATATCTGATTCAAGACTATGTCTCATTAAAAATTATAGCGAGAATTCATGTAGAGGTATTATCCATGGTGACTGGATGCTCCTAGTTGATGCTCATTGACCGCTTTAACCCTTTTTCCACTTCTGTGATTGGGCATTCCTTCGTGACTTGTGTTTCAGATACCTGTTCTAGAGTAGCCAATCATGTACTGATCAATATTAAAACCCATCTGCAGTTTTCTAAACCAACCATTTGACTTGTTCAGATCCCCTCGTACAACTGCCAATCTCACACTGTCATATATTCAATTGACACATTTGTCATTAGAAAAGTACGCACGCTCACTAGTGAGTCATAGAAACATGGAGAACAGTATTTGTTCCAAGTAACAGACCTGTCCATTTATCATTGGCTCTTACAGAAGCATAATAGTGAACTCATACGAAATATGAAAATATAGAAATATGAAACCAAAATGTTGGACGTACTCAGAATATCATCATTATTGGAGGCAGGAAGTTAGTATTTCAGGCCATTGAGACTTGACAGGACTGGAAAAGTTAGAGAGACCTTTAACATTGTGAGTGTTTTCCATCATGTTCTATGGCAGTACCATTAGTGTTACGTAAGTTTCTGACATGGATTACATTTTCAACAGATTTCACAATACAAAACTGGGCAAGCAAGAGGTATGATGGATCGGTAGCAGCAGAAGAACTGTATTCAACCAAAAAAGCAGAACCTTAAGCCTAGTATATCCCCCATTACCATCAATCCAGGGGATCAGCCCTTGTTCAAAGAGTGTAGGATTTTGCGAACACATGACATACCTAAAATTAAGGTGTCAACTTAGTGAAGTTAAAATACTTGACTACTTGCATGTAAAACAGCAGAAGCAACATATGGCAGATATAGTCAAATGATCCCACAACTAACTGATCAGTTCTATGCCCTGCAGTCCTGCCACACACAGTAAGTGATGGTGCCATGATTATGTTATTAGTAATTCAGAAACCCAGAGTAATGCTCAGGGGACATTGGTTCATATTCCACCACATCATCTGGTGGAATTTAAATTCAAGTAACAAATCTGGGATGGAAACTTAGTCTCTGTGATGGCAACCCTGAATCTGCCATCAATCATTCTACGAGCCTATCAGGTTCATTAATATCTTTCAGAGAAGGAAATCCTTGTCTGGTCTGGCCTACATGTGATTCCAGACCCACAGTAACATAGGTGGCTTTAACGGCCCTCCAAAATCATCTACCAAGCCAAAAAAGTTCAAGGGCAATGAGGGATTGCCAATAAATGCTGGTGTAGCGAGTAACGCCCACACCCTATGGAGAATAAAAGAAAGCAATATGTACAATTTAGCCTCTCTGCTCCTATGATGCTGCTTGGCCTGCTGTGTTCATCCAGCCCTGCACCTTGTTGTCTCGGATTCTCCAGCATGTGCAGTTCCTACTATCTCTGTACAATTTAAATGATGGCCAACAATTAAACAACTTACTGGAGGAAGAAGCTCCACAAATAGTCCCATCTTCAATAACGGGGGAACTCAGCGCATTGGTACAAAAGACAAGATTGAAACATCTTAAACAACCTGCAATGAAAAGTGCCACACAGAACCTCTTACTCCAGGGTAAGGCTGAAGTAGTCTTCAGCCAGGTTAATTCACTTCATTTGATATCAAGAAACTGAAGGCACTGGATACTGTAAAACTAAGAGTCCTGACAATGTTCTGGTAATAATACTGAAGACCTATTCTCCCGAACTACCCACCCTAGGAAAGCTGTTCCAGTACAGTTACAATATTATAATGCACCCAGAAATGTAGAAAACTGCCAAAGTATGTCCTTACCACAAAAAGCAGGACAATCAATATAGTCTTGATCATCAGCAAATAAATGAAAGACATCATTGACAGTGTTATCAAGCAGCACTTGATAACTATAGCCTGCTCACTGACCCTGAGTTTGGTGTTCACCAGGGCCCCTGAGCTCTAACTTCATTATGGTCTTGGTCCGCACATGTACAAAAGAGCTGTATTCCAGAGGTGATATGAGACCAACGATATCAATGCAGCATTCACAGAAGTATGGTATTAAGGAGCCCTAGCAAAACTGAAATCAATGGAAATTATGGGGAAAATTCACCACTTATTAGAGTTTTACCTAGTGAAAAGCAAGATATTTGTGGTAGTTAGAGGTCAATTATCTGGAGATACTACAGAAGTTCCTCAGGGTAGTGTCCTAGGCCCGACAACAAATCAAGGACCTTCCTTCCATTATTAAAAAGATCAGATGTGGGATGTTCATTGATGTTCAGCACCTCATACTAAAGTAGCCCATGTCCATATGTAATACTTGAAGGTGAGAGTAAGTGTCCCCACCCTCCACCCAACCACAGGACTGTGTATTGGTTCTATCACAGATTTCTTTAAAACATCCACAGCCATTTAAATTATAGTACAGTTGACAAGCTGACACCTCAGTTTGGAAGGGCATTTTATCAATTTTTTTCACTTGCATTTTGGTGTCTTCTCTATTAGAAAAGGATGGTAATGAATGATGTGATTTGATTTATTATTGCTGTACGTACTGAAATACAGTGAAGAGCATTGTTTTGTGTGCTATCCAGGCAAATCATGCCACACATATGAATGAGAACGAATGCACAAGGCTGTTTAATATCAGTTTTAACTTTGAAAGGACAGATCCTGATAATGTGTCATTACATTAAAAAATCTGCATTACAATACAGCAGTCAATAGTGACATTTTAAAAACTTTACATTTCCAATCATTATTCTCCAGACTCGCCAGCAAGCCTCTCATTTTCATTTTATATTGTCAAATCGGGCATCCTTTTGATAGGCTTCCAAAACCCTGCACCATCAGACAAAAAGGCATACAACAGGACAATTGATTTTTGCCCTCCATTGAAAATAGGGAACATGATATCCACAGGAACTGGTCTGTATTTGGCACGTTAGATATTCCTAATCCACAAAACAATAAGAGAAAAAAAACACCAGAATCCTGGAGGGACACTCGATTTCCTCCAAAATTGGGGCAGATTAAGGAGGGGGTAATGAGAAAGTCAAACTGAAAGAACAAGGCTCAATAATGCAGGGTAGCAACATGGATAATGACAACCAGTACATGGCAGGAAGGGAGAGAGCATATAAACAGAACAGTGCATTGGCAAATGAAATCAGAGCAGGAAAAAAAAAGTGCAAAAAGACAGACATAAGGGTTTTTTGTTGTCTGAATCCATGTAGCATTCATACCGAGCTGGATCAAACAATAAGCCATTCTTTGCATTTACTCTTTGATATGACAGCCATTACACAGACATTACTGCAAAGTGATCAAGGCTGAGAACTGAATAGTCAAAGGTATTTGATAGTTTGGAAGGACATTAAGATAGCCAAAGGAGTTTGGGTGGCTCTATTAATAATGGATGAGATCAGTACAGCGATGAGCAATAATCTTGCTTCAAAGGATCAAAACGTAGCATTACTTTGAATAGGGATAAGAAATAGTGGTTTATACACCCTCTGACAGTAGCTACACTGTAGGGCAGAATAGGAATCAACAAATAATTGAAGACAGTCAGAAAGATGTCATAATAATTGTACCAGATGTTGATACAAATATATTGCTTGAATCAAACAAAAGAAGTAGCCTTGGTAGAGTTCATACGTCTATTTGGAACAGCTCTTTCTTCGAACAATACATTCTGGCAGCAACCTGGGAACAGTTTGTTTTAGACCTGGTTATGTTAAATGGGAAGAATTAATTAGAGACCTTATAGCAAAGAATCTTCAAAGTAAGAATGATCATAACATGAAGAATTTCACATTCTGTTTGAGTGGAAGAAATGTGGTTCAAACTCAAGTAATGGCAGTCATAAGGGTATCGAATTGAAAAAGATATACAATTCTACCATGATTACTGGTTGCCCAGAAGATTGAAAACATTTCAGAAACCAAAGGATGACAAAATGAACAAAACGGAAGAAACTGGGGTGCAAGAGGAACCTACTCAGAAAAGGAACAGCTCAGAAGTTGCAGGTCAGAATTGAGGAAGGGTCGCTGGATCCAAAACGTTAACTCTGATTTTTTCTTCACAAATGCTGCCAGACCTGTGAGCTTTTCCAGCAACTTCTGGTTTTGTTTCTGATTTACACCATCCGCAGTTCTTCCAGTTTTTAAGATACTAAAAGCTTTTGTAAATATAGGAAAAGGAAAAAAATAACTAAAGTAGGTTTTGATCCCTTCAGTAGGTGAGACTGGTAATTTAAAAATGAGAAATACAAGAAATGCTGGAGACCATGAGCAAACATTTTGTAACCAGGTAGAAGATGCAAAAAAGCATTCCAATTATAGAAATAAAAGTCGAAAGAGAGGGGAAGCTAATGAAAATGCATTTAGAAAACTCATGGAACTAAAGGCTAACAAGTCCCCTGGACCTAATAGCTTACTTCCTGCAGTCTTAAAGTGAATTGTGATAGTGCAGAGATAGTGAATGCATTGGTTGTAATTTTTCTAAAACTCCCTAGATTCTAGAATGGGGTGCCAGCAAATTGGAAAACTTTACATGTGACATGGTATTCTTGGAGAGAACCAGAAATCATGAAAGTATAGGCCAGTTTGTCTAACATCTATCAAATACCAGAATTCATTAAGAAGAAATTAAGGACAGGACATTTAGAAAATCATAGCACAACCAGACAGAGTTAGCATGGTGTTTGATGGGAAATCATGTCTGATTAATTAACTAGACTCCTTTGAGGATGTAATGCCTAAGGTGGATAAAGTTGTACAAGTAGTTGTAGCATATTTAGTTTTCAAATTAGGTGCCACATAATTCTACACAAGGCGGGTTTTGGAGTTGATACAGTAGCATAGTTAAAAGATTGACTAATTGACAAGAAAGAGGGTTGGGATAACTTCATCATTTTCAGGTTAGGAAACTGTAACCAGTGGAGATTGTTATGCCTGGGGTTGCTTGGTTGAAATCAAGTCCTGCTATTCCCCGAGTCATCATAAGAATCAAAAAGATTTTATAGAATATGCAAATTTCCCCAATTTGCATGTATTTTAAGACACCAATTGATAGAAAGTATGCACCAGGTTTCTATAATCTTTTGCAATACAACGTATTACAAATAAATAGATTCTAGCTACAGGTAAATCATATGAACCATTGGCATATAACTCTACTACTTAAAACTTTAATGCCACCCACACCGTCACACACACACACAGAAGAGGTAAAAATGTATGGGTGTTATGAGTGGAGGGAAACATGGGAAAGCAGTTCATTGATCTCTATTCACAGGAACTGTTGAGATGGTTCTTGTACTGATAAGAACAATGCTCCTCAGTCTTCTTTCACCAGTTGTTTTTAACAGATTTGCAAAAAAACCACAACACTAGTTCATACTTTAAAAAGGTCACTGACTTATTAATTAAGTCCAGGATTACGCCAACTACAAAACGAAAGATTAACTGGTTTTCATCAGGTTTAAAGTGGCTTTAACTGCAGAGAACAGAGACAGCTCCTGAGCTGGTGGAATTCTGAAAGCTTCTCACTATCTTGTTCACAGGCCAAAGCTGTTCAGTTACCCGAGAACTAACCACATTGTCGTTGACAACCACAGGGTCATTGTCATTAATGATTAGCCACTAGACCACAGACCAATCAGCTACTTGTTGCTGTCTGAATCTCCATTTTTGTATATCCCTCAGCTCCAGCTCACCTGCAAACTACACTACTATGTACAGGTACAGTAAGTTGTTAAGAAGGCAAATGCTCTTTATTGCAAGATGGATTCCTGAAATGAAGGGGTTATCTTATGAAAAAACATTGAACAGGTTGAACCTATACTTAGTGCACCTTCAAAAGAACAAGAGGAGATCTTTTTGAAAATTATCAAATTCCGAGACATGTCTCCTCTTCATGGAAATTTTGAACTAATTAGCACCATTTCAAAATAAGGGATCACCAATTTAAGGTAGGTATGAGGAGGAATTTCATCTCTCAGATGTCATTAATCTTTGGAATCCTCAAGAGCAGAGGAGGCCAGGTCATATTCGAGGCCGAGCTAACAGATTTTTGATTAGCAACGGAATTAGAGGTTTTGGGGCACAATCATAAATGAGGATTTGAGGCCACTATTTGACCAGCTATGATGCTATTGAATAGCACAGTAGGCCTACTGGTCGTACCTGCCCCTACTCCTATTCTTATGGCGTTAACTGTGGCAACTCATACAGCAAATGCTTCCACACCCAGACAAAAATTCAGCTCTCTATCTTCTAGAACTTATCCATTGTCCTCTTAGCCTGTTTTTGTGAGAATTCTGATCCTGGCTCCTTTCACATAAGCTCAAAACAAATCTCTCACCTGCTATTTGGTATTTCATGGTCTGTTCCTCCATAATTGGCTATGCAATTGAAATCATTCAATTAAAGTGGGAATCGATAAGTTAATTTTATCAAGTTACTTTTTGTCTGGATTAGAAGACAGAGTAATGGTTCGCTGCCAGTTTCTAAAGCAGAATGACATGATTAGAAAGAGGATGTATGAGGCTATGTACAAATCAATAGGGGAACCAATGCAAACTGCAGAGAGGAAAACAATGGGCTTTGACCCGACCTAAACATAAGCAATGATCAACTCTTGCAAGTCAATAGAGAACTTACTGAATTCATAGGACTAGCAAACCTTATACGCTTGCAAGATCCTCTGCCTAAGTATCCATGTAGCCATCCAAGCAGTGTTCAGGACAATAAAAGACTCTCCAACTGTGGTACAAGGGTTAACAAGCATTGTGACAAGTACAAGAATCTTGTTGAGGGACTTTCTAAAATAGTCTGCAAATGTCAGCGGATACAATTGGTGCTAACAATTGTCAGTGAGGCATCAATGCATTACGGTGCAGTCATCATTGATCATTGCTTAAACTACAGCATAGTCCCACCAGTGTTGTTCATTATCAATCTAGTTTTTAGACATGTTTGAAGCATCTAACATTTTTGGCTCCCAAAGATCATCAATGGAGTGAAGTACTTAAGGTGCTGAACACTAAAGTTTGTGACCATGATGTATTTTCAATAAGTAATTCCTTCTATGTTTGAATAAGTTTGGCTGATTCCATATAATGCTAATGAAAAGTTACACGCTTTTGTATATGTTCAGAGAAACCCACAGGTGACAGTACTTTTCTCAATTTATGGTAACGTGAAAGAAAACCTATGACAGACAGACACACAAGTTTAAATGTTCATTGCATTTGTCTTTTAGAATATATAAACCATATTATATTAGGTTGAATATTTTATGATACAAATCTGTCAATTACACAAATAAAAGCAAAATGCTACAGATGCTGGAAATCTGAAATAAAATTAGACAGTGCTGCAGAAACTCAGCATGTCAGGCAGCATTTGTGGATACAGAAACAGAATTAATTGTCGAGTCCAGTATGACTCTTTAGTTTCTCTAGCACTTTCTGCTTTTATTAGTATAAATTATACAGGTTATTTCTGAAAACCAGGTAATAAGCCAGTTCCTGCACTGTCAATCTAGAAACACAGGAAAGTTATGTTTTTGTTTAATAACCTGAAAACAAAAGACCTACGTGGGGGAAATCCCCTGATCTTCTGCGGAGACTGTACAGATTTTACAGGTCTTCCCCCTGCCTAACTGCTGTAGAAAGATTCTCTTACCCAAAAGAAACCAATACTTTAATTGCTTCTTTAAATTAGTAAATAATAACCAAAAAAAACAGGATAGGAAATCAGAGAAGATTACACAAGTTTAATGATAGCTCAATGGAAAGGAGCTTGCAGTCTCCTTGGGCTCATGTCACAGACTACGAATGTTCAGGGACTCAGATTTAAAAGCTTACAAAACACACTTTCTCCACGATTTAAAAAGATTTCCATTTCTAGTCTAAATTTAATTGTGGTGCAAGAAATAAAATTCAGAACTCATACTAACTAGATCACATTTCTGCATGCAAATTACAGAGGAAATGTCTTTCCAGTAGGTTTCAAACTCCAAAATGTAGCTGTGAAATTAATCAAACTCAGGTTCTGTCTACTGTACTTGTGGTTTAAATAGACATGCTATCTCATACACCATCCCAGAAGGGACATAATACAGTGTGAGCAACTCTATAGATGATGAACAGCAAGTCATACAAACTGATGAAATGATTCCACAAGAGTCCCTCAGTTACTGACATTAAAATAGGTGATACTGAGAGAGGGACATTACACCTTTGCTGTTTTTATGAAGGTGTTAATTTGTTGACTTTAAAAGCAACGTCTCCTTTAAAAGTCATGTGGCAGCTTTAACCATTTAGCCACTAAAATGAGTAATGGAAATTTGCAGGTTGATAATCATCCTCACGAACACAAATCAGTTTACTTTACAAGAAATAGGGGATTGGTTCTTCAGTTTACAAACGATGGCTCAGTTTGTAGCAATGTCGCCTCAGTAAAAGTATGTAGGCTGAGCAGAAATATCGAGACTGATAATCCAGTGCAGTACTGAGGGATTGCTGTAGTCTTAGAGGTGCAATCTTTCAGAGATGTTAAACAGGTGCCCTATCTACCCTAAAGATCCAATTGCACTATTCTGAAGAAAAGCAAGGAAGTTATCTCCAATTTACTGGCCAATATTTCTGCCTCAAGTTAACCGCACAAACAGATTATTTGGTTACTGCTGCACTGCTATTGCCGTTTGTTGAAGCTTGCTTTACACAATTGGATGCCACGTTATAATGGAGCCAACAATTCGACAGCACTTCAAGGTAACTCATACTTGTGAAAGATATTTTTCTCATAGCACACTCCTCTCAATTTGACTGAATCATTTGAACCAAGTCATTTAAGAATGCAACCCACATAAAACAGAAGTGAAAAGGAGTACAGCAGGACCAACAAATTTCAAGCAAGTTACATGCAGCTATCAGCAAATAACCACAGAAGATAACATCTGCATGGCTTGATTCAGCATAGCCTTACATGGTGTGTTGTATCTCATCATCTTTTTCAGCGATAGTGTTACCAGAAAGCAGAAAGAAAACTGTAAGCAGAAAGAAAACTCAATTTAGCAGTGATCTCACCGTGGAAACTTCTGCAAGCATTTGTTTCAAGAAATCATTAACTTACTACTTTAATTCTCAACCTTTGATGTTCAACACCATCATCTTCGGTGATTCCAACTCATTAACATCCTGAGGATTACCACTGACTGGAAACCTAACTGGACCAGCCACGATAAATACTGTGGCTGCAGAAGTAGGTCAGAGTTGTAATTTCTGGGGCGAGTAACCACTTACTATATGCATTGCAGCAATGTGTCAAAGCTCTTTGCCCTGTCAGCTAGAAGAATGAGGGTGGCAAATACATCAGAACACCACCACCTGCAAGTTTCACTCCAAGTCATATACCGTCTTCACCTGGAGATATGTCATAGAATCATCACAGAATCCCTACACTGTGGAAACAGGCTCTTCTGCCCAACAAGTCCACACCGACCCTCTGAGCATCCCACCCAGATCCATCTGCAATAAGCCACCTAATCTACACATTCCTGAACACTATGGGCAATTTAGCACAGCCAATCCACCTAGCCTGCACATCTTGGACTATGGGAGGAAACCGGAGCACCTGGAGGAAACCCACGCAGACATGGGGAGACATGCAAACTCCACACAGACAGTTACCCGAGGGTGGAATCGAACCCAGGTCCCTGGCGCTGTGAGGCAGCAGTGCTAACCACCGTGCCACTCTATCACTGTTCTTGCACTGTGGATGTGATAAAATCATGGAAATCCATCTTTACAAATACACTTGAACCAAATGGACTATAATTAAAGAAGGTGATTCACCCTATCTACTCAAGAGCAATTAGGGATGGGCAATACTGGCCTTCCTAACAGTACCGACATCTCAAAAATGAATAAAAGTATTCAGCCTTATACAAATCATGCCCCCAAGATCCATTTTTATTCTGTGTGCTGTCACTTGTCTTTTCAACAGCACTAACTTACTCTTTCAGAGGTATCCTGTTCTGCAGTTCCATTTCACCTTGTGCCTCATCAGCACTTTGAAAAAGATAACTTGTAACTTTCTTTTTAAATATCAATGGCTGGTAGTTTCAAAAATGGTTAACGTGCATCGGAATCTTTCTGCATAAACATCCACTGGTCCTTCTCTTCCTAGCCATTGCTGTGTTTTCATAATGTCCTCTGATCATCCCCATTCTAAGGCGAATAATCAATCCTCAGCAGAGGCTTTAGATTCACCAGATTACAACCCCACCTTAAATGAACTTTGAGCTTGCCACAATACCAAATGCTTCTACTTCAGTTCTGAAGAAGAGTATTACCCCAGTCAAAGGGTTATATCTGCTTCTCTCTCCACAGAGTTGCAGAGTTTTCTTGTTTGTTTCAGATTTCCAGCATCCGCAGTATGTGGCTTTTATTTTCTTTTCCCTTTACCTTTTTACTTCTTCCTTTTGCACTTCACCCAGTTGGCCCTGCTCCACAATTCTCATTCCAGCTGGAATCCTCCCTCTGATTTATCAACCTCTAGATTTTTTTTGAATATCTGTCATTTCAATGTCTCTAACCTCTTTGCTTATTAGTGTGCATGTTGAAATAAAACTAACCAGAAAAGCATACACCTGGGCTCTGTCTAACCATTTTAACCTCTCATTTTATCAATGAACTGTAATTCATCTTCCAGTTATGCACTTAACAGTCTTCTGGATTCAATACTGAATCCAACAATTTCACAGCGTAACCATTGGTCCTACCAATTTGTAGATAATGTGGCATTTTATAAATTCCTACTTTGGAAATAGAAGCATTCTGACTCCAAGTTAAAACACAGACAGATTATAAACAAGGCCTCATACCTAAAATGTATTGTCACCTCTGCTTTACTGATAAAATCTTTAGTTATTTTGGGCCAGTGACTGGAAAGAAATTCTAGGATTTTGCATATTAATCCTTTCTAACTGATTAAAGATTTAACAGCCATCTTAGGTTAGTTCAATACATTCGTATCAGTTCTATGACCCTTTGATCTGTTGCTCATAAATTCTGTGTCTGATGCCACCGTTCTCACTGACACCTGAAGAAGCAGCAAGACTCTGAAAGCTTGTGCCTTCAAATAAAGCTGTCGGACTATAACCTGGTGTCATGTGGTTTTTGACGTTGTCCACCCCAGCCCAACACTGGCACCTCCACATCACGGCTACCTTTAACAGCAGATGCTGCTAATGATTCTGTTGTACATGTAATTATTTCTGGCTTTTGCCTGAACACAGCTTTTCCTTTGTCCTTTAAGTCTCCTCCTCATTTCTCTGCATCACATTCTTGTTAGAAACTCATTACATCTATAATATTTTCCACTTCTGATGAAAACCCTTCCTTTTCCTTCTTTTCGTTCCTCCCCAATTCTCTACATTTGTAGTCGCTTATAACTTGTAACAACTGTAATGTTTTCCAGACCTGATAAACTCATGCTCATTATCTTTCTATAAATGCTACTTGGCTTGTTGAGCGCTTCCAGAATTTTCTATTTTTCCTAGTTGAGAAGTATTAGAGCGAGATACACAGCATTTCAGAGAGGTGAGCCGCAAGAAAAATCAGTTAAGGCATACAGTAAACCTACTCAAGTCATCACCAATGACTGAAATATAAACAAAACTTTCAACTAGTAATATCTGGTATGAACCTATGAGATGGAAATATCAATTTATGTGAAAAATGTGTAGTTAGAATTCCCATCTGATTATGCTACAGAACATTTAGCTTCACTAGGATTTTCCGAAATTTGAGATTTACAGGCAAGTTTTCTTTAAAAATAAAATCCAATTTCAGTTCATTTCACAGAATTCATTAAATAAGTGGTGTGTTTGGTTTTCAGATGGATTTTGATATGATCCTACCCCATATAAGAGATGAGTGGGCAAAATTAAAGCATGTGGGAGAGGGTGCAATTCGTTAGCATGGATTGAGAATTGGTTGACAGCAGGAAACAGCATTAGGAATAAATGGATCATTTTTCCAGGTGCAGGCAGTGATAAGTGGGATACTACAACGAAAAAAGTGTTTGGGCCCCAACTATTCACGAAATACATAAATTATCTGGATGAGGGAACCAAATGTACTATTTCCATGTTGCTGATGACACATAATTGGCCAGGATTAAGAGTTGTGGGAGGAAGAGGATGCCAGAAGTTTCAAGGTAACTTGGACAAGTGGGCAAACAAATGGCATATGGACAATGTGGTTAAATGTGAAGTTATACACTTTGGGGTGAAAAACAGAAGAGCTGAGTATAATTTAAATGGTGATATATTTGGAAGTGTAGATGTACAATGAGATCTGATGTCCTTATGCACCAGTTAATGAAAATATGTACACAGGTGCATGTACAGCAAACAATTAGGAAGGCAAATGGTACTCCATTGCAAGAGGACATGAGTTCAGAATTACTGCACCTATACAGGGTCTCAGTTACACTACACATGGAGTATTGTGTGCAGTTTTGGTCTCCCAATCAAGAAAGGATATATTCACAATAGAAGGAGGGTAGCAACGGCTCACTAGGTTAATACTCGGGATGATAGGACTGTCCTGAGGCAAAATGAGTTTGACTGGGCCTGTATTCACTCAGAATGACAGCTATTCACCCTCCGAGCTAGATCATTATCTACTCCTTTGTCCAACAGCTTTTCCCTCTATTTGGGCTCTATTCCCACTTATCATTTACTCCTGACCCCAGCCCTCCACCCTTTCTTCTGCATAAAAACTGACATTTTCCTCGCTACCATCAGTTGAGGATCACCGGACCTGAAACGTTAACTCTGCCTTCTCTTCACAGATGCTGCCAGACCTGCTTAGCTTTACCAGAAACTTCTGTTTTTGTTTCTGTATTCACTGGGGCTTAGAAGGATGAGATAGGGCTAAAGACCTAATTGAAGCATACAAAATTCTAACAGGCCTGGGAGGATGTTTTCCCTGGTTGGAGAGTCTAAAACTAAAGGTAAGCCATTTAGGGCTGAAAGAGGGACAAATGTCTTCACTCAAAGAGTAGTGAATCTGTGGGAGTCTCTATCTCAGAAGGCTGTGGAAGCAAGTCACTTAATATGTTCAAAAAGGAGACAAAAACATTTTTAGATATTAAAAGCAGCACGGTGTATGAAAAGAAAGTGGGAATATGATATTGAGATAGAGGATTAGTCATTATTATATGGAATGGCAGAGCAAGATTGAAAGGCCAATGGTCTTCTCCTTCTCCGAGTTTCTATGGTACACTGCTACTCAACGTAGAAACAAATAGGTTGTTGACTTGCTCGACAAGCTGGCTTGTTTTCGTTCAGAAGTTTTGTCACCATGCTAGGTAACATCATCAGTGAGGCTTCCGATGAAGCAATGTTGTTTTACTCCGCTTGGAATTTATACTATCCAGTCCGTTATGGTGAGTAGTGTCATTTCCGGTTCTTGATCTGTGTGGGCCTGTATATGGGGTCCAATTCTACATGTTTGCTGATTGCATTACGGGTTGCGAACCATGCCTCTAGGAATTCCCATGTGTGTCTATGTTTGGCTTGGGATACTATGGTTACCTTGTCCCAGTTAAACTGATGGCCTTCATTGTCCGAGTGTACTGATATTAAGGAAAGTTTGTCGTGTCGTTTTGCTGCTAGCCGATGTTCATGTATTCTGATGGCTAGTTTCCTTCCTGTCTGTCCGATGTAATGTTTGTGGCAGTTGTTGCATGGTATTTTGTAAACCATGTTGGTTCTACATGTTGTGGGAATGGAGTCTTTAATCCTTGTGAGTGTTTGTTGTAGAGTGGGCTTGTGGGTCACCTGATTCCTAGCAGTCTTAGGACTCTTGTTGTCAGTTCATATATGTTCTTGATGTAGGCCAGTGTGGCTTGTGTGTTAGGGTATACTGTGTCCTATTGTTGTTGTCTGTTTAGTAGGCATCTGCAGATGAATTTGTGGGGATATCCGTTTAAAGCAAACATTTTGTTGAGTGCTCTTCCTCTTTCCTGTTTAGTTCTGGAGTGCTGCACTGTGTCTTGGCCCATTTAAATAATGTCCTAATGCAGCAATGTTTGTGAACATTGGGGTGGTCGTTGTGGAAGTTGAGGATTTGATCAGTGCGGGTTGCTTTTCTGTATACTGAGGTTTGGAACTCCCCATTGGTCATTCACTCAACTCTGACATCCTGAAATGGAAGCTGATTGTTATTTTCTTCTTGCTTGTAAATTTAACAACTTCATCCGCAGATACCTACTAAACAGACAACAAGAGGACACAGTATGCCCTAACACACTGGCCACTTTGCCCGACATCAACAACATATTACAACTGATAACAAGACTCCTAAGACCACTAGGAATCATGGCGGCACACAAGTCCACAGTCACTCTACAACAAACACTCACAAGGATTAGAGACTTCATTCCTACAACATGCAGAACTAACGTGGTTTACAAAATACCATGCAACAACTGCCACAAACATTACATCGGACAGACAGGAAGGAAACGAGCCATCAGAATACACGAGAATCGGCTAGCAGCAAAACGGCACGATGAGCTTTCCATAATATCAGTACACTCAGACAATGAAGGCCATCAGTTTAACTGGGACAAGGTAACCACAGTGGACCAAGCCAAACATAGACATGCACGGGAATTCCTAGGGGCATGGTTCTCAACCCATAATGCAATCAAACATATAGAATTGGACCCCATATACAAACCCATACAGATCAAATCCAGAAATGACACTACTCACCGTAACAGACCAGACAGTATGAATTCCAAGCAGAGTAGAACAACATCGTTTCATTGGATGCCGCACTAATGATGTTACCTAGCATGGTGACAAAACGTCTGTATGATAACCAGCGAGCTCAGCGAGCAAGTCAACAACCTCACCCACAACCCGAGCTACAGATCTTTGCTAAAACTTTAAATAAAAACAAATACTTAGTTAATTCAAACAATAAGCACATCACTGTTTGTGAATCAAAAACCTTCTTCCCGTTACACCAATGTTTATTTTCTGTAAATGCAAATAGGACATAGTTTTACTGTGATGGTAAAACTGTCTTAAGTTTGAACTTTGTTTATAAATATAAACAGGTGGTTTATAAATATAAACAGGTGGTTTAATGACAAAAGTTCAGGCTTTTCTAGACCTGAGAACACTGTATGTTGGTCAGAAAATTTTAGCAAAACAACTCTTGAAAACAGATTTGCACCACTTGTTTTCTGCTAGGAACATCAGAAGTGGACATCCAAATCAAATCAGCCAAAAGATGGGGGAGCTTTACATATAAAGCAACTCTGACCAAATGGACATCCTTTATTAAAAATAATTCAATCCTCATTTTTGGTGATAAAAACTATTTTTAAAACTGTTTTAATCTGCATGTTTTATTTCATAGCTGAACAGTTGATTCAGGGAAGATTTTTCGTGAAATTGCAAATTAACAACAGCAGAAACCTGAACTGTAACATGACCAGCACAACTACAAGGTTCTTTTGGATGCAAATTGTACCCACATTCGGAAACTCAATCTCATGGTCTTTACTTCAGCAAATTGTGGGCATCAGATAGGACCCTGTTTATATTTTGTGTCAACCTGCAATATTCTCACTTGTACATTATCTGATCAGCCTGAAGTACCCACTCATCAGATGTTTTATTAAACACCGTGCCTTTCATTTTTTGTTCAGCTAAGTTTATTAACAGAAAAGTATTTTAAAAGATATTCAGCATTGTTTCGTTGTACGAGGAATCATCAAGATTCCCACAATTAACAGGAGCTTCAAACATAAACAGAGATTTGTTCAGGAAAGCAGCAAACTGACCTACTTTATCTAGAACTTTTCACAGTTATTGCCCTGCATGCTATAAAACTGCTGACTAACACAATGGCCCTGATTATTTTTCTAGAATTAGAGCAAAACCACCTTGTCAGCAGTGACATGTCAATCTGCCTGAGGCTGATGGATACCAATTTCAGAAACACAACGTTGCAGTTCTGGGAGAGAAAGAGAGAAGGCTTGCAACAAGTTTGAGAAAATAGATGCTTCGCCAAAGGAACTGAAAATAAAACCAGAGAGCTGACAGCCAAGGAAACTGACAAGATATTACGTGAATAAACAAACTTAACATTTTAAAAAGAGGTAACAAGGTGTAGAGCTGGATGAACACAGCCGGCCAAGTAGC